>NC_064874.1:69266056-69268556 GCF_943734745.1 Anopheles darlingi
AAAGTGGGAGAAACACCTTCTAGTACTAATTCCATACGCATCCCTTCACTATTGAGGAGTATATGCTTGACTTGACGTAAACGGCAGATAATAGTATTGTACGAGTATGAAGAAGATGCCAGCTGTTCAGCCAAAGATAATCTCTTCTAACAATTCGCTAGCTCGGTGGATAGAAAACGTGTACTAAACATTTGCTTTTAGTGTAACCGTATTTGTTAAGCTTGTGAGTATTTGAAAAACATTTGTGTTTGGCTTGTCACAAGCCCGGCTAGCTCAGTCGGTAGAGCATGAGACTCTTAATCTCAGGGTCGTGGGTTCGAGCCCCACGTTGGGCGACTGATCTTTTTTTTTGCGGTTGTGTGTGTTTTTCAATCGATTACGAAAAATATAACTATCAAAAAATTTATTTAAAAATTAAGCAAAACATAAATCTTATTATTCATTGCGTTGTAGATCCAACACTTCAAATCGATCTGCAGAATACATCTTAGGGTAATGTGTCTTACGATTTCCTCTTGGAAGCAAACCAACTTATAATTTTGTTAGCGCCCACACACACTGTTTGATAACATATAATTGTAACTGTTCCTTCAATCATATAATGCCACAACAGAGGGCCACGGGACCTTTCAATCTTATCTTATGATTTTATACTAAATAGCCGAATGCCAGTATTGCTGTGCCTTGAAGAGTTTGCATGGTCTTATCAGATGTCGTGATTTAGCCTTTGAAGTTGTTTATCGATAGCGCCATCATTAAATCGATTCATCAGCATAAATTACGTTGGTTATAGATATTATATGTTCGAGCAAAATGTAATGAAATCAATAGATAGTCAATTGAGCGCGGTTCAAAAAAGATCACGCTGTCAATCAAGCCCGGCTAGCTCAGTCGGTAGAGCATGAGACTCTTAATCTCAGGGTCGTGGGTTCGAGCCCCACGTTGGGCGAATGACGTTTTTTTGTTACCGTCAAATTTGTTATAACATATTTTCCAGAGAGCAAGAGCTTATGAGATTGTACGTTTTATTTTTATTTTCTCATTTTGCGAAGTTGTCATTGATTGATCTATCTCGTGTTTTGGGATGCTATATTGTTCTTTTGCTTGATCTTTTCGATTGACGTACGCATTTGAAACCTTCGATAATCGAACGAGAGAAAGCCAAGTTCGATAAAATGCTACATCTGATAGTCGACAATTACGACAAGGTGTTCAACCTTGAGAAGAAAGCGTGCCAAAAACGTGTGACTGGCGGTGCGCTTGACCGTAGCTCGAAATGAAGTTATGCGCCCAGAAATCATTCCGCCACCCGCCCCCGACTACCATCAACAATTAAGCACGGTGATTGCGCACATCGCACAAAGCCGAAAAAGCGCAAAAATGATCACACACTCTCTCTCCTCATCACCAAATACGAACCTCACGAATCATCAAAAATTCGAGACTGACGGTTGGATAGGAAAGTACTCCATTTGGTGTGCGGTTCGCTTCTTAAGGTCTACCCACTTGACGGTCATTTAGCAGTAAAGTATAGTAACGTAATTACTATAAGTAGGGGGTTTTTCATCTTTTGTTTCCCCTCGCAAAAGACCCTTTTCCGGGACTGTCCTTACGTTGACGTGTGCAACCTTGCCCGCTACGGGACCGGATACCGGATAAACTCAATCCATCAAGTAAAACCTGATGGTTGATCCAGGGATTTTGCCTGGGTTTGGTTGCCCAACGGAAGGGTCCAGGTTGGATATCTTCGTCGCAAGGAAAGTGATGCCTAATAGCAGAATCTACAAAATGGGACCCTAACTAACCATCTAACTTTACCGGCCTTTTTTGGAGGGTCCAGTTATCGTGTTTCGGTACCGGATGACGTTTAACTAATAACTTCTGTTCAAGTTGAATGCGGGCTTAGATAGCAGGGCTGAGATTGTCGATTGAAAGTAAATGAGTTTCGGGATGAAGGGCCATCTGCCATGAACCCCTAGCACAAGTCCAAAGTTGAAATTACCTTCAGCAAGCAGGCAAGCAGACCTCCGTTCTGCACAACTTTTCATCTAACGCTCCTTCATAGGACACGGAAAAGGATCCTAGGACACCGAATCTAGTCCGATGATAAATCTAATTAAACATGCATTAACGTAAACTTGCTCGATTCGTCGTCGTCAGATGCGTCCTAATTGGACAGAATGGTTTGTTGTATGTGTTTTTTTTCTCGGTCCTGTGGTTAGTAGGTAGGTTAGTAATGCCTGTGGCAAACACCAATACTACATTGGGAGCCGGGAAACACACAGCGGAAGGGAAGAGAGATTTCCGCCAGAAGCTACAGCGTTTCCTCGCTTTGCATAAAATACATGCACCGCTCTCGTTTGCATCGGTTTCAGCTGGTTCCCGGGATGTGATATTCAAATTTATTCATGAATGTCATGAATGTGTGGATATTGATTTTCCTTTGCATTCCCTCGCTCCATGCCGGTCGGAAGTTACCAAGCAGAATCCGAGATGGAGA
>NC_064874.1:69273556-69278556 GCF_943734745.1 Anopheles darlingi
GGTGGTGGTGGTGGTGGTGGTGGTGGCGGTGGTCGATCGCGTACCACCGAAGGTGTCCACGGAGAGCTTCGTAATGGTGGCCACACGTCGTCATCATCCGGCAACAGCCGACCGTCGAACTCGAACTCACGCGTGCCAGCTCATGGGTATGGCGAGGGTCGTGGCCAGCAGTACTACCCACCGAAAGGTGTGTTCTCTCTACAAATCTCTCCACCTATACCGTGCACTGCTAGTGGTGCCAATCCATTACAGTTACGCTGCATTCGATGCCCTCTTGAAAGTGGTTGTTTTAGTGACTGCTTGTCCTCTAATTTGATGATTTTTATTCGGATTTCCATGGTTACTGCATGCTAGACGCGCACATCTCCACGCACCTATTTTTGTTTGTTTGTTCTTTATATTTTATTATATCGTTGAGTTTTGTTTGTTTTTTGTTTTCCTTTTTGTGTTTTTTCGATACCTTAGGAAAACACAGTAAGCAGCAACATTCCCGCAAACCAAATTCCGGCTCCCGAGATGGAGGAGGAGGACGAGCAGCCAAATCATCGATTGCCACTACAGTTGTGTAGAAAGCGGTAGTGAAGCGAACGGCAAAGCTTCGGGTGGAGCACATACCACAGTCACAGGACGAACGAATAGAGTACAACTGTCTTAGCTGGAAGCCAAATTTTGTTGCCGAAGGATTTAACGTTTCTGTGCGGATTGGTCGGATTCTTTCAATGGTTTCGATGCCAAGGAACCCTCTGGATGCGTGCAGCAGTTTTTTTTGCTTTGAATTGTTGTGCTTTACACTGTATGTTTTGTTAGTAATTTGTTGTTTTCATTCGTTTTCGAGAGGCCATCCGATGCTGCGGTTATCTGTATTCTTTTGTGCAATGTAAGCATTTTTCGTTATTTTCTTTTAATTTTTTTCAAACTGGAAAGGGGCAGCACTGTTCGTTGATTCTAGCTTTTATTTGTCATTTTTTTGTCTGCATTCTCTGCATGCTCCCTCCACCCTCCATCCTTAACCATCATCCCCTCAGAGAAAGAACATATCTTTCAGTGACATTCGCTCTGCCAACTGCAAAAGTGAAATGGGTGTAATACGTGCAACTATATAAAGTTTATTGATGAAAGGCGGTATTTATAGGGCAATGCTACTATTAACAATTAATCCGTGAGATTTCAACAGGGGATGTAGCTCAGATGGTAGAGCGCTCGCTTAGCATGTGAGAGGTACGGGGATCGATACCCCGCATCTCCAGAAACTAGACTTTTTTAACAACTTTTTGCTAAGAAAGAGTTTCTCTTTGGCATAACATTTTCCTTATTTTACTTGTTATTTTCGATTAATTCATATGATATGTCTCTTCATTCACTCTCGGGTTTTATTCTTTTCCTATTTGTCTATACCAATCATTAAACGCTATCTATTGGCATTGCTTGCAAGAAAAATATCCAAACAATGTTTGTAATATCACTCTTCTGCTTATCTATTCCACCACAGCGCCACCAATGCAGAATTATAGCCGTATGAGCAATGCGGAGCTGTACGCTGAAGCCTATCCGGACCGGGGCATGTATGAACCGCCCAGACGGCTGTACGCCAACAATAAGGTTTGACAACATCATCGCTACCAACCACAGAACCACAGATACTGCTACTACTATCACCACCAACAACGCAACAGAGCCACCCGCACGAGGACGTTGATGACGATCTTTCCGTGTAAATTATCGCTGCCGCGTCCTTCTTCCTACCGCCATCGATTTCGTTAATGATTTCAATCTCGTCAAATCGTTATCTTCATCAGCACCACCTCGGCTGCTGATTTGAAACATTCGTACCAGAAACTGCTGTTGCAAAAATCCCCTGCCATGTTATGTGCGTGCGTGTGTGTGTGCCTGTTTGTGTGACTATCTCGACCAATGATAAGGAAACAGAAGTGTGTATGTGTGTGTGTTGGTTATTTTTGTATACTTTTAGTACACAGCATCACAGTAGTATAAGGCTGCTCTCAGCGGGGGGTGTACACTACTCGCGGTCGCAAAGGCACGAGGGAGTGTGGCCCATAGGTTTTAAGTAAAGATTTCCGTACAGATTCTCCTTATACTAAGTCGGATTTTTCGGCGAGGTTTTTAGTGAATTTGTGTTACAAAATTGTATTTAAGTAAAGGAGGGAGAATCGACTCATACGTCAATGAACAAATGACTCGCATTACTGGAGAAGAAAGGAAAAAAAAATAATGGAGACCAGATACTCATCAACTCTCAGATACCCAGGACAGCTAAAGCAGTAACACATTGATATTTTTTTCATGTATTTATAGTTTAACAATGAAGTCCTCTCCACACTTCGTTCATGTACGGGTGCCCTCGAAGGGCGCAACTAATGATGGAATTTAGACTGGCACTGGTCCAGGAGCTGCGAGGAGTGGCAGGGGATTGTGTGTGTTTGAGCTTGGATGGATGCGCCACGATGAAGTGATACGATCGCATGTCGGAATGAACGAGTATATGGCGAGTATGTGTCATAAACGTAAATAAGTGATCAGTACTAGAAAAGCAACAAAACGAAAGGACTAAGAAAGGAAAGTATCCATTCCGCTGCAACAACCTTACAAATATTACCTTCTCAGCACAATCGTCATCACAATCATTTGGCTGATTGAAAGTGCAATGGGGAATGTGCGATTCAGCTTATGTTTTTACAGCTACCCGATCCCATAACGATTCGCCCAACAACTTTTCGTTGATACCGAACTGCTACGAGATCTGAACAGTGGATCTTGAAGTGGATCCGCATGAGTAATCGAAAACTCTTTTAGTAATACAATACAAACCAAATTGAATACATAATTCATCTCTGGGTCCAGCAATGTAAAACAAAGATTAAGCAGAAGCGTTACTGCAAACTTACACAATAAATGAAACACAAAACAGGAGGGTTAAAGAGGGATTGTAGAAAGTTCGTATGGAAAAGAACAAGCAAAAGACAGGGGATGGTAGTCTATCTGTAGATGATACTGGTAGGAAAATGGGAAATTGTGACGTTGGTTCCGCGAGCACAGTAACCCTGTGGATGCGACGAGAAAGAGTATTTATAGTAGTAGAAACCCCTTTTTGAAGAAGCAAAAGCGGAATGTATAGCGATGAAGTGAGTGAGAGGTGTCAAAGATAGCAAATTGTTCGGGAAATTGTTGAACTGTAGTCTACGGAAGGCAAAGGATGGCGGTGTGTGAGAAGGAGTTATGGAAACATAAATGGAATTATTTACGTCTGAGTTTACTCTTCGGTAAGCTGTTGCTGTATGTTGCTCATGAAGTTCGTTTGTAATATTACGGCTTTAAGTTTAGCTTAAAGTTTTCGAAGATTTTTTCCATTTACAACATTATCTCGGTGCCGATTAGCGCACCCGACTAATCAACCTATCTCCCAGTTCCTTCTACTCAAGACCAATTCGAGTGCGTAGCAGTTCTAACCTGAACTACTCTAGTTGTTCATCTGATTGAAGCTATCTCGAAGGTCTTTGAAATTTGGTACACTTCTTATTTGCAGGTAGATATTGTAATAAGATATGCGGTTCTATTTTCCTTCGCATTACTCTATCAGCTCCACCAAACAGAGCAACAAAATTGCAATCCTCTAACAGGTAGCAAAAGGGTGCAAATGTAAATGGGCAAGGCGGAAGCGAAGATCATTATTAGTTTACATCATTGAATATTTGAAGTGAGAGTAGTAGCGAAGTTCTTATAGTGCAGAGAATATGGTAGCGACCGAATGGGCCAAATTGGAGCGAGTAAAGATGGAGAGGGAAAAAAGAAGAAACAATATTTAGGTCGAATACATGTGATATATATTTTTCTAAAAGAACAAACCAAGCGAGAAAAGGAGCAGAACTCACGATAAAGGAATCGAATAAATACAAAGCAAATGAGTAATCTTCCCATCACAAACCGCAAAACAGTCAAACAAAAATAACACATGCAGAAAAGAGATAGGCCTCTGCTTATCTAGGAAGTTAAGAGGTAGCAACACATGATGGAAACATGCGAAGAGTAAACCGGAACCGATGAAATGGAAAAGAGATACAGGATTGAGATGTCCCTGTCCGCATCCCGTCAAACGCGCCACAAACACGATCAACAGTCGAAGGAACCTTGACGTGAAACGGAAGCTGCTCAATACTTAACAGCAAGATTGAGTGTCCTGCTGGCTCATACTCTATTGTTATAGATGGTTAGGATTGTTAAAAAAAAATGCACTACTGGCATTAGCGAAACCAGGTCCGATGCCACAGCAACACGATTTAGTTAAAACATATTTTGTAACAAAAGACATCCTTCTGATCATTCGGGTTTTTGTGGGGGACTTAAATCTTCTTTTCTTTCGGCGAAAACCACTCGAAATGGGCTGTTGTGCATTTACTATAAGCGTTACTGAAGCAGCAGTAGCACGAGATCCGGGATTAATACTACACGGGTGTGCTGAGAAGTGGTGCGTATGTACGCAAAGTGCTGACTGACCACTGAAGCGCCAAACGAAAAATCAAAATCACAACCAAAATTCCAATATTGATCAAAAACAGACACCGAAGGCAATAGCAGATGAGTGTGTACGGACATTGTTGAAAGTAGGAGTGGGTCGACTGCCGTTCTTAGTTTCTTCCTAGTATCCCGGTGGGTCCGAAGTGATTCCTGGGGTTGATCAGGGTTTCAAGCGCGCTCGTCCGCGATAACTTCGAATTATGACCCCCATCTGAGAAACGAGTGGCGAGGTCGAGTTCAGGAAGGATACAGATACTGACCACGATAAAGCCATGGGCACACATGAAAGTGGAGCGAATGAAAAGACGAGAAAGGCGAACGGGGTACGTTTCTATTAATGTAACTATTTGTAAATGTCTGTACATAGTATTCGCTGATATAAAGAAAACGAGCAAGCCACCGTGAAGAGCTCGAATCGCATCGAAAAGGTGACGGGAGATAATAGAAATGGATTAAAAAAAACCCAGAAC
>NC_064874.1:69283556-69328556 GCF_943734745.1 Anopheles darlingi
GCTGGAGTATATCAAAACCGAGGCCTACAGGATGTAAGTATTTTGCGGAAGGAGCTGCCGAGCACGCATTTTAATCCGTTTTGTGTCATTCGCTCTCTTCCATAGCCTCTACAACCGGCATGCATCGAACAGCAAATCGGCCGGAAATGTGCCGCCCAAGTCGGACAAATCGAAAAAAGCATCTCGTGCCCGATCGTAAAGAGAAACTTATCGTTTTCAGTGTCAAATTCGCAAGCTGTCCCTCCGGGTCTCGGAGGTATGCAGATGCAAAAGCGTCTCAAGCAAAATGTGCAACCGTTTGTACGGTGTCGTCGGAATGCAGATTACGAGAGAACGCTTCAGTTTGAGAAAGATTTTATGTTTAAACTTAACTCTACTAAACACGTTCGAGCCATGCCTCTCGATGGTGCAACCTTTACGGAGGTGCCGTCTCGTGGTGCAGATTGGCACATAGTTGTAAACTAATTTTAATTAACTTTGTTGTTGCCAGCAGTTTCGGAATAGTATTAACTGGCTGCCCGAGGGATTGCACCACTTGTCAGTTGCATCTTTCCGAGCCGATTTTAGTAGTGCCTTACCGATTGCTAACACTACGCAAAGCGTTGCAAACTGGCAAAGGAATGCCATTAAAATGATAATAAAATGGATGTGTCTGAAACTAATTTAACAACCGGGGTACCTCATTACTTCGCTTCCCTCGCGCGATTCGCCGTCCAATCGTCGGTGACACAGTTTTTATGTTTCCCAGCATTATTTGTTGTTCGTACTTCTAGTGCTTTGTTTCTCGGCACTAGCACCAAGTGTTCATGAGAACGCAACCGATCATTTTGAGTTTCTCCTTCCAAGTTTACTCCGATTACTTCCTCTGATTGACTTGTCGTTCGGTGCTTCTATGAAATTCACGTTTTTCTTTGGAAACTTCTCGTGCGAAGTGGTACAATGCGTTGCAAACTTCTTCTGCAACCGGGAACCGTTGGAATTGGGATGAGGAACTTACAGCGTCCCATCCCTTCGAAACCGAAACCAATCCCAGCTAATTAGCGAAAGTTAATGCAATTGCTTGTGTGCCGGTGCACGTGCACTATTAATTTCAATTGCACCCCATTGGCAAGCCATTCTCGTGACCGCAGATGCTGGCGCTCAACGCTCTATTTCACTTCCACGAAATTCTGGGTGAATAAAGGATCGAGTGACCGCTCCGAAAACCTCAAAGCAAGTTAAAGAAACTTTGGTCATCGGAAGCCGGATGGTTGGGAGATGTCGGAAATGGATCGATTAACTGTTTTGTTCAAGCCAATTTACATTCTCCTCGAGGCGTACGTCTTTTGTACTACCACAACTTGGTCAAACGTTGTACCAAAACTCTTGTAATGGAAAATTTTCTTACGTCCATCGTCTTGCAGTACTGGCTGGGATTAAGTTTCTAATTTCTCCGAATGACGAACCCTCGGTGTTTAAAGTTTCCTTCGCAACGGGGTTGTTCCACGAGAACCCGGGGATGTAGCACCGGCTGCTTGTCTGGTCGATCATTGCCGGTCGTTAATTGAATACTAAACGTGAACGTAAAGACCATCGAAGTGTGCAGAATGTTACGTCAAGAGTGATGCTTGCCGCCAGGGCCAAAGGACTTCCCCCGTCATTCGCCGTCGATTCAACGGCTCGGTGCCTTAGGAATGTGCAACGTTACGGTATGGCGCACAAGTAGGGCAGCGGGCATAATAATTTAAAGAATCGCGCCGCGCCACGTCAAGATGAAGTGAGGGCCAAATTGCAACCTCTTTCACTGCTTATTGGCATCAAAATGGCGCCTCCACACTAAACGGTCAGCAAACGTTCAGCAAACGCTGCGCTTAGGCAAAGCGGCGCGGGGGTTTGCTGACGGGGTGGCGGAAGGAAACGCTGCCATAACGCTTCGGAAGAATAAAATAATGAAAGGATGATCATAAAAATTAATTATGCCGCTGCATTGAAGAGGAAAACGGCCGGCGTAAGCCGAGTGTGGAGTGGGGAAGAGCTAAAGAATGAGAAGGAGCAGGACGCTCCGAAGGCATCCGAAGATGGCGTAATCGTGCTTGCTGGAACGTGCCGTTTGGAGGGTTTTCACGTAGTGCTGCTCAGTTCATGTTTTTCCATCGTTTATTTTTTTCTTCTTCGCTTCTCCTTTCAGAGCTCGTCGCTTGCCATTTGCATCGAGTCCATTATTGTGGGCCACAGATGGTGCACAGCCAAGCGCGAGACACCGACCTCCTTCCTCCGGTCAGGTCGACCGGAAACGGGATTCCTTCCAGGGAAAGGGATGCTATCGGCGGATAGCAATAAGAATCGTTTAAGGTTTCGTGTCAATTCCTACATATGGTGACTCCTCCTTCACTGATGTTCTGTTGATGATCGTCTATCTCCATTCGAAAAGGAAGATGCAGATTAGCAAAAGTCGTTAAAAAGTTTTCCGGACCGAAACCCTAAACTGACCCCTCGTGGTTGGAGAGTTGCCGAACCGGCATTACACACCTCGTTGGGCGACGAAGGATAATCGGTGTCCGCTGCCACCTGAAACCCTTGGGCCGGCTCTTGGGGATAATGTTTTGAGGTGACCACATGTGTGTGTTTGTGTGTCTAGTGTTTAGTGGGAGTGCAGCAGCATTTTTCCGGTTCGATTCACTCGGGCGGTTGGGTAGTCACTACTAAATCCAAACTGAATACATGAAGACCGCGGCGTACCGGAGGTCGAAGAGGCTTCTGATCCGTTTTGCAGACTTTGACTCAAAGCTCGTTAGGATGTCCGGGCGCATCTGTCGGTGCCGGTCGTGCAGCTTCGTCGCGCGCAAAGGGTGAAGGTGAGCGATTTCTTTCGGGGAGTCCGGGATTGACGAGGAAAGTTTGGAATTGATTTTCCACCTTCCCCAGCAATAGCCCAGTGGGTGGGGCGAAGACTGAGAAAAGTGCAGCTGCTGCTGGTGCTTCTGGATGGGCTGCTGGGAAAAGAGCATCATTAGTGTCGCTCGTCCGTGCCATCTCGCATCGTCCCGGACGATGTCAAGTGATTTACTTTTGTTCGGATGATATTTCGCCATTCCTTGTGATCGAAGTGCATTGTGAGGTGGTACTAGTGCGTGAAGGTTTACGGAATTAAATGAAAATAATGATCCGGCGATGGTTGAAGTGGCGTCGACATCGCCACCTCACGTTGTACCACTTTTGCGTGATTCTGTGCAGTTTTAAGCGGAGTCATTACATTTCGCGATCAACATTCGTTTTTGATAAGATATTTTGAGTTTTTTTTCATAAACATGTGTAGGATTGTACATTTCTCTCTTCTAATGCGCTATCGAGTTTATCAAATTTGTCATTTTACTACAAAGTATTGGGATAAATTTGGCAGTCATTTGTTAGATTTTTGTTAAAAGAATAAATAAGAGAAGTATGTTTGAAATATTGACAGCAGTCAGTGTTTCTGGTTTGATTGTTAGACTATTTAATTGGATATAAATTAATTCGAGAGGTTTGTATCTTTAAGGACTCAGTAAAATATAGTTAAATCGTACCTGTGACACTAATATTTGATCAGGTTTTGCACCCAGGTTGATCAGGTTTCTGGGAAACTGAATCGACTGTTTACAATGTAGAATCCTTGGAACCAACGATCTTTAGGAACTTCACTCATTTGCAAAGTGACGAGGGAACATATTAGATGAAATTCGATTCTAAAGGAATGATAATTGCGCATATAATGAAGATCAGCAACACCGCAAGTGGCAAAACATGTTCAAAGAAGTTCTAGAACATTTTTTGCTAACAGATCACCCTGCCATAAGCGCATCGGTCGCATTTGATGACGTTCGCTGTAGCATTAGCCTGAGGAAATGTTGGAGAGCGCGATTCCTATTTAGTTTTTGGACTTTATCTCGAAACAACAAAATCTTCGTAGTTTCGCTTTGTATTTAGGTAATAGGAATACTATTCCGATACTAGATGTATAAATTATGATGTAATGCCAAAATTTTTTGGACAAAAGACGGTGTCCACACTTTCTCGCAAACGAAATTGTTAAGGAACCGAACGGTGGTAGAAGCGCTTTGTAAAAAAAAAGTAAAATACGCTGACACACAAAGAGTTATAATTGGTACGCAATTGTTGAAGGAATACATCCATGGAAAGAGCTGCTAGAGGATACCAGGTCGAGGTTTCCGTTTTTTCCCAATAAATTTAATTACTAACGAGACCTGTTCACCTTTTACTCATAATAACACTCATCTCGGAAATATATTTTTATGAAATATTCTTTCATAGGAATGGTACAATGAGAGCGCCTGGTGGGCCTAGGTAGTAGTTATCCTCTGACCACACAAAACTCATCACATCAGCCGCACATCACATCGATTGCCAATCGATTCGAAAAAGTCAATTCAGTTGGCGGGCCTTTCAAGTGCCGATACCGATAACGAGCTTCAACCGACCGAACGCTTTCGCATCCAAACGCAATTAAAAAAGACTCTTCAATGAAGGACGGACCGCCGCAGCCGCATCGTAGAGCATCGGGTGGAAAGAGGCCGCCAGCTGCCAACCGTACTGTCCGAGGGGCTCATTTGATGCATCGACGCGTCCATCATCAACGCCATGGGCACCGCGTGTTTGTGTGTGTGTGTGCGTATGTGTGCGACCAATCCAACGACCATTGACGAAGTGTGGGTTGAGGGTTTACGATAATGATAAATTATTAATCATAATCAACGAATTTCCCTCCCTCTCGAAACCCCTCCCCCTTCTCGCCGCCTGCCTGTCTCCAATGGAAATGCATTTTTCATCTCGAACCGTCGACTATGCGTCGATGTGGATGTGGAATCGCCGAACGGGCGAACACTCCCTCCGCCCAAAATCGAAATTCCGAAGCACCGGGCATCGGGATTCTGCAACAAAGAGAAAATTTAATAAATGATGAAATAAGAATATAATACTTTGCAAAATAAAGGCAGAGGGATGCAACCGTCGCGGCCATCGCGAACCGAAGCGGGTGCTCCGTTCTCGCCAGCTGTTGAACTACCAGACGGAATGGTGACGGAAGGGGGTTCATAAAATGTTTAACAACATTTTTATTGAGCCTCGTCCACCACCGCGAACCTTCCCTCGGAATCAGGGAATCCTCAACCTCTGGGCCAACCTCCAAAGACCAAAACGGGGAAAAAGGACACAAAAAGAAGAAGAAGAAGAAGCGAGAACCAAAATAAAAAAAAGTAAAACAACGGTGAAAAACCGGAAAAACCAACCGGACAAATTTATCAATCACCTGTCAGGTCGATGCCAGGACGAGCTGCTCGTTCAACCACCCCGTTGGCCGGTCACCCCGCCATGCCTTTTGTGTCCATTCTACGTTCACCGGCGTGGTTGTATAGCGCATGAGTTCCAGGCGTTTGAATGGAGCCAAAAAAAAGGATGTCGACAGGGCGGTTGTTGCCTCTCTCTCTCTCTATCTTTCTCTCGCTGGACCAATTTCTCAAATTTTCCTGATGCGCCAGGGATGCCAAAACTGTCCGGTGAGTCATTAACCGTCGGTGCGGGGAACGGAAATGAAGCCACTTACCCCGGGGGCAGGGTAGTTCTGGAAAGGGAGGGTATGGTGGTGTGTCCTGGCACTTCAAACACTCGGGCCGGGCGGCGGGCATCACGGAAGTGGAAATGAACCGGAGCTGCACTCCGGTCCGGCCTTTCGGTCCAGCCACGGGGCGGCTATAATCATCACCTCGTTGATGGCGTCCAACACACACAAACACACGCACACATGCATACTACTATTTCATCTCGCTTTAGTAGCCATTTGATTGGAATCCCATTTTTCCCAATATCAGGCCCACGGCCGGATTGTTGTGCACTCGCCTCCACCATTTTTTCCTCCGTTCTTTCGTTCGATCGTCCGTTCGTTCGGGTTTTTTTTGTCCAATTCCTCCATATGGTGCGTTTGGGCATCCTGCCCGGATGCCCTGTCCAATCCGGCGGCCTGTCCAACCGGACATGACATGATGAAGTGATGATTTTGAGCTGCAAAGTGTCATCGAGAGCAGCGGAGGTACGACGGTGCAAGTTTGCTCCCTTAATTGGATTATAGTGCCCTTTGATCGCATCGAGGCTCGTCCGGTCGTTCCGTTCCGATGTTCTATCCACCCAAAAACGGCCCGAAACGAGAGGAGAACAGGGGATTTGGGTTCGAGAGTGACATAAAAAAAGGTGCTCGGCATATAATTAGCAAAGAGAGCGAGCCAATTACAACGCGATAAATGATTGTGCGTGTCCTAGGCGTTGGAATTGTATGTGTTAATGGACGCCGTGGAGTGTCCCTAACCTCAATTTCGGGCAATGCAATTTATTCACTGGACGGTGCGCCTCCATTGTCATGATGTCAAAATCGTGATCTCTCGTGTGGTTGCCGTAGTAACCAGCTTTCTTCGCTTGGCAGCAATCGGACGGGAATAATCAAATTGTGTTGCCACCAACACACACACAAGAGGGACAAGCCAAGTATCCAGTGCATTTTCCCCGTTATCAACTTTCGCCCGTAACCTCGGCGCCGTGGAAAGTGAAGGACAAAAAGCGGCCACCGGCATCAAAGGACAGCAAGCGACCAGAGCCAGGGCCTGTCCGGCGTGGCTGCAGAAGTGAAAAATCGGATCATTTTCTGCGCTGATCAGCAGCACCCGGTACCAGGCACCCGGCTCCCGGCAACCAGCAATCTGGTGCAAAATGCCGGCAAATGTGACAAAAAATCCGATCGTTTGGTGTGGTGGGAGGTTGATCCAGCCTGATATAATGAGTTTTGGAACCGCGTCCCGGCGTTGCGGCTCCTGCTGCCGGTGCGTACGGTTCAGAGTGGGCTCCCAAAAAAAAAGCTGGTGAATGTTGCGCGCCGAGTTTTCCACGCGTTTTTTTTCCTCCATTCCTTCCTTTTCCGGACGCTCGTTTTTTTTGTTCTCTTTCGCCCGTTCGCCTTTTGCCGGTCACGACGAGAGCTACGCATCTTCCGGGGCTGGCCACATATGATGATGATGATGATGATGGTTGGTGGCGTGCTGGCCGGAAAGGTGCTCCGACTTCGGCGTTCATAAATCGAATTAACACGGTCAGCTAACGGGAAAATTAACTTTTATCGAGCCGCCGGTCGCTGGGGGTGGGCCGGCCAACGCCACTAGCACTAAGCGTCCAGAGCGCCCGGCCCTTGTTGTGATCGGAAAAATCTGATCAATTTTCCGACAGCCCCACTCCCGCCCCCCCAGTATTCTCACTGTGTGTGTGCAAAGAAACAAAAAACAAAACTGGAGGATTTTTTTATTGCTTCGGATGTCTGGCGCCGTGGATTGCTGGATGGATTTTAATAAATTTTATTGGGATTCGATTGCCTGGACGCAGGAGTGCGTGGGGTTTGGCCGTGAAAATCAATGAATGATTTGGCACCCCGCGGGGGTGTCTGCTTTGTGCCAATCGGCCACCTCGCTGATTAATCAGCCCTCCCCCAACCCCGGAAGTCTCCGTATCCGAAATTATTATTATTATTAGTGTTTTATGCATGTTCCCGTTCGTGTATGTATGTGTGTCCATGCAGTGTGCGCGCACACATATTAGAAGCTCGTCAGAGAGAAAGAGAGAGAGAGAAGCTCTATAGCGAGGCGTCAGGGTGGAAATGGCATCGGAAGCGGTCCGCAGCAACCGGAGGAGAACGACGCAGCAGTTTTGCGCGTTCTGCATTTTCTGCGTTTTTTTGTTGTTGTTTTTGCATCATTTCGCTGTTCCATTTCGCAGCATCGAGCGTCATCATTTATGCAGTGCTTTTCACGCCACCGTCCCCGACACACGCACACACACACATACACGTCACACCCCCAACCAGAGACCAGACAGTTCGGTTTCGAGCGTTCTAAAATCGCGTCGCGAGGTCGCGCACCGTTGCGCGGGGGATTTGTGTTTTAACTTTTGCTGTTTTTTTTACAATTTTTAATGCTGGCCCTGGTGTGGCGTTGTTGCCGCTGTTCTGTATCAATTCTGCACCACCTCTACCTCTGCCCTCGAGAAGCCCCTCGGCTGGCTGGTTGGCAAGCGACGAGCGTTTTTAAGCATAAGCGACAGCAACATGCGCCTCCAGCAGTTGTTGTTGTTGTTGTGGGACACCTTCCAAGGGTGGAGGTGTGGTGTAGCGGAAGGGGGATGATGTGTTGCTGCTACGGTACCGGTATTCTGCCAGCCAGCCAGGTTTTTCCGGCGTTTTGTTTGGCGCTGCTCTTTGGCCAGTCCGTGAAGCAGATGCATTGAACATACATTTCGCTCCGGTGGAAAATAATGGTAAAATGAGGCGAGGCAGCGAGAAAAACAAGAAACACGAACAGTACACACAATGCGACAGTGAGCAGCAAGAGAGAGAGAGAGCGAGAGAGCGAGAGAGAGAGGACGACGTGAAATGGACACAAAAAATCTCGGAACGAAATCCCTCTGGGGGGAACGCGCTAGCTTCCGGGTACTGTGGGAGGAGAGGAGGAAGAGAGAGAGAGAGAGAGAGAGAGAGAGAGAGAGAGAGAGAGAAAGAGAGAGAGAGAGAGAGAGAGAGAGAGAGAGAGAGAGAGAGAGAGAGAGAGAGAGAGAGAGAGCGGATTGTCCACCTCCATCGCGGTACGGTACATCATTTCAATAAAAGCAAATCAACTTCAACATGGACGCGGTGATATTATTTAAATGCCATTATTATTGGCTTATTATTGGAGTTTTCTCGCCTCGGGTGCGAAATCCTGGCGCATGGACGGTTTTTTTTCTCGTTTGTGTAGGGGTGTGTGTTTGTGTGTGAGTGTTGGTGTGCTGCTCGGTTTATGTTGTGTCCGTTGGAGCGTGAAATGTGAGCGCGATAAATAATTTCCAACCGAATGGCGGCGATGATCAAACGTTTTCGTCGTCCTTGAAAGGTCGATTGGTTTTGTGAGGCTGTCCACGTTGTGTGGAATGAACGAACAGGGCAATCGCATGGTATTGCTGCAGCAGTTCTTAAGGACTATTCGGTTGTTAGCTGGAGCTGAAATTTGTAGCGTAGTTTTAAATGTCGTGCGATGATAATGATTGACTCAATTATTGCAATGAGTGTAGTTGTTTCTGTGGACATTCTTCCATTGGCCTAACGTATGTCCTTCGAGTATCGACGAATTTTGGGGAGACAGTAAATGAGAGCTTCGTTTATGATAGATGTTGCTTGTGTTTTATGAACTAATAATGAAGCTGAGGGACAACTCAATTTTACAAATGGAAGTAGCAGATCAACGACCTGCAGTTGGGGAATACAATAAGAAATTGATTGGCTGTGAGAATACAATTGTGGACATGAAATTTGTTGTAAATAATCAAAAGCTTAAGCTTTTGGAGGTCTATGGTCTGTAACAAGTGAGTGAGTTGAAAAGTATAAGAATGATGTTACACTCGTTAGTCCAGAAGTACTAAATGCTGAATTACATCTGGTTTTTAAAATGTAATTCATCTCCGCTTGTAACAAATGTCGCATCTGTCTGTTATTGTTTTTAAACTACACGAGTGTTCGAGGTTTTGGTTCCGAAATTAATTTCATTCTCGTTTCTCGTCTCATTGAAGTAGCTATTCTTTTGTTAATGTTGCTCTGGAATATTGCCGTCACAAATGAGGATCAAACTAGTGTGCTTTATGATTAAAATCAAATAAGAAGCCAACAAATATGTAGGGACGATACTTATTATGTGTGCTTTCTGAACTTATTGATGAGATGAGATTTTTTTTATAAGTACTTTGAAATCTTTTGATTTTATTTTAATAGGTTAAGATTTGTTTTAACTTGATCCCTGTGTTTGATTTTGTCTTGTTCTTCCACAGAAAAACTTTCAGTTTGTGGCTCGATCCTGTTGTTTTCCCAAAACCGAATTGCAAAAGAGTTTCTTCACAAAAATGTTTCTTCAACAAAATGGTTTTAAGTGCTATATACTCCACCGTAAAGCTATAAAACTTCTGCTAATCAACCTTTCAGCTGGTGGGGAAAATCTTGCAATGATCAACCATCTGTAGCATGCCGAGGATCAAGCGGATTGAGAACATCGAAGCACCCAAAACAACTCGTTCTTCATTCCTCGTTCCTCGAGACCAATTCATTTTAACGATATTTATGCCTTCCACTCGTTCGAAGCAAGGTAGTTGCGGGTGGGGTAATTGTATTCACGTTCGCGTAATTTCCCCGATAAAGTGCAACATTAGCGACCTGTTTGCTGCGTAAGCGTCTCGCCGAACCAGACCAGACGTTCCCTGCTGCAAATCGGATCCTATCGCTCTTCACCGTAATTGGCCAGCAATGGGCAACACTGATGACGACCGATGGCCGATCAAGCTAGGTAAAAAAGAAGGCATCAGGAACCGCGGAGCTGTACGAGTTCTTACAAGTCAAGGCCCCCTGACAGCAGCTCTGGTCCTGACTTATGTGTTGTCCATTTGTTTCATTTTCGTTTTCAGATGATTTGCTCCCCAGCTGCTCACCCTGCGCCTTCCCCCGGCTACGTCGCTCGACATTCCAAGGTTACGGTTCGGTGTTCGGGATGAAATCTTTCGAAAAATTGTTCCCGGCCCGACCGACTGAGCGACCGATTCCAATATTCGTGGCACGTAGTTTTCCAATTTATGACACCGAATCTGGGTTCGGTCTACAAAGCCCTGGGCAGCACCGACACCGAATTGGGGTGGCTCTCCCTCTCGTTACGCCTCGAGCTTTCTTGACGCCCGTCACGGCCGGGAGCGGGAACTGGGGTCCGGGCTAAATGACGACGACTCCAACTGGTGCCACCATCTTCACCATCTTGGGAGCGGCCACCAAAGTGCTTTCTGGCATCGTTTTGCGCACAAATTCACCCCCCCCTCATCCCCATCGCATCCCCCCTCCGGCCGGTGGTTGGCGCTATCTGTTTCGCACGAACATATATTTTATTTCTTTTATATGCGAACGTATATGGTATCCGTTTGGCGTTGGGTTGTTCCGGGCTTGTTGCGACTCGTTGTCGTTGGCTCAGATGTTTCCACCGCGCCTGCCTGTTCCGGTACCGCCGCGTCTCCGTTTATGACAGTGACGAACACTTTCGCTCTTCTTCTTCTTCTTTTTTTTCTTCTGACGTTATTGTCGTTGTCGCTGTTGTTGCCTCATTTGGAAAATCGTGCGTAATTTGGTGTCGTAAAACAGCTTACCTTCTCTTCTCTTTTCCCTTCCCCGGTGCCTTCCTGGGGCCGGGTGTCTAACACCTTGCTTAGTGTGAGTGACATCCTGGGGGGGCGGGATTTGATGTGGCGTAAATTATGAAATCTATTTTCCTCGCACATTTGCGAATGATTTCACCTGGTGGCGATGGGGTTTTCGGGGGGCGACCATTTTTTCCCTCCATTTTCGTTTGGGATTGTGTCGAGGGACCGGTCAGGCACTCTGAAGGGTTTGTTAATCAGAGAAGGGCCGTATCAAGAGGCATTTAAGAGGTTTTAATAGGGTTGTTCTCGATTTGTGTTGAGTATCAAACATGATTGAGGATCATGATCATACCATTGCTTAATGAAGGTAATTAATCCTTGATTATAACAACCTGTAACTTTACCATAAAAGGTAATGTTAATATTTTTGACATTATCTCTGGTAAATCGAATCATTTTAATTCATTTGAGGATTTTTGTTGAAAAAAAGCGGATTCATTTTGATGCTTTCATACTGTTTTGATTACTTCTTCTTTTGTGTGATTCATTCCTTTGTCCTTGGCTTTGAACATTGGCTTTCCACTTCACAGCGTACTTGATTTGATATTATTTCAAAACATTGGATGAACACCTTACAGCTCCAATGTATACTTCGATGAATTCGATATTCTTACTATAATTTGATCATCATGTGCAAAGAACGCTTGGTTTGTGCAAACCAAGGTTGGATTGGTTTATTAGCTATTTTGTCTTCCAATGGAGATTTGTCAAATGGTATAAGATTGGCGATAATTGTGGTTAGAACAAAAAATTACGGTACGTTAATTCTCTTGGCATACGGTAGGTTGATTCTCTTGGCATGAGGCGTTATTTTTTAGGAATAATTCAGATTGAATATCTTTTCCATCATAAATGTCAAGATTCGATGCTCATCTGTTCAAATGATGTATTCGTGTCAAAGAAATACAGCAATACAGCTCGTTGTTGGTAGTTACAAAATATTTCTTGCATCAAATTCGTAGTATTCTTTCGAAACACACTAAATACACATGCACATTGTTGCACTTCTGGCACTCCAAGAATACATTGAGGCCTTTTGCGTCGAGAAAGTTGTTGAGAACAAGGATATTTTGTTTCAAAATATACTGGTTTGTAAGATGATTCATAACAAATCTATTTTCTTGCAAATTTTAGATTTTCGAAACAAAACACCCGGATCAGTCTGTCTAATTCACTTAGATCATTGACGGAGGGATGTTTCCACCCGGAATGGATTAAATTTTTAATTGCACGAAGCTGTTGAGTTGTCAACAACAAACTGAAAGCTTTTCAACGGTGCAGCAAGGATCTCAGTTTGAAGTTCGCTGAAGCGGCATTGACATTTCAAAGATGTAGCTGCCAGTGATACGCGCCCCCCGGCGAAGCGTACAGGGAAATGATCCGCGGGGGGAGGGCAAAGGTAGAAACCATAAAAGCGAAAAAAAAAAACATGAAAGCCACGAAAAAAGGCAAAATAAATGGTCTCTATTTATCATACTCGCTTGATACATCTGTCCTGACTGAAAAACCGAAGCCAAATCGAGCCACGAAAGCATCTAGAGGCTAGAGGCTACGTGATATCCACCGGTGTGGTGGCCAGGCGGTGGCGTGGCGTGGCCAAGGCGCAAAGAAAATGATTTATCCTCTTGCTCGGTCTTTTTGGGCCTCGCGAAACAAACACATCGCCCCATTCACCTTCTTCACCTCGACGCTCGGAACAAACCAAACACGACAATTTCACTCAACTGGGTTGCGGGTTGTGCGGTGAGGTGAGAGCGATTTAGTGCCCCAAGAAAAACATGCTCCCAACATCTCCAACGGTCCCGGAAACCGAGCTGCTTTTCCTAGAGCGAAGCTGCCATCGTATTACGCGGTGAGCCGAGCAGCTGGCAGGCCGCAGAAAATGTTTTACTTCTTCTGCCACAACCAACCTCTGCACAGGTCCCCCCCCCCCCCCCCCCGGGATCCCGGAAACCGACCGTGGGTCGGGGCAATGTTTGGAAATATTTTGACAAAACTTAATTTAGCAGATTTTCACAATATTTATTTTTATCATTTTACATGACAAATTGCTCGGTGCTTACGTTACGGACGGTGACGGTGGCAGCTCGTGGTCGCGGCGTGTAACGAAGGATTCTCCGAAACGACCGGGGGGCGGCTTGTTAACAGGCTGGCAGGCCGGGTGGGTTGGAAAATTCATTTTCTCCCTCCGTTTGGCATCCAATCCAAGGCAAAGCCAGAAAAGATCGGGTTGTGCTCGTGCACCGGGTAGCATCGCCCGTGTTCGGATGACTTCTTGTGTAACTTCCTCGCTATGATCCTCGCACCACCGTAGAGCCCGTTCCGTACCCGTTCTGTGTTCTGTTCCGTTCCGTTCCGTTTCGTTTCGTTTCCGGCAATCGAGATGCGGAGAATCGCTTCATCGGTGGAACCCGGGTTAGCCCGGCCCAGCCCGGCCGCCAGCCAGCATCATCTCTGCTATCGGGCGAAATCTTGTCATAATCTGCTGACAACTTCTTCTTGCTTTCTTTTTTGCTTTCGTCCCCGTTTGCGAATCCACGGAATCCGACGGAATGGCAAACCGACTGCGTCACGCTGCGGGTGAGCGTGAAGGAAACGGACGGCGAGGCGATGAAAGTGGCTGAGTTGGTAAAATGTTTGTCTTTCGGAATGATAAACCCAGGAAAATCCCGAGAATCGCCTTGTCGAACGGCAAACATGCCTGTTCCTGCTGGCAACTGTTGAGCGTTTTTGGGGTGGAATCAATGTTGAGAGTTGAGGCCCATTACTCACGTCATTGGGCAGCATTGATTAAACTTACCTTAGCGTAGGTAGAAGATATTTGACGATCGCGCGGCGTAAGTATTTTTCTTATGAAGATTTCACTCGAAACATCGTCATTCGTAGTTTGAAGAATTTTAAATCTATGCTATCTTGCTATCTTAACGTTATTTGCTGTTCCGCTCGATCGATTTATTGTGCATGAGGAGCAGATAGGCATCAGAACTGCTGTTTTACTTTACGTTGGCTCTGCAATATGTTATAATCAGTGTCAAATTATCCATAAGTATTTTGTTTAGTAACACACCTATTTATGCGGATTCAAACGGCGTACATTGTATTTGTACTTAAGGCTTATCACAATATAGAAACAAAGGTTTCTTATTGTCATCCTTGATTTCTACTTTACTGGTGCATTATCATCAAGGGTATATGGTTTCAATCTGTTAGACATAACTTTTACTTTTATCGGTCACCATTTTTGTACCAATCATCAAAGTATTTTACCTTTTCTATAAACATGAGTATGAACCATTAATTTCAGATTTCCTTATTTTACTGTAACTAATTTTGAAAATCCTACAACACACTCATAATACGCTTTGTATTTAGTCGATGCCCATGAAAATGTTGGCAACAAATCATTTTAACTAATCAGCTGTTTTCATTAGGTGCTTCCTTCCTGTATTCACGATTTAGTTTCCAATTACCATTTATTTATGCCAAATAATTATTCTTTGATATAAACATGTACTTTTAGTCATTTGGCTGGGCTGAGAATTGTTTTAAATCTTTAAATAATTATGAGTTCAAAATTATGAGATTCCGCATGATCATATCCAGCAAATCGTTATGTAAGGAGCAATGTTGTATTCCTTTACTTTCTGTTCCAAAATTTCCATTTCACTTCAACAATTTACTCCTTGAAGAAGTCATCGAGGTATTCCCGGATTGGCTAAGGTAATAATTTCGTAATCCACGTTGTATTTTCATCTTCAATATACTCCATGTATTTGGATACAGGAAAAAAAAATTATCCCCCAACTACCAATGACAGTTTCCGGTTGCTTTCCTCCCCCCCACCAACAACCAAAAAGGTTACGCATCACCGCACCCCACGAGATAATGATAAGGTTACGCGGCATGCCGCAGCATGATGTTGTGTTTGCGAGGCGCTTTAGCAGCGTTTTCAACTCCGCTCGAACGTAAAGTCCCGAACCGCGCAACTGTAACCGAAAGACATCCCCGGAAGCGCGCGCCAGCCGCCGCGACCTAACTGATGACAGGTTCAAAGGTGCTGCCGTTGGGATGTCGTCCTACTAGCTACTCAGGCCCGGGAAAATGATAAAACCGGTCGGGCGGTCGGGCGAACGCGCCCGGTAAATTCTCTTCCGCTTAACTTTGTTTAAACATGTTTGTTACGCGCCCCGCGGCCATTTACCCTCACACCGACCGGACCGGATTTTCCGGACCGAGGAGGCTATAGCCGAAGAAGAAAATGAGGGAAGGAAAAAAAAGGAAAATAAAAATGTCTGGGATCAGGACAGATTTTTCCTCGTCCTCGCGGTGGAAGGGATGCTGTGGCTGCTGCTGCTGCTCCGTACGACGTCCTTCTCGACGACAAAGACTCGCCCCGAGGAAGAGTTTATCAACGATAACAATCTTAATGGGATGTGTATATTTTAACATAATTTGCAACATATGTCGACGCGCTGCCTGGCAACCCGGTGCCCCTTTTGGAGCAGCAAAGTTACAAGTTCAGGGGAAGGTTTTTTTTCCCCCGTGGAGGGGTGGGGGTGCACCACGTGGTGCCGCACTCCAACGCACCAAACCGAAGTGAAAGTTTGTTATTTTGCGGAGCCGAGACAAATTAAAGTCGATTGTTCCGCGCGGGCGTCTTGTCGTGGAGCTGGCGCCGGGCTGGCAAGGCTGGCGTACTACCAGCTGACGGTCCGCCTGAAGAAGGTCGATAAGGGCGGGAGGGGATGGACTGGTGCGTGAATGATGTCGATTAAGATAATGAACTTTGCGACTTGCGCCTCGCGCTGATGATGTGCCGGAAAGTGGCCAACGATCGGTTTCGGCGTTTCGTGAACGTGGCAGCAACAACAACAACATTACCAACGACGGATAATCGTTGACAGACCGTGCTAATGTCGGACACATTTTTGGTGCGTTACGAGAAGCAGCCCTCGCCATTGTCGGCACATTATGTTTGATTTGTTGCGAATCAGTTTCTCCGTTAAAGCGACGACGATCTTGACGATGATTATCAACGCCGCAAGGGTTATGATTATTGATTTACGATGGATCTCTGACGGCTGACGTTGCTGGCCTGCAGGTTACAGCGGACAGCTCTATCGGATCTGTTGACGGTTGTTGTATCCATCGAATCCGGAACGCGTTTCAGAACGGACGAGTTCCATATCAGATTGTACGAGGTGCGTCCGTCGTTGTCAGACTCCAACTGAGGTGCAACTGAGCATTGTGACGTCGAACACATACATCTTTGTTGCCAACCGTCCGTCCCGCGTTCGAATGACGTGGTGTGCCGCAGGGAATTGTGGATCCAGTTTTCGGATCCACCGCACTGGCCACTGCATGGTGACAGAGCCGCAAGTGATATTGTTCTGTACCGGAGTTGAGTTTCTATGCCGACGCAGCATCCACAATCCATCCCCTATTCGAGGGGGTGAGCGTGGGTGAGAAATGTTTTCGAAAGTCCTTCAACGAAAAAGATAAATCAACGGATCATCCCGACCAGGCCTGGCGTATGTTCCAGGCGGGAACTGATGTTCACCACCGGACATCAGTGCCGGCCGTGGAAGTGATGCGTGTTAATTGAGTTTTACCGGGAGTAGCCCGTCGGCCACGGAGCACGCGGACCACTGTTGCTTGTTGCTTGTTGTTGTGATCGGTCTGCTTCCATCCAACGGACCCTCTCCCCCCGGAAGGCGTGTATTGGATATTTTCATCCAACTGTGGAATAACAACCAACGACCACACTCGAGGAGACGCACGAGAGGCACTTTCCTTTCTCTTGAAAGGCAAGCCCCGGGAGTGGAAGGAAACTCGTTTTTCATTTTTTAACCAACCCCAACAACGCAATGGCATCACAACGGTTGTTCCTGTTTGTTATGACGACAGACAAACAACCTGTCGACCGTCCGTGCTCGAGGCCTCGATTGTCCGCGGAAGCACTATCGGCATTGTTCCTCGCTCGATGGTGGTCGATTGGTATCGGTTTGGTTTGGTTCGGTCGGAAAATGGATTGGTTTGTTTAATTAGAGTTTCCATATGCGGTGTCACATTTTAGGAGGTTATGGGAATGGTCGTCATAAATTCGGGACCACGGGACCGGTTTGGGTTTTTAGGGAAACGCACACGCACATTCATGCGGCTGGGTGGGATGTGTTGTAATTCGAGTGGAATATTGTGTTCGATTAAGGCAATTCTGAACATTCGGTTGTTGCTATTGCTGTGTGTTAGATCATCAAAAGGCTGTTATTAGGTTTGTGATGAAAGCCAGTGAACATTTATTGGCTGTTTCGATATTGATTGTATTGTGTCAATTTCCATTGATTTTATCGAGGTTTACCGTTTTTGTTAAATTGAAGTTTTATTATTTGGTGTCTCATCAGCGCGAGCAAGAGTTAAAGAACAATTGTGCCAGCGATGATGCGATAAATGTTGATTCATGGACTGTTAATATTCAAAAGCGATTAGAAAGAGGTGGGAAAATTGAGAAACAAAAGTGATGAAAGTGTTTATTATAGTGTTTTGAGGTATATTTTTGAAACTTCTTCAAAAACTATTCCAACTTATGTGGGCAGGGCACAATATGCTAAAGTCGAGGTAATGTTGTGAAAAATATGAATTGTTCAAATCACTCGGAGTTCAGTGGCATTGATTTCTTTCGATCCTTTCAAGGACAATTAATTTTATCCAATTTGAAGAACTTTCTATTATGTTGCCACAATTCGCATCCTCTATAAAATCATTTACAAAAACCTCAACGGTTTCATCGTTTTTTTTTTCTCGTTCGATCCTTGGACTGGACAGAACCTTTTTCTGAGAAAACTATCTTCGAGAGAAAAACGTGCCCCACTGACTGTTAAAGTATTCCTTCAAGAATACCAGGAATCGTTGCGCAAATTATGTAGTTCAGAGCAAGGAGCCTTAATTTGAGCTTCGGCGAACCCCCGCGGCCTCCCTTCGTTCGTTCCTTTCCCCGGATGCAGCTGCCAGAATCGAACAATTTGCGAAAATTGCTTGCTAAATTCTGGCCCCATTTCGGACGACCGCTCCGGAACGGCACCGTGCTCCACAGAGACACACACACCCAGAGGAGGGTTTCGTCCGATGGGTATCGTGCCCGAAATGAAACCAAATCCAGCATAATACTTTAATCTTTCATTGTTTCTGGGTGCTATTGGGCGAATGGAAACTGGTACGCGCCCCCCCCCACCCCCACCGGTGGATCTCGTGAGCCCTGGATCGGTATCATAGATAGTTCCGGATTGTTCGGTGGACGAACCATTTCCAGATTTGGGTGACCGCATCGCCCTTCCTTTTCCGTGGACTTACCTTTTGGGCCTGTGGTCTTCCAAATGCCTCTTGGGCGTAGATCTGGGACAGTGTTCCTTCGGGATTTGAGGCATCTTGGAACTTCTTCCAGCAAGCAGCATCGGATGGAGTGTGTCTGTGTCTTCTTCTTTTTGGGTGAAAACATTGCCACAAGATGCACCTACTAGTACGGGCACGGGCGGCTTAATGGTGGGGATTCGGGATGCGCAGCACGTTTACTATCTATTTGCCACATTTTCTTTTGAATGCTTTGTTATCAGGGGCATTAGGCAGGGAATCGAGCCGTGCGTTGGTGAGTATTAGGGAAGGTTGTTAGAGAATATACGCTTAGAATGCTTCACAATACGGGTTGTGGTGCTATTTCTTTCAGGGTTTTCACTTGCTCTAAGCTAAGCATAGTTTTTCCATTGATTTACGAATGATTAAACATTGTTTTATATTTATCAAAACAGTATAAACATGTTCGAAAGTGTTGTAATAGAATCGAGCTGTAGAGCCAAACCGTACAAAGCAAGGGTTGATGATTACTGTGAAAAGATTATCCATGAAATCGGTCGCATTTTCCGGCCCAAATCTGTTCCCTCCCTTTCCAATCGAGCACAAAGATCCATTCTGATACCAACCGTCGCTCGGTACATTAGCCTAGCATTAGTTCGTGATCCCTATTCCGTTTCGTAGTCTCGAGTGTTGTACTGAGAACACAATCCGGCATTTACCGGAGCTCTCTCTCTCAATCTCTAATGCGTCCGATTTTGGGCCAACCGGTACATGGGCAGCGGCCACTTCAACAACGGCACCAGCCAGTCAGCCAGCCAGCCAACCAGCAGATAGCTGCATCGATGGCACAAATGATAGGATTTCTCTAATGTGCCGGAGTACCACCGGAGCACGGGTTGCAATTCTCCTCGAATTCGATGAACCTGGCTAGCCCAGCCGCCAAGCTACGACTAGCAGCCGATTCGTTCAGGTTGTTGCAAGAAAAGAAAGAGAAGCAAACCCCGTAAACAACCCAGCAACGGACCAATGCGTACCTCCCATCATCCGGGCATGCTAAATCCGGCTGCATCGGTTGCACCGGGCACCGGGCACTGGGCACCGAGATACAGCAACCCGTAGCATCCGTGGCACAATCTACCGAACTACGTTTCCCCGAAAAAAAAGAAAAAAAACGCCAGAAAGGAAACACTAATTTCACTCTGGCAAAAGGGAGAAAAAAACCAAAGAACCGAAGGCAGATTTCTTACTTTCTGGAGCGATGATTTATGTGATGGAGGATTGTGCTGCATTTTAGGAGCATTGCCCGAGGTGGCTGTGGCATTTGCTGGCACTGGCGCTGCTGGCTAGCGGGCTGCTCCACGGATTATCTGACGTCGTTGGTTAGCGGTTGTAAAGTGGAGGGAGCACCGCAGTGGCAGTGGAAAATGCAGCTCGAAACGAACCAAATCCGGGCTCTGAGTGGCTGGTTGGCTGGCTGGCTGGCTGGCCGGGATTAAGATGTGATAAATTAAGGTGGATGCGAGAGCGAACAGTAAATGCTCTGGCACGCTGGACCAACCTGCTTGCCCGCCTGCCTGTCAAGATTTGCAACAGTAACCGGTGGGGCCGTGCGCCGAAACCGGAACCATTTGTAATTATATTTGCCTCTGATTCCAAAAAAAAAACGGGAAAGTATTGCAATTTTAGTCTTTTGTTTTTGGTGTTTCTCTTTCTATTACTTTGTATTTGTGAGCGAGAGATAGTAAGCGAAGGATTGTTTGTTTTGGTTCTGTTGAGAACTGCTGCCAAGAAAGACCCCCACGGGTCGGCCATTTCGGTCGCGAACGCTCCATCAGTGGTTGTGTGAGGCAGCTGAGACCCCTTGCGGAAGTCCCTTGGTCGATTTCATGTTTACGCTTACGCGGCCAAATGCCGCCGCTCCTTTATTCTGGTTCTTGTTGTCCCGGGACTATAGGTCCTCGCGTAATAGATTATTTCCGGAAACTTTCCGGCCACCATATGGGGACTGGCGCAATAAAATGGCCGAAATGGGCTCAGGGAAGACGGTGAGATGGTTCGTGGTGTCTACTAGAGTGAAATGGTATGCTTACGGCTCACGGCCGAGGGTCTCTCGGTGGATGTAAAGAAGAAAATGGAGCACAGCAGACAGAGCAAACGAAGAAAAACCACATTCCAATGAGAGTGCTCCTGGTGGTGCTCCTGGCGGTAGTGGTGGTGATGAAGGCTGCAGCTGCAGCAGCAGCCAAAGCCCTTCTTGCTTTCGGACTAACCGAAGTGCAACCGAGCGAAAGGGCTGCAAGTTTTCAGCGTCAATTTTCTAAGTAATTCAATTTAAACTTTTCTCTTAAAAATATTTAAGACATAAGTTGGCCAACGGGCATGCCCGAGCCCGAGCTAGTGGTGGTGGTGGTTGAGCATCGGTTCGCAGTGTTCACTTCGGTGCACCGAGCACCGGTTGATGGTGTTAGTTGATACGGAATGGAAGGGAAAAAAACTCGATGGCGAGGGCGATGGGAAATGGATAGAATTTCCACTTCAGCGGCAAATGAGACCGACCGTTCCGAATCGGTGCATCTTCTGTGCGCATAAGGTCCACGGTTTAAACCTGAAGATGGTTGCTTTCTTTACTTGGGGACCGCCAGCAAACCGTTTTTCAAAATGGCGATGCAAATCCCGGGATCCGCTTCGATCGGATCAAATTTCGGACAAACGATGATCATAGGGCGTTACACGCGCCCGTGTGTGTGCGCGCGTCATGTAAAGTGAGGACCTTTACATGATGCTCGTCATTATGCAGTCAGCTGCTGCCGTTGTTGAGGTGAGCATGAACGTGAACTCTTTTCGATATAATTAAATATTTCCTTTTTCGGTGAGCAGACCTTGCCTCCTTCCTTATGCTAATGCTTCGCGTTCCTCAGAACGGTGGGATTTCGTTGCAAGGAAAAGGGAAGAGTGCAGACGTTCTGCACGAGACAACGAGCGACGGCAGCCTGCGAGAAGAGAGTGCATAAGTTTTCTCATAAAATTTTAACAACTCCGCCTCCGCCGGTCGACTGGTTTTAACAGGAAATGCAGCAGCAACGGACAGTGCAGTATCAGCATGCCAGCCAGCCAGCCAGCCAGCGAACCAGTGAGTGTTTTTCGGTCACCACCACTCGGTAGACACAATAGGCAGCGAAAGGTTTAAAATTGAGTTGCGCTTTTGTTTTGTTCGAGTTCTTTTTGTGGTGACGACTTCATGAATTTGATGAAGCATTAAAGAGGAGAGGACAATATGCAATGCCTCTTTTGGGGGAGGAGCACACCATACATTGTCTTTGTGGCGAGGAAGCGGAAATGCGAAAAGGAAAATGTAGAATTGGAATCGGTATTCAATGTGAGAGACTCTTAATCAGAGAAGCTCCCGTGGAGTACATTCACCGAATTTGCAGAAACTATTCGTTCTACGCGACCTTACTTCAGTGCTGCAGACCTCATAGTGCTTCAGTTAAGACCAACATTAGGCGTTTGAATCTACATTTCCAGTGAGTTGCTCGTGTGCAGCACTTCGGTGAACTGTTTTTTGAACTCTTCTCAAGCGAGCAATCCCCTTCGCTGGCGCTGTGATGCTTCCGAGTATCGAGTAAGTTTCCGTTTCATGCTACACGCTACTCCGCCCGGGCTCCTGTTGCTCGACATTCGACACTCGGGAGGACTGTGGCGTCGGTGCAGACGATCATATACACCTTGCCTAGTACGTGGAATCGTGGAAGCTTAATGCATATTAGACACCAAAGTTTCTCCTGCCATTTCCAGGGAGCAGCAGAGTATCAGCAGCACATCAACACTACGTCTACGTCTTTGCATCGAAGAAGGGTGCCACAACAATGCAACAACCGTTCCCTTTACCCTTGGCACGGAGTGAAACACATACGGCCGCGCGGGCTTCGAATAGCATAAACATTCTCGCATTCCTCCAGCATCCAGCAGCACCATCAGCAGCTTCCGGGCTGGTGAAGAGGTTTAAAAATCATACCCGGTGCAGGTTCAGGTCCCGGTTTCCCTCGAGAAACGGTCCCGTGACACGGTTTCCGCTTCCGTTCTTCGTTGCGTTGCCGGCAAGATCCGGGCAAACGAACCGGAGCGAAGTGACAAACAAATATCGGGCGAAAGTTGCCGGTAATTGAGTGCAAAAATCGTACCACCCACCCGCTCACAACAGTATGTTTATTTGTCTTTCTCCGTGTCTAACACCTACTCGCCCGAGTGCGGCAGAGAGGAGTAGAGTAGGTCTGTCGAGTGTGTCTCGATGTCGTACCGAAACGGTTTGTGTTCACTGTTCGGACCGAAGCGCAAAGTACGTGCGGATTTGCTAATTTTTTTGAGCGGGTTGGTGGTGGAGTGGGTGACGCAGAACCATGATAGCGCACTCGCGTTGCAGATTTCGAGCTGCAGACTGAGCGACAAGAGCGACAATTACGATTGCTCGTCACGAAACGCTGCCGATGGAGACCATGAGCCCACGGAGTCCATGTTGTTGGACGGCGGGAATGACGTTGACGATGGCGAATGGCGATGGTGAGAAGCCTTTCGCATTCGTATATGCGTTTGCTGTCGTTCGTCGAGTGTGAAATGCGGGGAGTGCGAGAACTTTCGGAACGGATCGTTGTGCGTATGTTCGAGTTTCCGTTGAAATAGCGTTCCGTTCGAAGTCCGTTCGGATGTATCAGGAGGAAATGTAAGGAAGTTTCACTTTGAACTTTGGATCGAACGCATGTTCTTCAAGTTTTTCAATGAGTTTTTAACCAGAAAGCTCTGGGATTGAGTTTTAAAAGGACAACAAGTGATTTGAAATGCTCTGAAAAGTTATATAACCAACAATTTCCGCTTGGAAGACAAAGCTTTCGTTGAATCTCAATGTTGCGTCTCCCTGCGGACAGTAATGGCCGCAAATAAGCGAGCCAAAAGACAATTTCCCGGAACACGTCCGTAAGCATAATCAATCAACGTCTAGTTGAGGGTGGCAGGCGGAAGTTTGTCAACTTGCTGAGCTCGGCGCTTTGGTTCTCGGCGCCGTGGTCTGTTGTCCCCTCGGGGGCGAACCAATTGCAGTGCCTGTAATCGATCGAACCACCCCGGATTGGTTGGTCAGCAAAAGGGACAACTTATAATTGAAATACAGCAACACCGATGCTCCGATGCTGGAACGGTTACAAACTTGAGCCACCTTGAGGGTAAATTTTAAGAAAACTATTCTACGCCAATCTGTCCACCGTCGCCATTGACAATCGAAGAGAAGGGGAGGATTACTTCGTTATGACGGCACCGGAACCGGGTGCATAACCGGAGAGTCGCGATGCTACGCCTATGAGGTTAAGCCAAACGAAAGCCAAACGACAGCAAGCCACCAAGACGAAGTCAACCGAAGGCGGTCCCTTCGCCAGCATAGCGCTTCATCCGCAACTGCTTTTGCTGCTGCTGCTGCTCACGACTAACTTGATAAACAAGATAAAAAGTATAAACCTCTAAATAAGCTTTATAAATTAAACTTCCCTTAATTTGAGGACAAGCCCAAACCCGGGCCGGGCCGGGCCCGGTCGGCCACGGTTCGGCGAGCATCTCCTGGCGTACGGTTCGCATCCTTTTCCAGCGCTTTTTTCTCGCTTTTTCTGAGGCCAGAGAAAGAGATAGAGAGCGAGATTCTTTCGTTTGCGGTGTGCGTCCGGGTCTGCAGATAAGCGGATCAGCGTATCAGCGGCCATGCGGGAGGAGCCGGCAGCTGGAAAATTGGAATCCCCGGCGAGCGAGCGAGCGTGAGCGGCGTTTGCGGCGATGATGCTAAAGTAGCTTGATAATGACTGGGAAGGTAGCATTCGTAGGCGTGCGCGCGCGTGTCGTGTGCCGGCTGCCGGCACTTTGCTGTGGCGATTACACGTAATAAGATCACTTGTTTTGGTTTTAAGGGGGGATTTAGGGCTTCCCCTTCTCGGCCGACGACTGGATCGACTGGAGTAGTTTCCCTTTTTCTTTCGGTCGAAAGTTACTTCCATGTGTCAGTGGAAATGGACGGGACCATTTCCCGGGGCGTTTTTTTGTCTAAGTGGGTTCAAAGTACGTTCAGTTGAAGTTTGTCGTCTAAATATGATTTTTATGTTCCGTTTCTGTGCTCCTGAGCTTCCTTTTTTACAAAGCAGCGAGCTCGCGCCCATCGTTTGCCACTGAATGCCGGTCATCAAAGACAATTTTGCGATGCAAACAACGAAGGCAACCGACTTGAGATTCCATTTGCCAAATCAATCAATCGACGATCCACCGCAGTCTCGATGCGACGAACCGGCCAGGAAAGTTTTTCGATCGAGACTAATTCATAATTTTCCGCAATGACCGGCATCATCATCATTGGATCGCTTGTTTTGCATTACACGTGGCGCATGGCACGTCACAGTCTGCTGCACTCCCGAACCATAAAACGATTGCGCCCGATCTGTTCAATTACACATTGAGCGGTTGAGGTTGTGGGCAAAGTTGTTCAATCTCTCGGCCCCCCCTCCCTCAAAAAGTTTTCATTTGATGTTTGTTGATACGCCCGGATGCTTCCGGGAGAGGTCCAAAAAGTGAACGACCGTGAGGGTGTGGTGCGTGGCGAGCAATTGCTAGACCAAATATTAATAAATTTCCAACCGAAACCAAAGCAATACACAGCCTGCAAGCCAGCCAGCCACTTTCCAGTTGGCTACAAAATGCGGTTCCTTTCGAAGTGCTTCGATAGTGAATTCGTTCGCCGGATGTTGCACTGGTGCTACCGGGTGGCCAGAGGGAGCTTTCAATCTGTTATTCTTTGATTGTTCCTGTGGAACCACGAGCCAGTGAGCAGCAGTACGAACAGTATCACTCTTCGAGAGGATCTTTTGGAGTAAGTTGTCAATTGTAAATGAAAATCGAACCTTCGGCGCATCACAAGACGCATCTCAGTGCTCACAGCATTCCCCGGTGGTCTCGTTGCATCGACGGTCCCCATAACACGCCGGTTGTCAGTGTCGTCTTAGCGAACGCGGTGACTTATTGCTTGTAATAAAGCTTCTGCCCCGGAAAGGCAGAGCGATCGCTGGCCAATCGATTCCGGACGATAAAATGAAATACTCCGCTCGCTTTGTTCGGAAGTGAGTCGCAGAGGCGGAAACCAGGCAAGGATTCAGAACGGTCGGACTGGAACCGATGGTGTTCCGTGTCGCGACATTCCATTGCTGCAGCTGGTGGCAACGGACCAAGGAGGGCGTACGGAGCAAAACCTAATCTCGAGAGTAAATCAATTGTTCGGGATCGGGCCTCTAATGAGCTCTGGGTCTCCGGCTATAGTCTATTACACCGTTAGCGATGGCTGACAGCGGCGACTTGGCGGACCAACCATGCTGGGCTGGAGGGAAATGGATTGTTGACTGTTAACCACTTTCAGCGTTTGGGGTGCAGCATCGCTTCAGCATCGCCCGTAAAGTTTATCCGGCGTGCATCATTTGCTACAAAATGGTAGCAATCTAGTTTTGGAATTTTTCCTCGTAACTCGATTTGCTTTTGCGATTTCCAGCGTTGGTTCCCGAGATCCGTAGAGAGAAAGAGAGCATTGGTTCCGCTTCATCGGTTACTGTGGCAAGCCGCAAACATATTGTTCTTTTCTGTGCGTTTGTGTGCCCGCGTGTGTGCTCGTGTGTATTTGAGAGTAACCAGATTGAAGGTAGATCGAGTACAAAATGGCAACGCAAAAACTAGCAAGTTAACAAGCAAAAAAAAACAACCCCGGGGACGATCTCTACGTCGATGATTGTGGCAGCGGCAGCAGCACTATTGGTCGAGGCGGAACCAGGTAGTGACTCATGTAATATCCCCAGGGGGGAAGAGGACGCGAGGACTCGTACCGTTCGTTCGTTCGTTCGTTCGTTCGCTGCCCAGAAACCGCGTAGTTCAGGTGGAAAATCGAAACCAGGCGATCGACTCCATGGTATCCGGCCGGTTTGTGGCTTGGCGTACGAAGCTACCTTCGTACGACCGAACCGCAAACTACTACCACGGACGGTGTGTATGGTGTGTGTGTGTGTGCGCCGGCAGGTGCAAGATAAAAATGATGGAAAATCAGTAGCAAGCACACCACGGCTAGACTATGGCCGATACCGTACATAGTGCCGCTGCCATGGTCCCACGGCCATGGTTGGAACGGGGAGAAATAATAGAAAATATGGTTAGCATGGATTTTTAGCAGGTTTCGGCGGATCGCAATCGCGGCGCGGATGAGCTTGCGATGAGGTGCCGGAGGATGTGTGTTTGGAAAATTGAATGTATTAAAATCCTGCACCTGGGTGTGTGTGTGTGTGGGATAAGGGATGGAAAGGTAGCCAGCAGCGGGGTAATAAATTCGCTGAACCGTAGTCGACGAATAAATCACTCAAAATTCCTTCTCTCTTCCAATCATTCGGTTGAGGGCATAATTGGATTTTCCCTTCGGTTCGCGAGAGTGATTTCGCGAGGCATTACGTACGCATTACGCGAAGGTGGAGGAGAAAGGGGAAGGGGTGGGTTTTCGGGAGATAGTTTTTCCAGACCAGACCCACCTTAACTCAACTCGCAAACAGATTGAGCTCCTAGACAGAGGAATGTGGTTTACGCGTCAAATGAAGTTGTGCTGATGGTATTGCGAGTGTCGACACCTTCCGAGAACGGTTTCCGAAATTTGGTTCGGAATCCTACAAACCGGATGCCATCCAGCATTTCCAGAATGTTCTTGCCGTTCAATTGTGCAATTGGAATCTGTACTCAGCGAGCCTTATAGCTGACAGGTGATTGAACGACGTTTATGGCGACAACTACTTGAAATGTCTTTAGTTAGAATTGTTTAGGACGTTTATCATTCAAAATTCACTGCATTTCAGTCGACTTATTAATAAGTAACAGCATCATCAATATCTTGAGCAGAGGACACACATTTGAGTGATCACATCGAGTTGCCAGTTATTGGAGTCGCGCTTGAGATTCGAGGCAATTAATTCGAAAAGTATCATGAGAAAGGAAGTATTTGTCTGTTGTATCTGTTTATGAGGTTTAGATTTAGCTTTTGCTTCGTTTTCATTACTAAACCTTTGTTTTTGTGGAACCCTGCACCCTCCATCTTGTACCTGAGAAAATTGGAGAAAATGAATGATAAATAACCGCCATCAAAAGGCCTCCAATTTTCGCTACATCTTGATGCTATTGATTGTCATACGAAAAAGAAGTAGCTTACACATCAATGTCGATCGTAAAGAAGGTGTCCTCGTTCCGATGTCTTTGTACGGTGGACCTTCCGTTCGTCGTGGTGTGAGACCATAAGGTCCATTGTCGGCGTTCCTAAAGCGTTCCTGGCACCCATATATACATATCCATCCACAACACTCCTTAAGCCAAAACCCGTCCCATTCATTGCCAGCATCACCTATGCTGAATAATGCAAGGATAACGATCGGCGGCAAACATCGGCGGATGTTAGTGACCGCGCACCAGGACTTGGCCAGGGGCCGGGGGTCGTGTGATTGGCGATTGAACCTTTTTCTCTCTACCTCCGCTTTCGATGGAAATGGTTTTGCAGTTTCCAACTCACTTCAACACATCCACACACACACACACACACAGACTTGCCAGGTTCGTGGGTTCCAAGTGACGTTTGAAAGGATTCGCTTAAATCGCTTCATGAATGTTGCACAACCTTCCAACCGCTACCGAATACCCGGATGCCGGTGTGGCCGACCAGTGAGTACGATACGATCGGTGCTTTGGTGGGGTGGGGTGGGAAGATAAAACCAAAAAAATCTTACCTTTTACCGTCACACCTCGGCTCGAAAATGGCCTAATGGAGGTGCCGGTGTGGTGTGGCGTGCGTGGCGGGGTCTCTGGACCTTGATGGGGCCTAGATTGGTTAATAGTTTGTTTGACAGCCTTCGTCCGGTCGGTAGCCACCGTAACTCTTTCTCCGGAGAGCCTATTGAGCCTGTTTACGGTTTTATTCCACGCAGGAACACACACACACACACGCACACAGGTTTACGGGGCCGAAATCCGATTGGTTCGGTTCGGGGTTTGCTGGAAACTTTTATTTTCGTCCAAGTTGTCCGATGGAGCGAAGAATGGAGCGTTGCCAAGGCAGTAGGAAAAGGATCTTCAGAAGTCAGGAGAATTGGAATCCTTTCACCTACCCACCCATCGAACAATAAACATTGGGGCCCCGGTCACGGGGTATCTGGGAGTCGCACCGAGACGAGAAGTTACGAGATGCGAATGTTACGGAGGAGGATCCAGATTTCGGATAATAATCGTAAATTGACAATAATGCGATTTTGATTTCGATCGAAGCAGCCCGAAAAACGGTCGCACACACTGTTGGACACTGGCTTCTATGTATTTCCTTCACTGTCTCGCACACACACACATGGAAGGGCTGTTTTCCATCCGGATAAGGTGCATAACGCACCGGTTCGGGACCAAAACCACAGGAAACCAGCCAAATTTGTGACTTTCCGTCGGGCAGAGTGAGCGGCTGGTTTTTGGCGTTCAATATCGATACCGAAACGAGCCTTCGTGGAATTGTGGGAACCGTGACCACAGCAGGGGTGGGGGTGCCGCTCAACATTTAATCCTCCATCGGACCTCACAAGAGCCCACTTCACGCGATTGACTCGTTCCGTTTCGTGGCCCGTGGCCGTCGATCGATCGATGATGATTGCGGTTCTGGTTGGTCCTTGTTTTCGTGCCTTTTGTGGAAAATAACATTTCGCGACAGCACATTGGGCGAGAGATTTAAATATAAATTAAAAGCTTCCATAATAGGTTTAATGTGGGAAAGAAAGAAAAGCTCTCGGGAACAAATAAAAACAAAACCTCGAATGACGCTGCTGCTGCTGCTGCTGAAATGCTGGATTGCTGCATCAGAACAATGGGGCGGCGGGTGTCGTGATGAGCTCCGTCTGTCATCATAACGATAAAAGAACATGAACCATCCCGGCATATCGGCTTATTGTGTGATTTTCGTTGATGGAATAATGCTACATTCGTCCATTTATGAAGTGCAATTGAGCACTACGGTGCAGCAGCACCACCATCACCATTATGCTGCTAATGTGGTTAATGTGCGTCTTTGTTTGTGTTTCATTATCCACCAATGTAATCCAGCCACGGGCGGGCGGCATCGGTAACTGGTTTATGGAGTTTATAAGTTTGCAAAAAACCGAGAGCTTTGTTGGTAATTGAATTGCGAGTTTTACGGAGGAAGGGATGCTCTCGGATTAAATGGGAATACATGTTTTGGGCTCAGTGGTTCGTTGTTTTAATAAGACAATTGCAACGAGGTAATTAATTGACGTATTATTCTAGATAGATGAAAATGGAAACTCTCGATAGAATGGTGGCAGTTGACGCTATCTTGATATTGACGGGAAGCATTAATCTATTAAATAATTTGAAATTATGTCTGCCTTTTCGATCTGTGATAAAACCATCAAACTTCTTTTAAATTCTTCAGAATATATTAATTAAATTAAATTTTTTCAAAGACAATAAAATGAGATTAAAAAGATGTTTTTTCGATAGATATTAAGATTCTCCATGTAATTTAGTAGAGTTTTCGAGAAATTTTTTTGCTTTTGCGAGCCCTTTGAAGTTTAAATAATGAGGGTTTTAATAACAGGTTTGCTGAAGAAAAAAGTGTAAAGTAAAGCAATCGTTGGCGATTGGTTACTGTTTAAGTTTAAGTACACTGTATCCTTGTCAGTTTTTCTTCTTTCAACCCCATAAACATACATGGAAAATGCAAAAAATCAAGATGCTAAGTAAAAATCATGTAAAAAAATAAATACCTATTCGGATAAATCAGAAAATGTTCCGTGACGAAAATAAGAAGTAATCAGAAGAGAATAGTGCAGATGCCTCTTTGTTACATAGTGTAGATCAACAACGAAGCTTTTAAACTACTGTAAAAATAAGTTTGCCGGACATGTATCGAAGGCCTTCGAGCCTTTACAGCGCAGAATGGATCGAAAACCGTTCATAGTTAGTGCATCAGATAAGCTTCTGACCCTTCTGCTCACTGCAGCGACACTAGTCCCCGCTAACCCTCCGTGCCTCCTCCTGTCCTTCATTTCAAATCGTTCACAGTGGAGCAAAATGATGGACACCGGTGGCATGACCATAAACCGCCCATGATCAATCCCTTCTGTTTGCGGTGAATAGAATAAAATGTATCGATACCAAACCGTGACCGTGGCCGTACCGTTCCGGTGCGCAGGTCGCGTGACGGTGCGACGGGAACCCAACAGGATACCATCAATGGCAATGGCAACAATCGGCAGACCCAGCAGCCGGTTCACATTCCTGGCTGCTTATTTTAGAGAAGGTAATTTGAATTTTCGATTTAGAATCCGATGCGTGCGAGGTTGTACCGGGTTGTATTTCCATCCGTTCGTCCGTGGTCGTGGTCTTCGGAGGTCCGGTGCCAGCTGTGGTTGACCTGCTGCGGTGATGCGAGCTCGGGCCGTTTTGAGCCGAGCGCGGAAACCTGGTTGCACGGAATGAGATTAAATATACGCTCCATTTCGGCGACCGAAACCCCGAAATGAGCTTTTCCGCGTTTTCTGGCGCGTTTTCCGCCGCGAATCGCAGCGGCAGCGCCGGGCACCGGGCACCGAGCACCGGGAACATAGTTTTGACGCTCGGGCAGCCAGTCAAAGGGGCGTAAAACGAGATGAGCTTTGCGTTGCGGCCAGATTGGAAGATTAAATCCGCGTCCTGGTCCAAAGCTGGGTCCAATCTCTCGTCGAGTCTCATAACTAACCTTGGCCACTGGCGTTGCCAGGATGGTGGTGGTGGTGGTTGTATGGTGATCGCGATCGCGGTCCGGACTCCGGTGAAACGAATTTAATGATGTACCGGCTTATTTATGTAGAGGAGGGTGCGTCCGTTTTAGTGAAGTTCCTGTGCGGACGGGAGACTCGGCAGTGAAAAATCAGCTTCACGTGGAAAGTGGCCTTCAATCACGGTTCAGGGGGGAGGGGCAGATCTCATTACCTTCCGGTACCGAAGAAGGAATGCCAGTGAAATGGGGTCCAATCCTATCAAATGGGAGATTGGTTTCGGTTTCAAACTGTAATGTAATGTCGTTGTGACCAACGCACCATTTGTATTGATCTCCTTGGGCAGCGCAATTGTCAATTGGCTCTAGAGCTTAACGTGGCATTGTATTGTCCTGCCCTTCTGCAAAGTGTTGTCTTTATTCAATCTTACAACCCAACGTATCGTACCGATTGCCATTCCTGGCAATTAATGAAGATAATTACGATGCAATCGAACATCGGGTTTCAAGTACACATTCCCTGGTTCCCTCCACATACAGTTTATTGCTCGATCGATCGTAGACACTGCATAAGTGTGGTGCATATGATAAAAGATGCAGTAGAACATAATTGCATTGTTCCTTTTCGTCCTGGCTGCCATAGCAGCTGCGACATGCATTGTAATGCCTTCCGGAGATAAATGAATTGCGTCAATCCGGATCGGGTCCGGGGGCAAATTGATCTCGTGGCAACACCTTAACCTCGATCCCAAGGTACATTTCTTGGTGTCTTTTATTACAAAATTCCTTCTTGTACTCGAGAACAAGACAAGGGGTTAGGTCGAAGCCACCGCACATCGATTTGCATCAGCAGATGTTCATGCTCTCTCCTGTGCTCCGATGCGATGCGATTTTCTTCCAGAGGCGATGGCCAGGAGGAACCGATTGCAATATTTAATAGTAATGCTACACCATCACCGGCGACCGGCGCATGCCATTGCGCCAACAAAACGATTCCCGATACGGTGCTCGTCGTGCTGTTGTTGTTGTTGCTGTTGCTGCTACTATTCGTTGCGAGCTGGTGCCAGTTGGAGTGCAGACGGCTCATTTCATTCTCCGTCATCAGTGGGATCATCTCTTATTGAGCTGGTCGTACATGCAGCATTTGCATTTGCCTGCAGCAGCAGCAGCAGCAGCTCCCTTATCGACCCTCAAACCATGCAAGAAATCAAAACAGTATTTCCACACGCTCACCGGTGAAGGCAATATCGACCGAAGGGGACCGAGGAGCCGGCTGTAACGCTTATCGATTCCCGTGTTTCATCGTTTCATCTGACGCTTCCAGCGAACCGTTTAGTGACTGTCGCTTTAGCTTTGCTTTAGCTCCGGGAAGATCCACTAATCCAAACGCGGACAGTCCACGGCAGAGGGTTGCGGAATTAGGATTCAGCCGCGGAAAAGGGGAACATCGTCATCGTCCTTTGGGGTTCTTATTAAAAAATGTGAATAGCCTTTGCCCAAGCAGTGCGGAAAGCTCGCGGGCCGTCGGTCTGTCTAAAGCTGAAAAAAAGAAAAAGAAAGTTGGAAAATATGAAAAATATTACTCCACACCTCCCGTTACTGGTGACTGGTGTTGGCGATGGCGGACGAGATGCGAGGATGCCAGATGCCATCCGCATGGTTTATTGAAGACTTAACTTATCGATATTTGCCGGACGGATTAGACCAGAGGACGGGACCGTCCGAACCGAACTCGACCGAACGGTTATAGCATTTTGATGCTACACAGATTACGGTCGTTGAGGCGGGGAAGGTGGGAGGAGCGGGTGGCATAGGAGGGTGGGCCCATGGGAGTGGAGTTGCTGTTATGATGTTGTTTAATAAAGATTTTATGCTTAATGCTCCTTTGCTAACGACTCTTCTGTCTGGGGACGAGATGGGAACGACCCAGCTGGGGAACGGTGGACGGCTGTAGAATGTTATTTTTGCGCTGAGAGAGTAAAGTGAACTCGGGCAATCCTTGATAAGATGTCAGCTCAGAATGCTGAATCAGACTAAAGAATATGCTTAGTCTTAGGATCTTTAAACATTTGCATCTCTAGCAATACGTTGCGCAGACCGGGTTGTTGTATTTGAGTCTTTGCGGTTGTTTTATATCTTTACTATCAGTGTACTATTATTTTTATTTATTCATTTAACATAATTCATAATTGATTGCACAAGTAACTTGCTGCGGAAAGGAGAGGGAAATACAAAATCTAAACTATTCCAACGAAAAGAAAAGAAGTATAATAAGTGATATGTTCAAATAACAAATACCAAAGGAAAAATATTAGTTGTTAAGCTCAGATTTTTCTTTTAAACAGATCATAATTACAATTTTACTTTACTTCTTTGAATTGTGGTTTGGGCTGTTACATTTTCTACCAAGTACTCTTCTGTAGTGTTCAATGGCATAGAATTGACTGAAATTTGAAGCTTTACTCTTTGAATTGAATATAATAAAAGATAGGAGATCGATTACATTCCTGTGTGGAGTAACATGGGAATGTATCTATAGCTTTAAGAGATGGACAGCATTGCTCTTGACTTCCGACAAGGAACGAATAAAAGAGAGCGAGATATTTTACTTTCCATTCCATTGTGATAAATTTAGAGTAGCAACAATAAGAATTCTATGATGTATATTTGATTTTCATGAACCAAACTCATTCCAGTGCCAAGGACATACACGACTGCATCCCATCGCCGTTGTTGCGCTCTTCTCCTTGTCATGCTCAGCAAACGCTTTAACCCCTCTGTTGGTCACACACACGGAATTCCCATAAAAAAGAGACCACGATTCCAAGCTTAACGCTTAAGTACGTACTGGAACGAGTACGAGTACGCGTACGAACGGTAAAATGCGGCCCGTTAATTAATTATGAGGCAAATCATTAAATACCAAAAGTGATCGGAGCACGGAGTGTGGTGCGAGCGTCGCAATCACGCACGTTACCGATGGCCACCGATCTCCTTTTCCGCCGAACTGGTTGGGAGCGCAGCAGGAGCAGCAGTTTTAACTGCTTACCGATGTTTGCGTAACATGTGAGTGATATCAAATATTTGCAATTCGCTCCCTGTACTGTACCATAACCGGCACCGGCACCGTTACCGTCACCGCCATGTCGCAGCGTGGATGACGGGCGTAGGCTTACGCGCCGGAAGCACCAAATATCATTTGAGTTTCATTCGGAAAGGAGTGGGAGGACCAAAATTTTAATCAAGCCCCACTCACACACCCACACACGCACCCACACATCGCACAAACGTTCGACTTCCGTGCCATGGTAGGGTTTCCGGTGCTTCAGTTGACGGTTGACACACACACACACATGCACACACGCACGTGAAAGCCACAGAATGATATTTTGTTTTGGAATTTTATTTTTCTACCCCATCTCTTGATGCTTTCTCGCTCTCTCTCTCTCTCTCTCTCTCTCTCTCTCTCTGTCTGTCTGTCTCTTCAGGTGCCCAGTGCCCTTCAGGACCACTCGACATTGGGACCGCGAATCGAGGTCGAAAGGGAGTTGCAGGAAAGCGATGGAACGATGATACTTCGCGTGATGAGTATTTAACTTTGGACCATGAGGAAGATGAGCTTGCGTGGATGTTGTTGTTTTTTTTGGGGGTGGTAGAAGGGGTTGCACAGAAATGAAAAGCCGATGAAAACTGAGTGGGCGTTGGGCCGCGGGAGTCTGTGCGACACCTGGCATACGCGGATGAACGCGCCGCCTGGTACTGGCCACACCGGGATGTGCGGATCGCACGCGCGGGCGAGGAGAATGATTTTAAAAGTGCGTGACCATCGTTGCATATATAACAGCAGCAGCACACACACACGCACGAGTGTTGGAGATTAAATTAAAATGATAATCACATTTTCTTCATTCGCCACTCCGCACCGAACACCGAGAGGAGTTGGCTGTATGGTTCTGGATAGCTTTCGAGGGCTTACGAATGGAGTGGCAGGAGCATTTACGGACTCACGGACCGTTCGCAAAGGACCAAAACGATGAGCACTTGAGACGTTTTGTTTGAATTGTCATCGTTTGGAGAAACGGATGAGATAAAGAGACTCGACTGTCAGGATGATGTTGCAGTCATGCTTTTAGGAAACGTTGATTTCCTGTTATGTTATGAAATGTGAACAGTTTGTTAAGAATCTCGCAAAAGCACAACCACCATCGCTACTGAAAACAGGAAAAGCCGTTACCAGGAAGCTCCGATGCCTACGACAACGATTATTTAAATCCTCCCCGGGGAGGGGCTGAACGAGGGTTTTCTTGGGTGGCAAACAACGAACCGTTTTAGCAAACAATTTACACCTAATTCATTATCGTCACGCGGACTCCAGGCAACGAAAGCCCCGGGCCGGGCCGGGCCGGGCCGGGCCGGGCCGGTTCCGTTAACTGATTGCAATCATTAACGTTCGGTGCGCAGATTAACGCCTCGAGTGAAACACGAGAGCCACGGCATTTCGTGAAACACTTAATTGAGTCCAGCACCAGAGGAGTGAGATGGTGGTGGAGGAGATTCGGGGCTTCTCGATTGGCCCCTTCGAGAGTAGAGCCAGCGGCAAGGACGCCTGCTCGTTGCGAACGGTTCCGATTAATAGTCATTCGCTAGCCGGTCGCCGGTATCGTTGGTCAACCGCTCGCAAGTTAGGCGAGTAGCCCAGGGCTTAGGGCGAACGTTAGTTGACCGTGAGGGTCCTCACCATCGACCGGGCCCGGCACCGACCGAGTAGTTGGTGGAGCCTTTTCGTATTCGGTCCCATCTTCAACCGGATTGTGTGGCGGCAATCCGTTTTACTTGGCCAATCACATCGTACCAACCAACGCCAACAGCAGCAGCATTAGCAACATTAGCAGCGATCATGATTTGTACGAATCACGAAGCATTCCTCACACAGACACCGCACCACGGATTTGACGACTTGGGACTTGGGCTCGGTTGCGTTGGCGGCGGTGGTGCTGCAGGGCAATCGTTCGTTTGTGTTGGTACAACTTAATTAGAATTAATTATAATGGCAATCAATTTTAATTAGATGGCTCGGTGCGGTAAGACGAGACGCGAGGCGAGACATTTGCTTTCTTTGGAGTGAGCGTCCTAGTCCTGCTAGTTCTTCTTCGGTGATTGACTGATAAATGAGGCACGCTTTTCCTGTTTTGTTGTGTGCTCGCGCAATGTCGCACTTCTTGTAGAGGACCGCAGTGCGGCATCGCGGCGGCAGAACAAGGACACCACTCCAAGAAGTTCAAGAAGTATTCCCGTATATCCGTCACCGGCACATCAGACTACCAAGAAATGCATCGACGAAACAGTTCTTCGGTTCGGAGTATTCGTCTTGGAGATTTGGAATCAGATGTTGTTCTTTAGACGTGAAGCTTGTTGGGGCCGCTATTTGGAATCAAGAGTGAGAGAAGTGGTCTTCTTCGCATTCATTGTGAATTCATTCCCTGAGCAAAAAACAATCCTCTGAAACCTCTCCGATTGATAACAGATTCGGTTTCTGACGCAGCGAATACGTATCAGCTGAACTGAAGAGAGAAACATCAACATCTTCAGGTAGTTCCCTCGCTGTACTACCTGGCACATCATAACTTATTACCTCATCGCGCCCTGTTTTGTTTCATCGTGTCGACGTCAGATGCGGTTGTAGGTAATGTTCTCAGTGAAAGTGAACGTGTTACGACGTAGCTCGAACCATACCGTCGATGGGTCCAGTGAAGAGATAAGCCAGCCAGCCGGCTTGCTCTCGACATGACTCAAGGGCAAGGTTATCGGTACCAACGGACCTGGTCCGATCGTAAACAGCGAGATTAGGCAGCGAGCAGAAGGCACGCACTCGGATCCTCGACGCAGTCGTGATAGTGCACTGCGTCAGTTCGTGTTTCGGTGTGGAGGAAGGTTGAGGTTCTGTTCGGTGTTCCGGTGTGTGTGATTTTGGAAGAACCTTCTCGAGTTCCAGACCATGCTGCCTCGGTTAGCGCTAACGCAGCTGGTGCGCCAACTGGCAACCGCTGGCCACCACCGACAGCAATCCTCGATGGCGATCAAGGCGAAGAAGATCAACTACGAGCGGATCGGCATCGTGGGCGTCCCGTTTGACAAGGGCCAGCGCAAGAAGGGTGTCGGGCTGGGACCGAAAGCGATCCGGGATGCGGGACTGATCGACCACATCCAGGAGATATCGCCCAAGCTGGACATCAAGGATTACGGTGACATACAGTACCAGGCGCTCAACTTTAACGGGCGTAAGGTGGGCAACATGAAGAAGCTGGAGCACGTGGCCAGCTGCAACAGGAACTTGTCGCACCAGGTGACGGAGGTGCTGGATGACGAGCGGCTTTGTATTACGCTCGGCGGAGACCATGCCATTGCGATCGGTTCGATCGATGGACATCTGCATCACAGCAAGGAGGTGGCCGTAATCTGGGTCGATGCGCATGCCGATCTGAACACCAACTCTACCTCACCGTCGGGCAATATCCATGGTATGCCGGTGGCCCTGTTGGCTCGGGAACTGTGTGATTACTGGCCGTACATTCCGGGCATGGACTGGCAGGAACCGATCATCTCGATCAAGAATCTCGCGTACATCGGGCTGCGGTCGGTTGATCCGTACGAGCGCGCCATTATCGAGAAGTTTGGCATCAATGCGTTCGGTATGCGTGAGGTGGAGAAGTACGGGATTCGGGAGGTGATGAGGATGGCCCTGGAGCGCATCGATCCGGAAGGGACACGCAGTCTGCACGTTAGTTACGACATCGATTCGCTGGACGTGTTGGAAGCGCCCAGCACCGGTACGAGTGTACGGGGTGGATTGACGTTACGCGAAGGAATCTACATCATGGAGGAGGCATACAATACGGGCCGATTGGCGGCCGTCGATCTGGTCGAGGTGAATCCGGCCATCGGAACACCGGAGGATGTACGTCGGACGGTGGATGCGGCCGTGCACCTGCTAGTGGCCGCATGTGGTCACAGCCGAAAGGGTGACATTGCCGATACGCTCGATTTGATACCGAAGTGATGCGATAGTGTCGGAGTTGTTGAGGTGTGCGCCAGGACGAAATAAAACCTTCCCGGAGGAGTGCTGGAATTTCAACGAACTTTTTACTAAATTATTGTAAACGACGCTTTGTTCTTCCAGCATCTACTGTCTGGAGCTTCCTATGAATTGTCTAAAGAACCCCGGATAGCTAGATTGGGAATTGGCAACAAATTGTTGTGGTTCTTGATTGTCAAACTCACCGCAACACAAAGCAAGCGCCGTGAAGTTGCCAGTTCCTGAGAGGAGGGTCAAGTTCTGTTGCTCTACGGTACAAATCTGTGAAGACATGCAAGTTCAGAGTTCATCGAAGAGTGCTGGGTGGATCCCTGAACACTGGTAGATCCACTTGACCGAAGCCGGTTCTTGTCTTCTTGGGGGTACCCCGAACCAATAGAATAGGCAAAACCTCTCTTCCTCCTTAAAACTTGGCAGCTCATACTCCTAGGGTCAACGCTGAAGTTGAACTAATAAATTTGGCCACTAGTTTTTGGGGGTAGGTCTATCGGTTGTGCCGTGCCTTGTACGTGACTACGTCCTAGTGTTTGACTCCGAGCACCGAGCAGCATTAATTGAACATCTATGTTATGGTCCCGTCCCTCCGGGCGATCCTTGCGCTTCTTTGCTCGGAAGTCAGCCCGTCAGCATCCATTTTTCAGCATCGACAAACGCGCCCATCCCCCCGGGGGTCTGGGGTGTGCATAAACTGGGGCCTCGGTGGAGTTGGCAGTAGCGACCTTTAACCTATACACACCCTCTGCCACAGCGAATCAGACCAAAGCAGGAACAGAGGGAGTCCTCGTTTGTTCCGTTCCGTGCGGAAGTTGCTGCGGTTTGCAGCTAGCTGAGCATCGACCGAAGGGAACCGACCGAGACACGTCTGGACGCACATGATAAAAGGTAATTTATGATTTGCTTCCCACACAACACCGAATGAGCATTATTTAATGCCTCCCCCTCCCCCGTTTTGTTCTTTTAGGGTTGCCCGCATTCCGCTTGTGTGCGGCCCCTCCGCTCCGAGTTGCGGAGTGTCCTTTCGGACGTGGTCCTAATGTTTTGGTTGCGGTCTGGTGTGTGGGGAAACAAATTAGAAAAGACTTTTATTGCTTCGTAGTTGCACTTCTGTCGTGAGGTGGTAGTGGTGCCAGTTGGTTTGATGTTTCATTTGTGACTCGTTGATTTTCCGGGGACATTTGTTTGCTCTCGCAGTGATTTCGATTCAAGGTTTTGGGTGAACTGTGCGTTGCTCACTTCAAATAGTATTCAACTGAAGGTGAAGTTGAATACCAGAAGTCCGGAGCCGGAAGTCTAAATGTAGATGGTACTGGGTGCGTTTAACAACGAAAGTATTCATTTGCTGGTACGAAACGAGCTCATGGTTTGATTGCTGTTTATGAAGCCCCAGCTAGTGTACGTATAAGCTTGACAAATGTGTTTCTAATTCCCTCATTTTGGTCGATTTCTCTTCATTCCCAAGGCAGCAGCAACAATGGCAACCAAGAGGATCTCCCATCAATGTAATATCTTTCGATTTGTGGCAAACCGGTCAGCATTCCTTATTTGCATTTTTTAAGGTTAATTGTGCGTACCTTCGGGGTGCGACGACGACGACGACGACTCGAGAGGAGACCCAAAGTGAAGTGATAATGGCGCAGGGGACCGAGCAGAAACACCTGGAAATACCATTCACATTGTGCGTCATCAGAATAGCTTTTCATTAGCAGAAGTACCGAAACAATGGTCACCGGAGAAGCTTCCAGGCTCGTTACGTCTAAGTGGGAGGAAGGGAGAGAGGGGAGCAACCAACCAACCAAGATTGTCCTATCATCAAAAGGTTGACGAGCGGTTGACTTGTAGTTTCTCATGATCCGTGCGCACAATGGTGACCGGGGAGACCTGCTTCTGGCTCCTGGCTTGGCTTTTTGCAGCGGGGGTTTTTCGGAAAAGGTACACGTCCCGGACCACGTCCTCATACCGGGCGACGCAGAATCTGTGATACCTTTGCCAGCATATGCTGTGATGTTGTGATGTCGGCACGGTGATAGCGGTGGAGGAACCACAAAACAAGCATATTACCATCAAAAGTTGGCCCGTTTTGTGCCGATGCCGATGCTCGTTCGTCCTTTCCAGCTCTTGTGCTGTCACTTGACAGCTGGAGAGTGGGACCAGAGGACCTTAGCGTGAAAAAGCAAAGGAGCAGAACGAGAGAAAAAAAGGTCAAAACTCATTACAAGCGTAATCTCTCGTCATAATAATTAATTATCTTCACGCAAACTGAGTGCTAAGCGGTGCGTTAGGTGCGCACCTGGAAGCGGGGCGGGGTAGGTCACGATGGTGTACGCAAAGGAGGGGTGGTTGTACTTTTTTGTTAGTTGAAGTGTGTTGGTTCAAGCGGTTTCTAAATGAGTACCTCTTTTGTGTGGAGATACACTAAGAACCATTGAGCCTTTGAAGGAGAGAAGCGAGCGATGCTGCCAGCATCTCCGGATTCTATCGTAATTCTTAGAATTGCTGTTGTGGTCGGTTACTAGATGTTCCCCTTTTGTCGAGAGGAACAGTCATTTTTCATTGCTATGTGTACTATTCCAACGGACACTTGGGTGGCTGGAATTTTCTCAGAAAAGCTATCAGATAGACGAGTCTGATTGTTATGTGTCGGATTTTCTGGGATAGTTTAGCCATTTATTCTGCCAAAAAGTACAATAGACGATTTTTTGTCCCTGGAAAGTGGGTGAGTAATCTTGAACAGTACACATTTAAAAAAGTTGTTTTATAAAACTACACGTGAAACCATTACCTCGCATTCGCGTTCCTTCGGTAGCGAACAGCGATGCTGGATTAGTGATGCAGGTAAGTAATTGCGGGGAATTAATTTAAATTTCGAATATCAATTTCATATTTCCACTCTCATCTCCAGCTCTAACCATTTATGTACGGGTAAATGATAATGGTTGTTGGTTGCTCAAGACAACCGACAAAAGGCAATCGCAATCAAGGAAAGTAATACTGATGCCTGGCACTTCGGATGAATATTTACATGCATCTGTCCCTACATTCGACAAACCATATGACGACCTGGCCAGCGTTTAAATAAATGGCATGCGTTAGAAAAAGCCGTAAAAATGCACATTTCCATACCGACAAACGACCTTCTGCATCGACCCAAGGTGTAGTGGAAGCGCGTCAGTAACGATGTCCTGAATTATGAAAAAAGAGTAATAATCATTCCGAAACGCTTTGAAATATTTCCTTTTGAGCCAACGTAGAAAAGAAACAACAAACACACACTCCACACAAAAGTGGTTTGGCCTTCGCTTGAGGAAATCGGTTTTACTTTCATCCAAGGGAACGATAAAAGTCAAAAGCCAGGTGAGCGTAGGTCGGTGCCTCGGAACGTGATCCTCAGAAAGCGAACCAAATCCAAACCAATCCCGCCGCTGTGTGCCAAACGCATTACATACTTCGCAGAGTATAATGAGAATCGGTTTTGGCGCCAAGCCATGGCCTTGGCAGGCTCAGGAATAAGAAATCAGTCTTCCATCTCTCTCGCTCTCCGGATAAGGCAAACAGGTGAAACAGGTAAGGCAGGCCCATGAGAACATCGTATTTAGCCAAGAAACGACGAATAAATAAATAAATGTTGCATGGACCGGTGGTCGTCATCCGCCATTGCTGCTGCTGCTGGATTCGCTGGATTGCAAATCCTATTTGATGAAATTAAATCAGATCGTTCTGCCCTCTGGGAGGGGCGCGCTCCATGATTCCGTGATGATGATCCTGATTCATCTCCAGGACTCACAGGGACTGCAATGAAAACGTAATCTGGCGTGCCTGTTTTAAGCATTCGCATGACGGACGGACGCGGTTAAAGGTGATTTCGGGAAGTTGTGCGTTTGTCCACCGTGCGCAAAAAAGAACACACATACACACACACAGCGGTCCGATCCATTTGTATTCATTCGCTTGTTGGCCAACAAGCGCTCTCTGGTGGCCTTCTCTGCTGCTGCTGCTGCTGGTGGTGGTGGTCGCAATCGTGAGTTTACAAATCGGGCTCATTATCTTGAAGCAGTTGTTCGCCGAAACGAAACGGTAGCAACGACCAGCGCCAAGCGGTTGACGGGAGCAGTCACGGCAGAAGGCAAAGAAAAGGACGAGAGGAAGCAGAAAGTGCTTTTTCCGGGGAAAATCACACTCGAACTCGGGGCAGGAGCCCTTGGAAAAGACATCGCTTTCTATTTCGCCTCATCGTGACCACCAGGCCAGGCACGATGTGTGTGTGTGTGAGCGTGTGTACGATGACGGCGCTTTTCTTTGGTCGCTTTTCATTGTTTATGAATAATTTATCATATAATTGATAGCGGTCTGTTGGAGATTAATGGAATAGCCATGTTTGCTTTCAATATAGATAAACAGAGCCCATGGTGGTGGCGGTGCCGGTGCTGCCACGGATTGGAAGTTTTAGAGATCCCGGATGGTCATGGGTCTCACGAGCTCTTGCTCCGCTCGACGAGCTTCCCTTTTTCCCCAGTGACGTCCGAAATGAAAAGATGTGTTGAGTGTTTTTCTGTCTGCGTGTGTGTGTGTGTGTGTGTCTGTGTGACCATTTGAGCATCGACAGAGTGTGATGCATAAACTTTTGAACGATTCTCGGGAACGGGCGGGGGGGTCGTATGGAGGGGGAATAGTTGAGAAAGTCATTTTCCGATGGACGTCGGTCGGCGAGGGATTTGCACTTAACAACTTCACCGGAAGGTTTCGGGCTCGCTCGAGTGTCTAATAAAGTTTTTCCCGTAATTGTTTCACGTCATTTGAATGTCAATCTACCATTAAATTCATTGAGGATGTTGTGAGAATGTTCGTGTGTGTATGTGTGTGTGAAATGCCCAGCATGGGTTTTGAATTGCTGGTCGCCGAGTTGCCGAGAATACTTGGACTAATTTTTAATACTTGAGCCCCTAATTTATGCAGCCATATATCGCTTCAACTTTCCACAACTTCTTTATCATTCAACATGCCCCTCACAAAGCACAATTAATCCTCGAATCTACGCTCATAGCTTACAGAACGTCGCCAGATCATTCACTGGAGTGCGCGACTGGCGTGTGCTAATGATTCATGAGCCATTGTTCCATTGACGAATCAATTCCCCATGCTGGGTCGCAGCGATGTTCGCAGCAGTAGCAGCAGCAGCAGCATGGCTTCGTCAGCGTTGCCATTCATCTGTGACGGCCTGCAGATACCACAGCCCAAACAATGGCCACCGCGGCCGCAGCTACCCCGCGGTGGACGATCATTTGCAAAGACATTTCGCGGACGGAAACTTAGTATTCATTTGCGGGGACAAAAAAAAAAGCGGCGGAAGAAGATTTACGACGTGAAGAAACCGACCGTTCGACGGGCCAGCCAGCCAGTCAGCCAGCCAGCGAGGCAAAAAATCACGCCAACCACGGATTCTGTGGCCAACGACTAAAACGAGGAAGAAAAATGAATTTCCAAAAAAAATGGCCGCTGGATGAGCTGCTGAAGAAAAAGGCGAAAACGAGACCGATTCGTGTGCTCATTGTTCTGCCTCCAGAAGAAGACGCTCGAGACATGGTGGCATATTTAATAACCCTCCTTCCCGCCCGGTGGCCAACCCACGAATCCATCGGCCCCCATAAACCATTGGTGCACTCGTCTGGTTGGTGGTGCAGTGCAATGGAAAGTTGGAAAAAGAAATGGCCCAAAACAGCCATCGGATGCCCCGGATGAGTGCACCAGGACCGGGGTGGTCCAGGAAATCGACAAACACACGGCCACACACACACAAATACACACTCGTTCAAAAGCTCCCGAAAGATGCACACAGAAAAGAAAACATTCCAGCATCCGGACACAGAAATTATGCTGGAAACTCGAGTCCACCGCCAACGCCACCGCCACCGGTCACCGGACGCAAAACTTTCGTAACCTTCGGCCATCTCACTTCTGCACCATTTGCGTGCATTGATGGGGAAAGAACGAATTGAATGGACGACACGAACGCGAAGAAGCGAAAGAAGAAAAATCTGTTCATAAATTACGAACCACTTCAAAAGCCTGGCCAGCATGCGCCTTACCGATAGATGGATTCCGGAGTACCGGAATCCCGGATCCCGGCACATGGAACGGGCTTCCGCTTGGTTTCTGTGTGCCTAGGGTGCCTGAAGTAGTGGTGGTGGTGGTGGTGGTTGCAAAAGTTTGCACTAATTGGAAAAATATGCTTTCACTCCCCCCCCCCCCCCTTCGCTCTGGCTCCTATTCACCCCCACCCACCCAACCATAAAACCGGACAGAAGTGCACTTCTTCACTTTCGAGCTTTCATTTTCGTGGCTCAAATTATGATCCGCGTCGTCGTCGTCGTCGTCGTCTCAAGCAATAAAAAAAAAACAACCTCCTTTTGTGCCCGGGAGCGCGAGTCATCTCGCGTCGTCGCATCAAGCCCGGAGCACGGAGCTT
>NC_064874.1:69331056-69348556 GCF_943734745.1 Anopheles darlingi
TGGCCCTATAGTGTCTGTGTCGGGCACCACGGCACCGAAACCACGCGGTCTGCATCATCCTCCTGTTCCTGCCGCTGGCCGTTGGGACAGTGCTCCACGGGACACCGGGATTTAACTCGCGGAATTTCTGGGACAACTGTCGACCAACGAGAGACCAGTGACCAGTGTGGTGCGTGTATGTGTTGGGCAGGCACACACTTCAAAATCGGCACAGATACCACACGATGTTCGTGCTGACCTCCAAACGAGGACTCTACTCCAGGCGGTGGCGGAATATGGTGGAGTTAAAGAGTTGCATGTTTTTATCTCATTTCGCCACCCCCATTTTGCCAGCCCGTTTCCGCGTCGATCCGGCGTCAGCTCTCTTACCCTTGTTACCTGTCCGATTATGTGTCGACGTGCGTCGGTGGCTCGCTGTCATTGCTGTTGCATTTATGCAGCGAAACCGTACTTGCTTTCTGCTCTGTGTTGGTGGTGCTTCTGGCACTGGATATGATTTATCACTGGCCTTCCTTTCCTCCAGTTCGATCGGTTGCGTGTTGTGGTGTGCAATCGCGGTGGAAAATAATCTGTTGAGCTACCCGGCCCGGCCGGGCGGAGCGGGACCAGCGGAGTGCAGCATTAAAACCAAAAGCACCAGTCCCGAAAACTGTGATGGAAATTAAAACACGCGAATCGGTCGTGAGGAGTGTGGGGAGACAAATAAAAATGAAGGAAAACCGGTGAGCGAAGGTGAGCCTGATTTAAAATATAATTTACGACATGTTGATGTTTGCACGGGGCACGAGAAACGGAGGCCGGTGAGGCAGATAAGCTCCATTAAAATGGCACAAATTAAGCTACCGCCGGCTATGGCCAGGAGCACGGGCTGCTGGGCTGTGAGGCTTTAAAAAGTGGCCCAGGGTTTCCAGTTGCCATTTTAATTCGCGTGGAATGTATTGGATCTTTGCTGTGGTGACACCATTAAGGGGGAGGCAGGGGCTGAAGTATTTATTTTTATTTGAGATTTTTATTTTTTACATTTTTCCATTAATGCTGATTCTTTCGAGAGTATTGCGGAAATGTTTTGCATCAATCGAAGTAAAACTGACAACTGATATTGAGTTTTTTCAACATCCACGTTTCATCCATGCCTCAATGCAGGTTATGCTGCTACTTTGAAGCAGCATCTCCTGGAACCTCGGTGTCTCTCATACCATAAAGAACTGCTGGACCGATCGATTTGAAATTTCAAACACTTTATCAGGACAAAGGTGGCCCCCTCGAGTTTAATCAAGTCGAGTCCAGGTAGCTTCGTCGAGAATTGTTATGATAAAATAGGTGATAAGCCTTTTTTGAATTATGAATTGCTGTTAAATTCGTTTTTTTAAGTTAAATAATAAAAAGCATCACTTTTTCATTTTCAAAATGCTACCAAAAATTTAAAAATCAGTCATTAAAAAGAACTCGACCTGGCTAAGCATATTTTTATAAAACTTCCACAAAATACAACCAAATGTTTTTGAAATATTATGGTTTTATTTGACTTACACGCGTACAAATAAAATACAATGGTTTTTTAAGAAAAAATCTTCAAAAATGAGTCTGTTTTAAACCCAAATAAACTGATTTATTCCTTTCCGAAAAACGGTTTTCTTGCTGAAGAGCGTTATGCGATCGATTTCGGTGCGAACATCAGTGATTTTCCAGGATATATCGCACACAGCTGCGTGCGTCTTGCTTAAATCAAGACGATACACGACTACGGAAGGTCGAGTGCACTTTCGCGTCGCGTTCCATACGCTGGCATGCGTTGCGATGTGGCATTAGCATAGGAAATTAAAGCCACAATTAATCCACGTCCACCATTTGCCTACGAGATGCCTCCGCTCGATGAGAAAACCACACACACACGAACAATGCTGGCTCCAAAATTGGCCCCGCAATCCATTTGCGAGTGCCTCAATAAAACTGTTTATTGCTTTTGGCGGTCCGTCGTAAATCTGCCCGTACCACACACACACACACACACACTCTCTCTCTCTCTGAGTAAAATAGGGGTATTCTTCTCAGGGGGGTGCACTTCCGGCATCTCATTACCTCGACAGTGAGGTCCATCTGCTCGTACGCCACCGAATGGGTTGTTTGCTTGGATTGATCGATAACGGGGTGGGCTACAGATCATCGCACTGGTGCCTGTGCGATGCGCCACCATTAAGTGCTCGCTGGTATGCGGGAAAGTGTCACCGTTAAAGCTTCAAGTGACTTCATTGGCAGCGGTTTACAGCACTCACACACCCCCCCGGGAAAACCACACGCAATCATTGCTTTCCCTTAGCTTATCCGGCTCTCTTTTTTTATATATTCTTGTCCCTCCCCCTGGGTGTGTTAGTGCGTCCTTTCTTAGCCACACCACGACTATCGGATACGATCGGGCATTCGAGGTGGCAATAAAAATCTCCGAAAAAACACACAGATTAATTATTTGATAAAAGCAATGTCCGGAGTTTACCGACACCGACACCACCACCACCAACAAGCAAGCAAACCGGACGACACTATTCTGTTCCTCTTGGATCGAAGAACGTGGGAACTTGAATCTTGGAAGCATTAGATCGAGCAACGAGCCCGAACGAGCGTCGTGTTGGTGAAACCACACCAAGGTTGGGGACACAATTGTGGTGTTGGCGGTGGTGGTAGTGGTGCCGTGTGGTTAAAAGGGGAGGGGGGGGGGGAGGAATGACGGCTGGTGGTGTTCGTGTGGCCGGCGTTAGTGGCGTTGTGGCCGGATGCTACTTGAAGCGAGAGGCCCGTCGGTGTCGGAAGGATTCCTTTTGTGTGTGTGTGTGTGTGCCGTAGTCCGGACGCTAGTTGAACGATTTATGAAATATTCATTTCCTACACCCGGTCTGTCACCCGCGTCTGACGCCCCCCTCCCCCTTCTGGCTATGTTGAAACGATTCCGACAGACCACCCGGGCGGAGGGTTAACCGATCGGCGGAAGTTGATCGCCCTACCAGCCAGGTCCTCGGTAGAAGCGGTTGGGGAAAGAGCGTGTTGCAAAGTGTTGAACCACATTAAACGAGAGTCACTAAACCACCCGCACTCTGGGGGTGGGGCCTTTGGACCAGTTTTATCGCGTGTCAGAAGGACGCCCACTAACAATGGCCGATCGTGTTGGAACCGGCACAACACCAGGCAGATTGATAACGACGTGGCGTTTCGAAAGATAATGTAAATATAGTTTATCACATTGCTCTCTCTCTCTCTTTCTGCGTACGTGCGTGTGTGTGTGCGTGAAAGTTCCTATCATTTCATCTGGATGGACATCGCCCCTCCTCCTCCTCCTCCTCTTTCTCCTTTAGCCTTTATCCAGTTGACGAGGTAAACACTGTAGCCGGTTGGCGGTGGTCTGGATATTGGATTTTTGCGATGCTTACTCGACGCGACCGGTGGTCCAAAGGCCGGTGAAGTAGGAGAGGCCGGGTGGTCCGGTAACACCGGAACCGAGATAGGCGGTGGTGGGATTCAATTTACATATTTTTAATTTAGCTCGACCCATTTGGCAGTCTGGTAATTTTTGCAACCAACCTGAAGCGGAAAGAGGAGGAGCCGGAAGTGATGGGTTCACACCCGTGGCGAAGGGGAGGAGGAGAGGAGCAGGATGTCACACACCGCGGCGTAATGGTCGTACCGTACCTTCCTCGCCGGGTAAATGATGCTCGATTAGTAGTTTTATCAGAAAATAACCTCGACGTAATCAAGTTAAACGGATCAGATAGCGCGCGGCCGTGGTCATGGCCATTATCAGCTGCTCATAACGTTTGGTCTGTCCGCATGTCCGTCCATTCGTTGCGTTGACTGTGTCATTCCGTCCGCCATTTGCGCGGTCAGTCGATGTAACGTGTTGGAGGTTAGGTTCTGTATCGTTGACGACGTTTCAAGCGCACGTTGTTGGAGTTCCTGGTACAAGTATATTTTAAATCTTTAACGCGGAGACACTACTAATGGTCCCTGTGGTTGGGGTTTGTTGTTACAATCTGTCAGAATGACAACTGTCAAAACGGAATTGAAATTTCCCCCCTTTCCAGGACTCAAACCGTTCTAGAGAATCCAAGTCCCACTTCTACGGGAGCCCTCAGGCTATCACACACACACTCACGCACACACACACCGGTTCGTATCGTATGTTTTTCCTCGTTTTGCAATCCGGCGCCAATTATGGTTCGGTTTGGTAGCGGCACAAAAACGCGGACAACGCAACAACAAAAAGTCGGAGCGGGCGCGTCCTCTTATCGGGCTTCGTGCTTAGGCTGGCGGAATAAATGGCGGCGAGTTCGCTTGACATCGTGGTGGGGCCTTTGGGGGGTGGGGCAGCTTATCACATGAAAACGGCGACGACTGTGGCGAGGAGCTGAAGATGGAGAAGTGGCCGTTCTCTGCTAATGACACCCGGCACCAACCGACAAAGTCTCTGTCGTCGTCAAGACGGTTGTCGACAGACTTTTCGGTGGACTTTGGGAGCAGCTGGCAGAGGGATTGCTGGGGTAAAGAGGCAGAGTGGGCCGTATTTCCCTTCATCTTCATCTTCCTCTTCATCTCCTGCTGTTTCTACTTTTTTCTTCGTTCCTCGTTTCGTCTTTACTTTTTGGCGTCCTCAGCATCCTGTTGCTGTCATCCAGTGAGGCTGCGTTTGTCGTGTGCCCTGCAGGGCTCGAGGGCTTCTCCACGAGAGGAATCAAGCAAGGGGAGGGGAAAACGGAGAATGGGAAGACGACAAATGAGGCAACCGAGCAGCGAACGTCCACGAATGGGAGGAAAACATACCTCGCAGGTAGGAAATAATTAGGAATAAGCACTCCAGCACTCCGGCAATGGTTTGGCGGAGAAGGAGAACGCACCACATTCGTGAGCCGACAAATCGTCGCCCACTCTCCGCCACCCCTCCGCTCCGGGGCCTTTCATGTCAGGGTAGAGGGTGTGCCAGTGCCAGTGCTAGCAGTGCCCCCGGGGGCCACATCCTGCCAGGCGGAAAGCTAAACGACTCCGTCCGTAGATTGGTGGCGCTTTAGAGCGGCGAATGTTCGTGATTTTAGGATTTTTCTTTTCCCCCAAGATGTCCTTCGCCGTGGTGCGTGCTCCGTGGTGCTGCTGTTGATGCTGCTGTTGATGATGCTTTTTTTTGCCTACCACTGGGGCGCTATCGCTATCCTCGGTGTATCGGATGTCTCAAAACAGGGGGCGCGATGCTCGATTTAATCGTTTTATGCCATCGCGCAATACGTTTCTCGCGCTATCGTCGCGACTTGGACATAACTTGCGATGCGGTTCTGGCGGCACTTTTTTCTATCTCTTTTCATCCCCTGCCCCTCCCCCCCCCGCCCTCCCATGTCCGGTAAGCGAGAGCGCGATTATTTAAGCAAAATCGACCACACAAACGGTGGTGAGGCTATCAAGAGCTTCTCATCTTGCTGCTGCTGCTGCTGCTGCTGCTGCGGCCGGCTCTTGGGATCAGGTCCTCTCGTCTTGTGCTTGTGCGTCTTATCGCCGTTCGGGCAATGTTTGCGGCTAAATTATGGCTAGAGGTGACCTGGCGCCACCTGGCACTTTCCCGGGTTTGGTGAAGCGCAGGGCGAGGGCATCGGCGCGTCGTCGTCGTCGTCGTCGTAATTGAGACACCGTTTGCCGTTTTTTTTTTAATGGGATGCGATTACCTGATTGAGACCTGGTGATGGTGCCCACCATTTCCGTTTTGAGCGCTCGAGTTTGACCGTGCCCCGACCGTCCGCGGCCAATAATTGCGGCACCAATTACGACGAAACGTCCTTTGAGAGTGCCTTTGGGCTAACTTCACTCCCATATAACAACCCGCCATTTTGTGCGCTGTTCAATCAATCATTGATGTAGCCCCGTTTTTGCATGGGGATTAAATTTTTCCTGAATTCTATCTATTGTGAAGCACCGGGGATAAGGGGGCTCAGGATTCTCGGGAAACATTCACAATCCATCGAGAGAGAGAGAGAGAGAGAGATGCGATGATGTTCCGAGAAAAGCAGATAAATGCATGCCAGCACCGAAAGTGCATTCTCGCTTTGCACTCGTGTGCACTTTCCAGTGTACCATAGTCCCGGTTCGTTCCCCTGGTGTCGATTACCGCTACCCCTTTCCGCTACCTTCCGATCACTCCCTCGTGACTCCCTCTCGTTGATGCCACTATTTTTTGTTACCTTCCGCGGCGGTTCCGCGGCTACCAGATGAGAGGCACAGTAATAATGCATGACCATTAAGTGATTATCATGATTATAGTGTGTGTGGCAATTTTATGAGCTTCGATTTACGGTGAAAATGGCCAAGCCAAGCAATGTGAAAGGCCCTTCGCCGCGTTTCGCCATTTGCCATTGATGTCAGGTGGGTTTTTGGGGGGAATTGTTGTTGGAGCACTGAAATCGATCAGCGGATGTGGGATTGTTCCCCAAAATCGATGACGCTGGATGACGATTTCGGTAGCCCAGTAGTAGCTTGCATCACGGTTATGCTTTTGAACAGAGAGTTTTTAAGTGAACTTAGCTGAAATGGTGCTGTTAAATAAGTGGCAGTGTATTTTACTGCAAAAATTTCTAATATATTTATCTGCTATTTTTTTTGTTGGTTCGATATAAAAAGTGAGTTCCATGCTTTTTACAAAATTTTGGTTGGTTAGTAACACTTTATGCTGTGCTGTCCCTACTATCCAACATTCGGCCTAAACGATGAAACCACGAGAAAAAGTGTAAAGCCGCTGAAATCCGCATCCTCGGTGGTGTGTCCAGTCTGTCAGAAGTTAGTGTATAAAATGCCTTCTGCTCGTTCGCTTTCGCTTATATCTAACGTCAGACGCGGCTGGAATAGAGTAAAACGGGAGAGGCATTGTGTGAAAGTGACAGGAATGGAAAATGCTAGCCACAGAGAGATTGCCGGTTAAACAATGACTCTTAGGCAACAAACAAAAAACGCAAAGTTTCATGAAACGCAAGAAAAAAACTAAAACGATGGCACTAGAATGGCCCGCGAAACGCGACCGGCCACTAGTGCGGTTCTCGGGATCAAAAACCGCGAATGATGATTGATGTTGGAAGTGTAGCATATTTAAATTTATATTTCACGCTGCACGACACATGCATATTTCAAGGACCAGGACCTCCCCCCACGAAAAACCGAGTTGAGCCCATTCATTGCATTCACCGATGGCCGCAGGAAATGGCTTCCTGGGAGTGGGATTTTCGTGTGTGGGTTTTTTTTGCTCCTTGTGCATCGCTAGGCCCGGTACTAGAGAGATGGAGAGTGTACGTTGTGCACGTCAGCCACCAGCCAATTACATTGTGTATGGGTGAGTTGTGCTTCGAAAGCGATTTTTTTTGCTCAACTTTTGTCCACATCGAATCGTGCCTAGTGGGCATGCGGTTCAGTTTTGGTTTGACTGCCGCTGGTGTAGTACCGATCATGAGGAGCTATTCAATGCGTGGATGAGTGCTACATGTTTTATCCAGGGGCATATTTCGATGATGATGTTAGTATCTAACTGGGTGAATGGTTAAGGGTTTAAAATAGGTTTCAGGCGGTAGATTGGTAAGTGTGCATAGAGGACGTGGTATTTGGAAGGGTTCTTGTGTTCGGTGGAAGCAGTTTCAATTAGTATTTTTCAGGATTTTGTTGAAGTACTTCAAATATACCGTGTTCAATGGTATACTCACATATTATTTCAACGGGACGTAGTGGTGCACCCAAACTAAACTAAACACTTTTTAGGCAACCTTTTCTGTTTGTATTGTATTGACGATTGAACGGCTTTTTTTTTCAAGCCTTGCAATTTTCAAAAGCCTGAAACATGCAACATCGAAGCACATTTTTGTCTGACGGATCTTTAAAGGGAAAAAAGGAAAGCAAAATTAACTGACAACAACAGACAGGAATTGGTAGCTTCCACTTAAGCGAAAGTCCCTTTGGTGTAAATTCTGAGTCATTGGAAAATGGGCTTGATATACGAAAGTTGTGCATGCTCCTTGCGATAGTTCAAGACAGTTTTCGAATGAAAAAAATAATAAACAAATCGTAGAAATGATTGAATTTGAATGTTGTATTTAAATTTTAAAGATTGTGCTTTAGTCTGAGTCTTTAATTTAAAGGCTTATTGAACACGATGTGCATGAGGAAATATCGTATACTTTCATAAATTTTCTGTAAACAGCCTCGTTTAGAACCGCTCGCTGCTTTTTAAATATATATTCTGTAGATACTTTAAAACAGTTATGTACATCCAAGGAATAAACCATGATGAATTATACAAGCTTCCAATGCATTTAACCGAACTATCCTTATCTATCTTTCTAATTCTATATTTATGCGCAATGTAAAGATAACGTAACACAACATTATGCAGGAAACATTCATTTACTCTAACGACCCGATTACGATTGATGTGATGGTTTGAATTATTGTTCAACCCCAACCCATATTGCCGCTCAGCGCGTTGTTATTATCACGCCAAAGGTCCCGCATATATGTAACGCGATGTAACTCTCGATACGATTCGTGGTTCAGCAGCATCCAACCGGCCATGGTTCTGTCAAACGATTCAACGGCCACCAATGATCGATCTGCGGTTGTGGCCGCGCATCCATCGATAGATCCATCATTTACGCCGGTGAAGCGGGAAGATCCACGCTCCCGATCGGTCGAGGAATTGCAAATGAATCGAATGAGTTGAGGAAAAATTTGGTCACAAGCGAACCGAACCGTCATCGATAAGGGGTTCCGGTGTGCTGCTGCTGGCCCATCTCCAACCATCATCACCTCGAGCGTGTTTCCATCGGAATGCTGCGCCGCTTTGTGACGCTGTTACGCGCGGACCGACCGGGTCCGGGGGCCCGGGAAAATGGGAAAATAATGTTTCACAGAGGAGCGTAGCGTGTCGGAACGATGCTCTGCCCTGGCCAGACGAGACCAGGGTAAGGATTATGGTAATGTGGGTCGAATTCACGAGCACGAACCCGTGTGTGTGTCCTGTTGTCCGTCCGTCGGTTCATCGCGTCTGGCAGGTACAACGGGCGCATAGCATAGCATTTCACAATCCACTAATTCACTCACCGGCGACGACGACGACGACGAGATCCGATCCGATGATGGTCGTCGATGGACGACGAGGCATTTGAGGCGCCAGCTCTTCAGTTTGTTGCTCGGTTTGATACCTATTTAGGATTCTGGCCCCGGGTTCACGGTCCACGGAACACGGTCACCCAGAAGAGCAGCAGGGTCTGGGGCCCTCGAATCGAATACCGGAATTTTGGTCCATCCCGGAAGATGATGCTCTTCGGTGCGCTTCGGAGTGGCTGTGTCGGAATGGTCACCGGTGGTGGTGGTGGAAAGGTGTAGCCGTTCACCTCGTCTAAAGCTCGCCCACTCTCTTTGTCGTCCTCATTCTCGTCTTTGGCAGCCATTTGATAGATCTTCGGAATATGGAAATCATCAATCTCGGCTAATGCATACGCCGCTCTTCGTCTTCGCCCGACCCGGACCGGACCGAACCCCGGCATGCCACTTCCATTAAGGGTGGATAGCGGAGAAGAAGAAGGTGTTCGGGGTGGGTGGATGTTTTGGCACATTTTTCCACTTTCACGGTGGATGTGTGATTTATTTTCTGCTGCCACCTGCTTCGGCAAACGATGATTGCTCAACCTGCTTCACCCTTTTTTTTTTGGGGCACCAAATCCTTCTCGGTTGGAGCACATATGGAGGGCTGCCAGTTGAGTAAGACGTCGAAGAAGGCGACGAACGAACAGCTCCACCGAGTGATGGGCAGGTGATTTTTCTCTCGTTCTCGTCTCTGATCCATCTTATGGTTCAATATTTGATTAGTTCATTGTTGTGCACCAGCAACAGCAGCAGCAGCAGCAGCAGCAGCAGCAGCAAAGGGAGCATCCATTTTCCCAGCCCAGCACATCGAAGGTGCCACGTGTACACGCGTCCACCAGCGCAAGCATCCGGGTCTCGGGATCGATGGCAGGAAGATGAACAGACGGCCTTTATGAGGGAGAAATCTAATCAATCCTTCGATTCCCGGGGCGGCCTACAGGAGATGAGAGAAACCATTGCGGGCACGTGTGTGTGTGTGTGTGTGGGTGTGCTACCTGTCAGTTGCTGGAAATTGCCAGCATTGGCCAATTGGTGATGGAAAAAGGTGAAATGGAAAAGGAAGAAACAAATATGCTACTGCTGCTGCTGCTGCTAGTGGTGGTGGTTGTGCTTTTTTGAAAGTGAAACCGATTTCAAAGGTTGCTGCAGTGGTAGCGCCTTCCCCGGCTTTGGTATCAGACATGTTTTTGAAGGCATACTCGTCGGTATTACTTCCAGCAGGCGGTGCGGCATGCAAACATTGATGGATCGTTTTCTTCGAGCCTTCGAAAAATGAATACCTCATATAAACGTAAATGAATATGAATGCCTGGTACAGATGTATGCAGATGTCCTATCTGCATGGAAATGTTGTCGCATTTCATGTAAAATAAAATATTATTAAACATTTCTTTTTTTATATACAACTGTCGGGCTGATCGAAAGAAGCTTGTATGCAAGAAAACAATGTGAAAAACAATTTTTGGCGACATTTATTCGAAACAAAGCAAAAGAGCCTACTAACAAAATCAGCAAAACATAGAAAAAAACAAAAACAAAAAAAAAAGCAAAATAAAGAAACATTCGAACTTCATTTCTGCATTACGACGCCTGTTCGAGCTCTAGGTTGGCAAAATTTTGAAAAGGATGTACTATGTCACTCAAAAGCGATCGATTAATCTCCACATTATGGTTTTTAAAGCATATTCTGTCCACTGTTTTATACGCAAAATGGTCACTGAGGTAACGAATGTTATGCAAAATATGCTGCTGCTGCTAATGGCAATTCCTCTGAGTAGAAAACACTCACTTTCCAATGAACTCTAAGATTTCAATCGTTTCCAACGAACTCTATGAATTCTTATCGCACGTGCTACCTTCACTTCGCTATCAGTAAAGCATAATACGGTAAAATAATGCTATTTGAAAAAAAAATATTTTGAATCTGCTATCAGTATACCCCAATCTCAACTGTTGTTCATTCTTCACTATCACGTTATAAATAGCGCCGGTTCTGGTTGCCTCTCGTTCTCGTTCTATTTAAAAAGAAACTAATGCTGTTTCATTTACTACTATTCTATTTTGGTTTTCAGCTTTTAGGCAATTTGTTTCGAGTTATCGAACATTTGCAAAATTGCAATCAATCCTGTTCAGTGTTACAGATTCTCTTCCAAATTATCCCAAGCACTCAAAACGAATGCCTGCAACAAATTGTAATCCACTCCCGAACGTAAAGCCCCACCACATGGAGACGCCTGGTAACCCAAAGCTTTTTGGAAACATTATTCGGGAATGACCATGGCCACGCAATGATCGCGAGCCCAGCTCCTAATTATCTGGCCAGCAGCAGCAGCAGCATCAGTGGCATGCATCATCAACCGGCACCGGGATGGTCACGTACGACGACAGAAACCGAGCGAACAGATACTACACCAAGCTGCGTTGCGTGTGCGAGAGAGCGTAGAGTGTGCAAATGAGCAATGGGTACGACTCCGAGCATAATTGTATTTCGGATGATTTAATAACTCGCGAGCCTATCTCGGGATGAGTTATGCCTGTGTAGTGGTCCCGCAGCCATTGCTCTGTCTGTATTTCGCTGGGAAGAGCTGTGAAGAGGATGGCTTTGCATGTGGCCTGCATGTGGCAACTTGACCAAACTTAGCAAAGCGTATAATTGATTTTCACATTAATTCATCGGAGTTGATATCCGCTAGCTGCATCGGTTCCATTCCGGGGCGATGGCGCTGTCGACAAAACCACAGCCCAGGCCCAGGCCAGAGTGGCCAGTTGGCACTTTGGCACCTCGAGCAAATGCTGATACTATCGGAAGTCAGCCATTCTGGTCGGCTTTTGCGTGCCTGTATGCATGCTATTGATCCCGCATAGTGTTGCAACTTTGGGTGTTGGGGTTTTTCACATTTTGCATTTCATTCATCCAGCGGAAAGAGGTAAGTTCCCTCCTCCCCTCCCCCCTTTCCACTCTATCACTGGCACAGACGTCACGGCTAATGATGTTTCGCACGTGTTAAAAGTGTCCCCTCGGGAGCATTCCATGGAATGGTGATGATATGCATCGCCTGGTTGTGCTGGTGCAGCTTTTTATGCTCTTCCTCTTTCTCTCTCTATGCTCTCTATTTTTGGACGTTGCAGCAGTTAATGAGGGAGGGAGCGTGGTTGCGATTGCGTACGTTTCGGATGAGCGATGGCGTCATAAATATTTATGATCATTAGCCGACTGGGAGTCATAACGAGGTTAGACCGAGCGGCGAGCATGTTGCGAAATGTTGCGTGCCATGCGTGACCCACGTTTGCTCGCTAATCTGGCAATTGATACTCGATTGCCATGATGCAGTTGTGTACGTGCCGAGTGCAAGCGACAGTCCGGTGGTTTCGATTCGGTCACTAAATTGTCATCGCACTCAATTAGACACCGTGACGAGCGAGGAGGAGAGGAGCGTTGACGTTTGAGACAACGGGAATCGAACACCGTTCGGAGCCGATTACGCTGGTGAGCGCTGGTTGACACTAATTTTCATTTCGGTGCAATGTCCTATGGTTCGCTTGGTGTTGGAATCGAATTTTCGAATTCTAAAAATAAAACACGTTAGCATATACCTTTTTGGCAGCTGATTGATGGAGGAAGTGCTATCGCAGGTATGTATGTTGCATGTTGGATCGGACAAGCTGAAAAAAAAATGGAAAAGGAGCATGTCCTGTCCCCGGCCCCCACGCGGGAGAAGGATTATCATCATATTTTAGCACCATGACCAAATGACTGCCGGATGGAATTGAGATCTGCGAATGCGATATGCGACTAAATATGATTAGCCATTAGTCACGCGAGTGCATTCATTCAAACATGAGGTAGTCATTAGATTGCGATACGCACCCACGGGCAAATGAATGCATAACATTAAATGATTGAAATGAAGTTTGGGAGTGCACTAATGTCAAAATGATTATAATATGATTAGTGTTCAGGATTTCGAATTCGGTGTTCGATTTCAACAAATGTTCGCTTGGTTTTTGTTCCGGTCAGCGAATCAGTTTCAGTGGCAGTAGAATAGAAGGAAAATTGCAATTCATTTTTTCAAATAACCAAAAAATATGCTACTCCGCAAAAATGGTCCCACCATCCCAGGACGTGGGCCAAATTTTTGGCAATAACAATTATTCACTTAGGCTTGGGCCCGAGACATAAGTGACAGGGCGTAAAATCACCTGTTAAAAAATGACGACGATGACAAACTGACGGTTAGTTATAGGGGCTGGCCAGGGCATACGTTTTTTTTCTTCGTCCCTTCCTCTCTCGTAATTCTCGTTTCAAACATTCACATTTTACCACGTGGCGTGTTTGTGGAGCCACAATTTGATCATATTGTATGCAATTCCCGGCGTTTGTGTGTGTGTGTGTGGGTGACCGAGTGGTGGTGGTACCGTCGACTGGCCGCTGGTTCCATAATTCATATTTTCCTGCAAAATGAATCTGCCACTTCACACCAGATGCCCTTTCGCACCTGGTTTCGCTGGCTATCTCTGGTGGGCGTTGGAGGAGACGGTGCCCGTTGCCGGAATAACGGGGCACACGATGGTGTAATTCTGAAATTCGTTTTTCATCATTCCGGATGGACACATGCTCACAACCCTTTCTCGCCTCTTTTTAGCGACAGGTGGAAGTTTTTCACACGATCGGTGGTGGAGGTGCAAACGGCTCGGGGAAAGTTGAGAGCGAAAAAAGGGCTATGTGGTTTCAAGGAAGTGAAGCGATGAGTGAAATGTATCGAGAGTTGGATTTTTTTTTTACTAACCTGAAGAAGAAGTAATTTACGAAGCGAAGTTCTGTAAACATACTAATAAGCTAATAACTTTGATTGAGCATGTTTGTGAGCACTTTAATTAATTTTTCGTAGCCATTTTATGTAGTTAAAAATGAGTTAATTTACCATCTGTTCAAAAAACTAGAATGCGGTTACTTATGATAGCAATAAACCTAAATCTATTTTTAAAATATTTATGCTTTGTTGTATGCTAGACCAAGAGTTACAAAAACATTGCTTACCACCTAGTTATAAGTGAATTTATTAGACCTATATTAATAGATTCGTCCTCTCGAAGTTGTTTAATTTGTTGTTTAAACCGCCAGTCCACAGAAATCTTCTCGTTTTTTTCGAGATATCAAAATGATGAAATATCTAACAAATGAAAATTAACTATTATCATCACGCGCACAAACTGCACCTCATATGTTCCAAATATTGTACTTTAGTACGCCTCTTCAATGTAATGGATTAGTTGAGCGTTTTGTAACAACGCAAGACGTCAAAGTTTGGTTACGATTTCTTTTCTTAGCTCTCTTGCCACGTGTCGTCTGAAGTGATACGAAAATGGGAAAAGTGTGTTTCGTAATTCGAAAATTCCATTTGGAATGTGTCACCGGCAAAAGGTACCGGCGTTGGAAACTGTTGGCGAAAAACAACAATTTCACGCGTGGGACGCTGGTTTACCCAAAGGTTTTCTCAGCATCAATGCGTGATAGCGATTGATATGCATATGACAGTGCTGCTGTTACTTGCTGTGCTATAAACAATGCTCAAGTTTTCTCAACATTCCGAACATAACACATTCAAACCAACAGTATATGCATTCGCAAATTGATTTGTCCAAAACAATGTTCGTTCAGGCACGGAAAATAGAAGGGAAATGCTTTGTTACATCGTGAATCACAAAGAGTTCGTCCTGTTCCTGTTGGTGATCGAAATCGGCTTGAGTAACGGTTTTGCCAAAATCGCTTGACAGCAGAAAGCAGAAAGAAAGCAAAGCCAAGCTAAGAGAAAAAAAACCAGAATGCCGCAGTGTAGATGTTTGACACAAATTTTAACCAATTTGTAAAAGTCTTGTTTCACCAAAAAGCCGGGTCCGGGGGTCTCCGTCGCGCCACGCCGCGCGTACAGGCATGTAAATCGTGTCGTGTCCTGTCCGCGAACGTCGGGCAACCGCCCGGGAGCCCAACGCTCACGTTTTTGAATACTTTATGACTTCGATAATCCTAAAAAATTACTGTAATCCCTGATGCTTGACGAAAACTGATGGCTACCCATTGATTCTGGGGTTGAAAGGGGCTCCACCGAAGCCGGCTCGGAGAAGCACGAATCGAGAGAGAGAGACAGAGAGAGAGAGAGCGAAAGAGCAAGAGAGCAGGATGGGAAAAATATGTGCGCGAAAACCCCGGGAACATTCCCGGGGCCCCAAAATAGCGAAGCGTTCGCGGGGCTCGAGACTGATGATGCGTGAACAAAATCGAATCCGGGAAATCCTGGCTGACAGACGACAGGAAGAGACACGGGGAGAGAGGAGTGCGAAAACGAGGACGAGAAGCTAGACGGAAGACACGGAGCACATCCGCGGGTAATCCCATCGCTAAACAAAACTTCCAAATATTTCCCTCCTCCCCCGTGTGTATGTATGTATGTATGTATGTGTGGGTGTCTGCGGGATGGGTGGTTTGGAAAGGGAAGGGAAGGGCATCGAAGACAAAGCCATCCCGGTGCCATCCATCGAATCGATCCGATCGGTGGATGAGGCAAGTTTCGAGGAAGGTGCGGCGGTGGAGCAGTTCCGTTGTCTGGTTGCTGGATCATCCCTCAACTAAGAAGTATGAAGGAGCAAGAGATGGTTGACTTCTTCTTCTTCTTTTATTTCCACTTTTTAGCCATTCCTTAATTCCGCAGCGATAAGGATATGCTGATGCACAAAAGTACGCGGGTGGTTGGGGGAGAGGGGGGTACTTTGTGTCGACCACGAATTTCGTTTGGGGCATTTATTTTCATCATTTTTGTCAAGTACTAGAACTCGATCGAACGCCGCTTCCCTGACCCCCGCATTTCCTCAATTTCTCTGCATCCCCGCGGGTCAGAAACGAATGTGTGGCGATGGTCGGCATACCTTTGTTCGTTTTGGGCCGCAGGCATCCGGTTATGAAATTCTTGACACCGCGGTGACATTGAGCTGCCAAAAACTGACACTCGGCCCGTGAAGGGCGTCCGTGTTCCGGTTCCCTCCGTGCGATAACCGTTCTGGGTTCGCAGATTAGTGTCATCGGTGTGTTGAGGGTGTTCTGGGTGAAGACGTCATTATTGATTCATTACATACTGGTGGAGACGCTTTGGGAGATTGTCAGACAAATCTTGCCTTAAGGAGAAGGAAGGAAGTTACTTTTTGTAATCAAAGCAGCCATTTGTTTTAAGCTGTTCTATGGGAGTGTTTGATTCGTCAAGGAAATCCTTTTTTGAGTAAATAGAAAGTGAAAAACATGTTTGGATTTTTAAGGTGACAAAAAAATTAAAAAATTGAATACATAATTACACTATTTTCAGACTTATAAACAAATGAATGTTAGTTAACCAGCTCATCGTTATGTTCTGTTCCAGTGTGCAAGCAGCCTGAAAACGCTTTTGTAAAGGCTGTTGGGCCAGCTTCCTGGCTACCTTTTTTTTTTTTGGAGTACGAACCCGGTCTACTCGGTAGTTCATTCACGACCATCGTTTAATGGATTAACAGGCCCTTGAACAGTGTCGTTAGGTTTTATGGATTCTTGGCGCTATCATCAGCGCGCCTCTTTATGACGCCACTGGGGGCCGGGGCACAAAGTCGTGGTCGCGAAATGACGGAACGCGGCCCCGCGGTTCGCGCTGGAGAACCGTACTTAAGTGACGTGCCGTACGATGGTTCGCCTTTTTTTTGGAGAAGTTTTCCAATGAGCAACGAAGAACGAGGCGAAGGTGCTGGCTTTGTTGTTGTGACATTGTCGGCGTATCGACGATTGATCGGTGCTGTGTGGTTCAGCTTATGTTTTGTCGCTCGCCTGCGAGGCTTCCATGGGAGGAGGAGGAAGTAATCTTTCGGAATGGTTTTTGGAGCGTCAGAAGTGTAACCAGAAGTCGTACGCCCCTTAAATTGCCATTTGTACTGTGTTTGCAGCCGTTCATCGCTTCCTGTAGACGGCTTTGCCGCGTCGCGTAGTAGTGTTAGCGATGGCGGGTGGGTGAATCCATTAAGATTGCTCGGTCCGATTTTCCACGCGCCCATCATTAGCATGTTTATAATGTGATGCTGTGTAAAACGTAATCCGGGACGGCATGAATAATGAGCGGGTGCAGGGCGGGCCATTGTTGGTTGAGGCGAGCGTATTGTGGCAGCTAAAACCGTGGCTTGAGTGAGTGGGTTTCGGGAGAAAATCAGGTCAATGTTTCCACATCATCATAAGCAGCAGCAGCAGCAGCAGAATGAGTTGGCAAACAAAATAACATCAATTGCTTGTGGTTCCTAGAGAAAGAGGAGAAGAGAGAGAAAGAGAGGCGGAAAGTAGAAGTGCGGC
>NC_064874.1:69351056-69441056 GCF_943734745.1 Anopheles darlingi
GACGTCTGCAGTGGGCGGCAGTGTGAGATTTGGACTTGCGGTTGGCAAGGAATTATGGCAGGTGGCATTAGCAAGTTTTTCGGTGGCTACCAGGTGGCGCTGGTGTTGACGTGGCAGGCCCGGCACCAACTGCCACCAACTTGTCCGGCAGCACAGTGCGAAGAAATTTCGTCGGCCAGATCGGCTCGGCATTGACCGCGTTCCTGGTCGTTAACGCAATTCGGTAGGAGGATGTTTGGTCCGGTGCTAAACTGCTGCGCCTACTTTCTGGAAGCAACAATAACAATAGTTTGCGGGAGGGGCGTGGGGGTCAAAAAGTTTTCTCCACCTCCCTGGACCGCTACAATCTTTTGGATGAACGGTTTCGGGTGTTCGTGTTCGTGGAGAGAAAGTTTCACTTCCTTTGATTTTGCATCAGCTATTTGGTAATCCTGGTGGTTGGTTGGATGGTTGAATTGTTTCTCGTGGTCTTCCGGTGCGTGTGTCCCGACAAGGTTGCGCGACACGAACTTTCCTCATGACTGACAGCTATCGGCCATTTGCTCTGCTGGATTGCTAGGCCACAGAACACGAGGACGGGGATAGGTGGGTTTTCACGTTCGTGTCAGCGTTTTTGGGGAAGGTTTGTTGGATCGAACATTAGTTGTGTAAATAGAGTGACAAATGTCGCCTCGAAAATTGAGATTCGGTGATTTGATATAAATAATGTCGTAGCAGTGTAAATATTGAGATGAGGTTTGAGTTTTTACTCTTAAACACATTAATTAACAGTATCAGTAACATTAATTGATTGACAGTCTAAATTAGTATTGTGAATGGAATGATATGTCAGTATATTCTCTATCTAAATAAATAAAATCTATTATCAAGTTCATAATATATTTATATTATGTATCTCATCTCTATTATATATCTCATAATATATTTAAGCATCGTCATAGGCAGTGTTTAAAGTTAAAAAAATATGTAAATTGATGGTTTTTCTGATGAACGGTTCAGAAGAATTTTATGATCTAGGTAGAGCATGATACAGAAGCATTTGCCCTTCATTAAACCGAACACTTATCGATCGTTAACCGCATGTCAAAAACCTGTTCCATGAACGCAAGAATGATTTCAATCCTCAAAATCTATTTTACGATAGCAAATCGTTCGATAATGATTAAACGATTAAACATAATATCATCTATTTTTTCAAGAAGACATTTCAATTTATTAAAATTGTATTATCTTTTCCACCATATCCGTGTCAGTTTTCTGCAATATAAGGGGAAATCGGTTCTAAAAATCAATATCAATACAATCGGTTTTATTTCGCACAACTTTTGTAGAGCCAACAATTTACACTTGTATCAAAAAAGTAAAAAGTTATTCACCATGATGTGTTAATGAATAAATTTTTTCACTGAATTATTGATTAATTAACTGGAATTTGCTCAATATGAAAGCAACGTATGTTCCGATTCCACCAGATCGATGCAATATTCAAATATTTCGCCATTTATAGGCACCTTTTGAATAATCTCTTGATTGTAGACCCTTCGAAACGTGCTTTTGAAGCAAAAAATCGGCAAAACTTTTACACCAAATAAACGAGCTCAATTGACTGTCCAAATCTTTGCCAAATCTGTGCGAACGAGAGAAAGAGATAGAGAATACGACCAACTTTTTCGTGGCGTGATTTCTGGCATTCCGCGCTGCTTTTGGTAGGTTAGTTTATCAAACGGCTTGTCGTTGCTGGCCGATGCCGCTGCCTCTCTGACCTAATCTTGTTTTTTCGGGACTTTTCTTGGCTTGGTTTGGACTCACTGTGTGTCGTCGTTCGTTCCGGGTTGTGCCCGTGTTAGAATCATTGGCCAGAAAGTGGTTGTTGGTGTGCAGCCTCGCGCTCCATTCCCCCTTGTTCTCTCTCCTTCCCTCACCGTTTTTTTTATCAATCCACTTCGTTCCCCGGCTACAGGCTACATAATCTTTTAAAGTTCAATTTGAATAAATATCGCGCCCATAAAATATGCAAATTATATTTTCAAGATTTTACAATTTAAATTTTTGTCGAATGCGGTTACCTTCCCTCGGTCTGTTGTCCTCTGGTTTGGTTCGGCTCAGGGGGCCGGTGCCACTGCCAAGTGTTCGCCGCCACGCCACGAGTGCCGAGATGGTTGCATTTGGTGCTCGTGAACGACTTTTTCCGATTTTTACTTGTTGGCCTTGGCACCAACCCGGTGGTGGGGTGCGGGGGCAGGAGGATAGTGAGGGGAAGGTGAGGGGGTTGGAAGTTAAGTGTTGGAATCGATAGGAAAAATCAGACTCAAGCAGTTTCCTCGCTTTGCGTGCCGCTCTGCAAGGAATGTGAATCATTCCAAGGGTGGAAGGGAGTTGGGTGGGCGTCCAAATAGATAAGACCAAGCCAAGCTGGTTCGGCGGTGGCCAGTTTCCCTGTTCCCCCCCCCGCCCCTCCCGTCCCAGGCCGGGTTCCTGGATTCGGTAACAAAGCGAAATTTTATTTGCTCCAAATGAGAATCACTTTAGTCTCAATCAGAACCTGAGTGGAATATATAAAAGCGATCGGTTCGGCGGAAACGAATGTACCGCTCTTACCGGGCTGGTTCGGTCCCGCTGGCCCTCGTTTCGTGACCCGGCAGGCATTAGTGACGAGCGTCGCAGAAACGAACGCTGTACGCGGAATCGTCGACACCAAGAGACCGAAAAAAAGGACGAAAGAAGAATGTACCGGGCAACGGTGAAGATGCTGGCGCTAGATGAAAGAAGCACGCAGCTCGGACATCGGACAGCATTGGTTGCAGCAGCAGTAGATATGCTGGAACGGGGAACAACGTGGGCGAATGATTCAAATGCAATAACAAACGCCGTTTTGTCCTAACAAATTCCCGGGGATCGAACTCACGATCGAGCTGCTGCTGGTCGTCCATTTTTGGTTTCAAACCAGCAAAGCTCTGGTGCCTGGTCGAGCGGGGCCAACCCTTCAGGGAGGCCTTCCCTTCGCGGTGCCAGAGAGGCAGTCAGCCCAGGGGGTGCTAAATCGATTTGCACAAATTAGAGTCGAACGGACCGGAGTCGTCGAGTAGCGTGTACCACCAAAAGGAGGGGGGGGGGAGTGTATCACCCAGGGGGAGGGGTTTATCTTTCGGCCATCTTCTCCTTCGGTGCGGCACGTCCCGCGTGTCCGTTAAGCAGGGTAATTTATTTGAAGACATTCGATGTCGCTCGCGCAAGATGGTGGTTGCTCCTTTGGTTTGCGTTGGCTAAGAAGAACGTCTAATACAAGAATAGAGAGAAAAAGACAGAGAAAAAGGAAGAGAGAGAGAGAGAGAGAGAGAGAGAAAGAGAACGAAAAAGAAAGAGAATAAGAATAAGAATAAGAGAATGTGACTCCTGTGCTGTGCTTGGGACTAACAGAGCATCATAAAGTAATTAGAAAGAAGTGTTTCTAACGAACTTGATTTTGAATCAAGTTTCGAAGATCCTGCAGGAGATTCAACCGGGTTTGAACTTATCTGATTAATCGAGTATCATCTTTTCATCGTAAATCTTTCTAATGTTTACAGTGTTGGGAACATTTAATCTATTTATTGCTTTAATTTTAAAGCAGATCTTTGGCTGTTCTTTTAAATATAAATGTTTTGATTTAAAGTGCTGAATGCAGCTCTTTCTTATTTTTATAAATAACCCCGTTTTACCCCGTTTTGATTCAAGCGTTCAAACCTTCCAAAACCAACCGTCAGCCAGCTGCCTTTGTCGACAATTCACTCCCAGCATTAAACAATAAATTATTTGCACGATGCGTTACGCAGCCCTGTGAGTAATCTGTGAGTCGTACGGCACCCTCTCTTGTGTGTCCTTCTTCCCTTAGAAAGCTGAACGAAACCGAGCCCCAAACGGACGCTCACTGTCACTGTAGCCCCAGCGAAGGGGCCGCTGCTGTGGGAATGCTAATGTTTACAACATGAAAATTGATGCCCTTACCCGTACTCGCGGGCTCGCGGGCACACTAAGTACGCGCATGGCCGACCGATGGACCAGCAAGGACCACGATTCAGAGCCCCGGTTGCCGGCTGTTTTTCCACGGAAGGCCTGGCAGAAAAGGCGGAGGCGAATAAAAAATGCAAAATCTCTTCGCACCGGGACGCGCACGGCTTCGGTGAACCTTATCGGAAGTGACAGTGGCAACCGCGAACCTCTGGGACTGGGCGGAAACGGAAGGGCTCCCGGTGACAATGGCCATAAATATTGTTATTCCTCTTAATTTGACAGCGTTTACGTAGCCCACTCGCGCATTGATTTATGTGACGTGGTGAAGAGTGCACGATAGAGATTTGGCGATGGGCCGAGATGAAGAGCGCCGTCGCGCAGAAGGATAGGCTACCATCGGATATGGGCAGCCATTTGTGCGAGAAACGGCCGCTTTGGTCGTGTGTGTGTGTGTGTACGGACCTCTGGTGTCTACTGTGCAGCTGTGGCTGTAATGTGAGTGATGGCTGTTTTGCATTAAAAAAAAAAAAGAAAAGGATGCTCTGCAACGCATCCGACAAAGCGTTCAGCTTTAGCCTTCATCGTCACTCCTGTTTTGGGGCACGAAAAACCGGGAAAATTCTAATCAAACAACAATGGCCGGTTTAGAAGAACAGGCGAGCAGCTGAACCTGAACCTGGCGTAGCTAATGTAGCCCAATTAGAGCACAAACGTTCTTTAATTTCTACCAATCGTCTCACCGTTACGCCATTAATGCTGTCGCAGTGCCGGGCACGGGATTGTTGTTTTCTCGGGCGGAAAATTCTCGAGAGTCTAAACATTTTCCACCGGCGATGGCGGTCGATAGAGGAGCGTACTGACACACAAATAAGCGAAGAACACTGGCGGCGGGCGGGGGAGTGCCGACGACAATTTTAAACAGGGAAACCGACTGATAGAGAGGAAAATGGGAAGAGTAAGGGAAGGGGATGGAAGCGAAAGAAAGCGAGGACGATGCAACAACGGACGAAGGAACGATGAACGGCCAATGAATGTCGTAATTATGTGCATTTTCCCTGAAATTGGAAATGGAAAAGCGGCGACACAACAACAGTGGCAGTGGGAAACTCCGCTCGCTGCTACACTGCAGCAAGAGCATCAAGACTGCGTAATGCCGAGGTCCCGCATTGTCGTGTGCCGTGGTGTGTGTGTGTGTTTGTCGATGGTGAACAAGAGGACAATCGTTGAGCATCGTTTGCGCCATCGTTTGGTGGAGCTGCTTTTGTACGGTTCGCTCTTGTCTGGGTAGCTTAGCATTTGAATTGGATTGTTTAGAAATGTTTTCGCAGAAACTGTTTGTAACGTATTGGTTTATTCTTCTTCAATACTGTTAACTGTTTCGCATCTTTTTCCGATTTCTTCAATCTCCTTATCCATAGACGGCCACCAGAAATACGCACGAGCTAAACTCTTCATTTTCACTATTCCAAGATGAGCAGAATGTAGCTCCTGAAGTATGCTCCTACGCAATTTAGAAGGTACAACAATGCGGTATCCCCAAAGTAGAACACCTTCTTCTACACTTAGCTCTTCTCTTTTTGAATGGAATTTCTTGACTTCTTCTTCTGGAATATTCTGAGGCCAACCAGATTTCAAATATTCGATTATACGACTTATGATAATGTCCCGACGACTTTCAATCACCAGTTGTTTTCGTTCAACTAACGAACGAGTCGCAGATTCAATAAAACTAATGAAATTCGACGGTTCTTCTTCGAGTTCTGCATAATCCGTATCATCTTCAGTCGCATTTAATGGAAAACGAGATAGGAAATCTGCTGCCGTATTATCCATTCCTTTAACATGCTGGATCTCATAATCGAAATTTGTTAAAAATACAGCCCAGCGTTGTAAACGTCTAGCGGCTGTTTCAGGAACTCCTTTTGTGCTAAATAAACCAATCAATGGCTTGTGATCGGTTATAAGTATAAAATGTCGTCCAGCCAAATAATTATAGAATTTCTTGATTCCATAATATATCGCCAATGCTTCTCGATCAATGGTTGAGTAATTATTTTCGTGTTTCTTGAATACTCTTGAACAAAATGATATAGGACGTTCACTCTTATCCGGAAAAACATGTGTGATCACTGCACCAACTCCAGCATTCGACGCATCACAATAGAGTTTAATCGGAAGACTTCGATCATAGTGAGCCAAAACAGATTCTCCAGAAATAAGCTTTTTCGCATTTTCAAACGCCTGCTGTTGTCTTTCTGTCCAAGCGAAGTCAACACCATCCTTCAGCAGATCATATAAAGGTTGCAGGTTGGATGCCAAATTGGAGCAAAATTTACCGTAGTAATTTACCAAACCAACAAATGACCGAACTTCTTTGATATTTGATGGTCTTGCTACATTAAGGATGGCTTTTACCTTATCAGGATCCTTGTGTAAACCATCTTTGTCAATACGATGCCCAAGGAATTTCACCTCTGTCTTGAAAAATTCACATTTTTGTCTGTTCAGTAACAGACCGTTGTCCTTCAACCGCTGCAAAACTCGATCCAAATTATTCAAATGTTCTTCCGTGTTAGAACCAGTTACCATCACATCGTCCAGATAAATAACTGTTCCATGACATCCTTGCAAAACCTTCTCCAGAGTAGCTTGAAAAATGGAACATGCTGTCTTCGTTCCAAAAGGCAAACAATTCATAAGGAATATTCCTCGATGAGTGCTCCAAGCCAAAAGCGTACGTGCTTCTTCATCTAATTCCAATTGATTATAGGCATTTTTGAGATCTAACTTCGAAAAATGTTGACCACCTTGCAATGCCGCAAAAATCTCATCAATAATTGGTAATGGATGATGGTAATCTTTCAAAAACGGATTTACTGTAACACGATAATCCGCACAAAGTCGAACAGACGAATCTTTCTTCAAAACAGGAACTAACGGAGTTCCCCATTCCGCATCTGCCGCCGATGCCTTAGTAATTATTCCGCTTTTTTCTAAACGATCCAATTCATCTTCTACCTTCTCCTTGAAAGCTAACGGAACTTTTCTGGGTTTGAAAAATTTTGGCACTGCTCCTTCGATCAAAGGTAGATGCACTTTCGTATTTTTCAAACAACCCAAGTCACCATTGAAAACTGTTTCGTGCTTTTTCAAAATGTTTTCCAAGGTTTCTGAATTTACTTCGGGCACTGACAAAACGCAGAAATCTATCTTCAAACCCCATCTAGACATCGTTTGTCTTCCAAGCAATGGGTGTCGATTTCCATCGAAAACGAAAATTTCCTCCTTGGATACGTGATTTTTGAACTTCATTTCAGCCACAAACTTTCCAAGAGCACGGAAAACACTACCGTTATAGCACAAAAACTCTTCATTCACATCGGTTTTTAACGTTTCGTAAGGAAATAGGTTGTCGAATAATGCTTTTGAAATTGCATTCACAGGGCTTCCGGTATCTATTTCAAATTCAATTGATCTCTTGTTTACGAAAACTTCTTGCAATACAGGCGGGAGATATTCGACGTTATTTAAACGTAAATGACTTATCTTTGGCGATTTCTGTTCATGTTTCTTTTCCGACGAATAATTCTTGGCAGTGCACACTTTGCCCAAATGTCCTTTTTTCTTACAAAATTTGCAAACGTAATTTTTATACTGGCATTTTCGAAAATCGTGGTCTCCTTTTCCACAACTAAAACATTTCAGTTCTTCTTTCTTTGGCCTTTCAATCTTGGTATTTGCTTTTTGAATTCGAAAAACTGTACCACGTTGTAAAAGAGTCGCTTCCTTTTTCATTGCCAATTTCACCAATTGATCGTAGGTTGCTGAGATTTCTTCTTCACAAATGCGATCAAAAACTGGACCACGGCGTAATCCCACTACGAACATGTTCTTAACCATTTCATTCAAATTTCCTCCAAACTCACAACTGCTCGACAGCTTCTTTAAACGAGTTGCCCATTCCACGATTGTTTCGGTGTCCCCTTGACGCGCTTCAAAGAAAATCGAGCGTTCCCGAAAAACAACCACTGTCGGCATAAAGCGTTGCCGTAAAACACCACAGAGTTCATTAAACGTTTTTTCTTCTGGTTTACTCGGAAAACACAGATCGCGCACGATTTGGTACACTTCGACGGAAACCGAAGTTAAAAGAAGGGCAGCTTGCTTTTCATCGTCGTCCAAATCGTACGCCACGAAGAATCTTTCCAGGCGCTCCTGGTAAATCGGCCAGGAATCTTCAATGTTGAACTCTGGTGGCTTATTCATTTTTCTCTCGTCGCCAATGTAACGTATTGGTTTATTCTTCTTCAATACTGTTAACTAACTAACCGCCTGGTTGCTCTGCCTTATATATATATTTCTAGCATAGCAACCAAAGTGGACTATGATATATAACACTGTTATTAAATACAATAAATAGGTTAACAGAAGAAGCTTTATTTTTGTTTTCCCACTCAAATGTTTAACAGATCTGGAACTTAAAGAGGAGTTTTGACATTGTTCCTATGTTATACGTTATACAAAAGTTTTTTCTAATCACAAATCCCGTTTGCAAAAATGTCTTAAAACTCAAACAATTCCTGAAGGCGAGGAGAAGAAGAGGCAGCTTCGACACGAGACCCACTTTTCCACCCATCGAAGCCAAGCGCATCACAATCCGCACCGTGCAGCATCATTTGCTGCGGACCGATTCTCATTTCGTCCCTGTCCAGTGCGCAACACAGTGGAAATCTCAACTCTGTGTGTGTGTGTTTTATTTTTTGTGCGCTTTTCACTCTAACCCATCTTCTTTTGTTGTTCTGGGAATAGTGTTCGGTGTTTTGCGCAGCAATGCAACTGGACGAGATGAGGCGCTCCCATCGGAACAGTGTGCAATGGATTTATGTTGTCCGTGTCGTTGTCGCCACTGTGTCTCCGCGTCCGCGTCCGCGTGTCTTGTCCGCAGAAACCGAGAAGAAGCAGCTGCTGCGCTTCTTGAGCCAATGATTGTCGCGCGCGCAGAACGGGCGTGTGCGTCCGGAAATGTGTATTCATTATCATCTGCTGGCCTAGTCTGGCCACCTGGCCTGTCCTGTCCTGTCCTGTCCTGGTCTAGGCTGGCCTAGGTTCTCTGATGGTCTGGACGTCGCCATCGCAGTTGGCAACTCTGTAGCGTTTTGCACCAAAGGAAGAAGGAAGATACGTCTGCGTTTCATCTGCACGAAGCTTCAGTGTGCTCCACGGTCTACAGTAGTTCCAGAGAGCGAGATAGAGAGAGAGCCCTGAGGCCCTTTGGCCACTAGTGACTCTGTTGTCGAGATTTTCGTTTCCTAATGATGCCGCAGTAGCCCTCTTATGGCCGTGTCCGTGTCATGGCTTTCGAAGCTTCTGCTCGTTCGAAGGATCCTCGCCAAGGATACTCACACACACAAACACACACACACATACCCACTTCAAAAGCGGGTTAAAGATGGTGCACTCCTTTCGCTCCGTTTCTCTGTCTTCCATCAGGGGAGTCATCAGACACGCTCTTGCTGCTGCTGCTGCTGCTGCTGCCAATGCTACTGCTGCTGGTGATGGTGCTGTTTGGAAAATTACATTTTTTCTCCTTTGGATAGTGCTCGAACTCGATGCCGAGAGTCGGACCGAATCCGCCAAAGCAACAGCCCATCGGTGGTGTTTTGTTTTGTTGCAATGGTTCCGGTCGTACAAATGGCACACAAAAAAAGGTTGAGGCGAACGGTGTAATTGGGTATATAACAAGGTTCAGGTTGGCGCTTTCCCCTCCCTTTCTCTTTCCCTTTGCGCGTGATTCATGCTCCCCCCCAGCAAAAGTAGCAAGCAACATGACATGACTCCTGGAGCAGCTGAACCGCGGTGACTCCAATTCGTGTGCCCGGCGCACCACCTCTGAGCACCAACACCATACCGGCAGGCTGGCGGCATGCTGGTACCGGAAATGCCGTGGAAAGTTTAGCAGAAATTTAATTAGTTTCCCTGAGGACACCCTGTGTGACCGTTTTGGGGGCTAGGAGAAAAGGTAGTGGAGACGGCAGGGAGGTTTGTTTTCATTTCCGTCGACCCTCACCGCCGGTCGCCGAGGCCACCCCGAGCCCGGGAAACGAAAGAGCGCGCGTCTCTTTATGAATTTGAGGCGAGGGTCACATCTTAGAAGCCCCCCACCGACGGGGCGTTCGTTCGCTGAAGAAATCGCCGGCAACAAAGAAGGACGAAAAGCAAGTGCCAAAGCATGCTGTGCAAATGTGGACCTCTTCGGGGATCCGGACCGTCGGACCGTCGGACCGCCGGACCGGTGCATCATCGTTGCATAAAATGAGATTTTTACGGTTTGCTGGTTTTTTGGGGCTGAGGCTTTCGGGTGAGGGTTTTTTTTCGTTCTCTTTTTCTGTCTGTTGTCCCCGCCGAATGATGCTTCTTGGCAAGTTGCATCGAAATGGCCTTTTGGTGCGGTCTGTCACCCTACCCTTAAAAAGTCCTTGATCTGTGTCTCGGAGTGCTCCGGATATGCGCGCCCCTGGCTGTCAGCCATTTTGGTGGATCGCGTTCGAGTTGCACCGAAAAAATGGCTCCCGTATGCTATTTTGTGGCGTTTATTTTAACCTTTTGTGCTTCTTTTTTCGGCGGGGGGGGGGGGGGGGGCACAAACTTGGGAAATCTTGCGGAAGACGCAAGACGGAAAGCAGCGGAGAGGAAACTTTGGGCTTTTAATTGACTTCGAGCGAGCTGCGTTTGACGGACTGGAACGAATTGTCTTTTCGTGTTTGGCAGTGGGCCAGCAACGTGGGGACCGGATGGTAGAGACCCAGCGGGATGGCTTATGAATACAGTTTAATGGAAATTACATCTCACGGTATGTCACGGCAGAAGACTTTCGGGTTTTTTGGGTATTGCATTTTCGGTACACAATAATTGCTGTTCGTTGAATTGGATTAAAAATGATACGATTTTTGTATTATCGCTAGTAAGGTTGTTAATAAACAAATTTGGCTTTGGTTTTAATAAATAAAACACTCTGGAAACTTCTTGAACACCGAAATAACATTCGAATCTAATTTTAGTTCACCAAAAAGCACGTTTAGTAGTATCGTTCCTTTTGCAAAACATTGAGTACTTCCTCGCACACAGATTATCTAACGATTTTCAACAAGGCACACACACACACATGCACACGCAAGCGCCCTCAACAGTACACGGACGTCACTCGCCATAAGCTTTCCCGGTAGCAGCGTTGCAGATCGCGCGTCATCAGCACGAAATTGCTGGCCGCTGAGTATCGCTCGCCGTACAGATAGCCACCGTAGCAGACGGACTGTAGCAACACACAGGACCAGGATCCATCGACCAGATGCGGCTTAAAGAGGAAGCTATCATCGATCGGTTGACCCTGCGCCAAGTACGCAAAGTTGTTCTCCTGCACTCGCAGATACTCTCCGGTACGAAAGTTACGAATGTAGTAGTCATGGCCACGTCCACTTCCGATCAGATGCCACTTATCATGGCCACGTTCGTCATTATCAGCACGATCACTGGTGTACAGTACGGAGGCGTACCGTTGGCTTGTTCGACGATCGTAGTTCTCGGCCGCAGCTAATCGTTGACCACTGGCGATTGAGATTAGGTAATAGCAGACGCGACGTGGCATGTTCGCTTCCACCGACCGGCAACGATCGATGATGCACCGTTGACAGTAGAGGGCCGTCGTATACTGGCTGTAACGTGGAACGCAGCCCTGCTGCGAAACGCAACCACTCGTCTGACAGCCGCCTTCATCCCGGACGTAGCTGCTCTCTGTGACGCCTCCCGTGACGGCCAGCGTCAGGAGGTAGAGTGCGCTGATCAACCATGTCCTCCAGGACACGATCATCATGCTGGCAGTGATCTAGGGTTAGCTGAGAGCTGATGAAGCACACACACACACACACACACACACACGAAACACGCCGACTAGGCCCGTTGAAATGACCAGCGCAGGGGCGTGCGGACACACTTTTATATAGATTCTGTCAGATTGCGCCATCAGCGACGGTATCGATGGTGTCGATAAGCGCGGTGCCCGCTGTGCACATTAGAGTGGTATTTAGAAATGTAAATTACAGTCCAGTGGTGATGTTGTTGCAACGTTGTTGACCGACCGACCGACCGACTGACCGGTGGAATGATGATGGGAACCCCCATCCCGCCGAGAGAGGATGATCGCGGGGGGGTTCGGTAAATAGAGCAACCTTGCCGTGTGCCTCCGGAGGGAAATGGTTCCGGTGATATGCACACAAAATGACACAATCCACTGGCACTGCACTCATCGGCGTGAGCATGCGTGAGCTTGCACCGATCCGGTCGAGTCGGTCGATGGATATTACGCGATTTATTTTGCGCTATCAATCGGGCCAGGGTCATCGGGCGTTATTATGAGCAGCAGTGGTCGACAGTAGGGCAGGTCGTAGGCTGAACGTTCCACTGGCAGGCTGGTAGATGAGCAGCAGTGGCCGGATGGTTCGAGATTGCTCGGATAAGCTGCTCATCGGCGTTTTTTGATTGCTTGTCGGAACTACTGCAGAGGTGGTAGAATTTGAGGAGATTCTTTACGAGCGCGTCCGACTTTTTGGGCCAGTAAGGATAGTAAGGAGCGAATGCGAAGGAAGTCGCGTTGTAGGAGCTCATCTGGTGCGTGGCCAGTGTGTAAGCCAGATCATTGCGATCCACCATCAAGTAGAGGCCGGTTTGGACGTTACAGAGCAGAAAGCAGGATGGTTCCGTTGGGAGAAACTTCCATACGGTCGGAGTCGTCATGTTACTGGAAAGCGCTGCAAGTCGTAGATAATGATTGGCGGGATCGTAACCGTTGCTTGGATGTAGATATCGTCCTGCGTTGATCAACTGATAGCACTTGGTCTCCGTTTCGTTCGATGATAGAGGTGCAAAGGACGAACAGGTTGCAGAATTTGTGAGGAACTTCAAGACTACCAGTAACGGAAAGATGCACCTGTACTTCATCTTAAAGTTTGTGAAATATTTGGCTTTTTGTTGATTGGGATCCCTTTTATACACTTCCATACAGTAGGAATGGTTATAACGAACTGAGAGTACTCTGAGTTGATCTGAGTGTTTTTAAAGAACCCGCTCTTTTAATAGTTTAGTATTGATATATTCACAAGCACGAATTCTACCCGAGGACATAAAACAGACACTAAATGGTGATTAAAAGGCATATTAAAAAGTGTTGTAAAAGTATTCATAATAATTTCTCCTTAAAATGTTAGTTACTAAGTGTCAAATGACACTCAAGTGTAATGCCTACAATTCTTCGTTCATTTCTAGTCGGCGTGTAGCACCGTAACACCCCAGTTGGCAGCAGTCTCGTCCCTGCAGCTGCACCATGTTTCCGGAGTGACTACAACGAGCGTAGCAGCTTTGCAATTAATAACAGTAGCTGCCAGACAGCGAAGAATCCCTTCCGCACAACTCTCGCCGCCTCTCGGTCTAAACGGCGAACATCGAAAATGCCTTAAGATTAGTGACCTCAGCTGTAATGTCTACATAGCAGTGATGCCATGTACACGGTCTATACGGTTCTGCTCTTCAGATTGTGCCCAACGCTAAACACTGATTCTCGGTCCTAAGCCTTTAACCCACTCCCCAACGCCGGATCTGTACTGCGCTCGACGTTGGTATCATTGCAGCGAATCTTATCGGTACACCGGACAAGGACACAACAGCAGAACCGAGCACCTAGGTTGGCGAGTTGTAACATGGTTTTGCACCGGTGCTCCGTTGTGTGTGTGTGAAGGTGCACCAACATCTCTATTGATTCCATGTGAACGATTACCTCCGCACTGACGCATCGTACCGTATGGTGACGATCGGTTCGTTCGCTATATAGGTCCTGCCAAATGATGGCATCGTTCCAGCACTGCCGGCTGCCAGAGATGAAGTTACTGGAAAGGTTCGTCGAAGTTGGCATCATTACAAGCGCCTACATCCAAGATTTGAGTGGTTTCGACCTACGGCCCACGCCCACCCGTTGGCCAGACGCCCATTTGTAATCTCCAAATCTGGTCGAACAACATTTTGCTTTCAATTGTTTTGTAGCTGTCTCCGCCGTTGGTTGTGCTGTGCTGCGTGGGAAAACGATTCGCGTGATTAGAGTGCTCTCGAGGGCGCCAGCTTCTGGACCGTGACCGGACGGACGGGAACTATGGCCGATGTTCCTGTCATCATCGTCCTGCGTTCAATTGAGAGACACCTGGTCTCTTGGGGCTGTTCCAGAGGCCGGTCTCCCGTGGGACCATCGCTGGAGGAGGTTTTTTAGGCCCATCACAATTGCGATACGCTAGACCAATGGGCAGATAAGTGAGCGAATTTGATGCTGCTGGTCCACTGGGCATTGTTAATCGCCCTCAAGTGGATATTTACATCGATTGCAGCCATTGTGTCCCATGCCCATGCGTGAAGTGTACGGTGGCCGATGAGAGCTGATGACAACGCCGCACGATGAAGGCATTTAGGTTTACCAGCACATGCGCTTGACAAATGCCACAACGATAGGTAGACGGGAGACGAGAGCGAAAGGAAATGGCTCCGGATTCGGTTGGAAGCGATGGAAATCGAAAGTGAAGTTACGTGTGCAGCATGGCAAAAGATAAAGTGCAAATGGAAAACGGAAACGTTGCCACAGAATGGACCAATTGTGGTGAATGTGTAAGGGGCTGGGTTGTTTTTTTTTTGTTCGGAGTTCTTCCTTCTTTTGAAGTGCCAATATTATTAGTGTGGTAGGTAAGGTACGAGTACACTTGTTTGGAATGGTTGTAGTGTCGTTTTTCAGTGAACAAATCGCGATAGAACGTGGAGTCAAGTTCAAGCAGTAACTTTCAGCATTTTCCGCTCCATTACTGTTGGAAGAGTTTCACTGCAGTAATTGGGACTCATAGGAAGCAATAGTTAAGTATCTTATCTATAATAGTGAGTAGACAGAATATTCATAGACGAACATTTGTAGGCGCTTTAAAGTTTTCTGTTTAACAGTGCTGTATGCTCCATTAAGTCATCAAATTGATTTTATTTAAAATGTCTCAATCAATTAAAGTAAAATGAATTGACAGAAGCTTGGAGCAGTGCATTTGTTCTATGAAAATGGAATGATATATTGGAATATGTATCACCCACTGGCTACAATTAAACATATATTTTAACGTTGATTTAGATAGAGATAATTCATGGGAATGTAAAACACATTTAACCTACTCAGTTAAGCTGGAAAATTAAACCTAATAGATCGAATTTTGGTTGTTGGAATACATATTGCTGTTAAACAACCGGCTTGTAGTAATTATTGTAAATTCGTAGTAAAATTCGTTGTGTAAATCACTGGTTATCTACTAACTTTCCAAAATATGTATTCTCCTCCACTAAACGCGTGATGTTTTTAATTGTATAGATTATCTGTTTTATTATGATTTAAAGAAGAAGTTTATGCCTATGTTTATTTCATAATTCTCACAATTGTTTAGTTTGTCTCATTCTTGTTGGACCTTCTGAATGGTTTATTTTAGCTGGCGTTATTTTTTTTATTTATATCGTATTTTTGAGGTGAAACATGCTATTAATTAATTAATCTCAGTTAAAACCATAAGCAAAGCCGCTCTCATAAGTGACGAAATTCTCGCGATCACGTTTGCTTGCGCCTGTAAGTAGTCAGCGTGATCGTGAGCTGCATACAATATTTTATGCTAGTTGCATGCAAGAATCGAAAATTTTTTTTTGCTCAAAAAATTCCTAGTTCCATGTTTCCTTCCATCGTTCTTGTCCTTCTTTATCTTGTGCGCCGTTGAGCTACTAGCATTTCAATGCAATCGAGATTAAATTGTATTAACCACAACAACAGGCTGCCGCTAGCAACGCGCCCGACTGCACTGAAGACTCCTTTCATCCGGTTGCAATTAAACGGTTGATGAATGCAGGGAAAACGTTCCCATGAGGCGTTCCTTTGCATCCGCCAAGGCGTCGCCGTCTCCCGTCCACCTCCATTACTCACAGGAACTCCACTTTTGCCTAATGGAGAAAGCTTAGCATCAATCAGCGCGCTCCGCCTGCCCGCGTGGTGGATGAATGATTGTTTTCAGAAAGTGCACATAAGCCCAACGAAACAATAAAGGACGGACGGACGGGCGGAAAGGGTGGTACTGGTGACCACAACACCTAGACACGCAGTGGTCATAGAAGAAGGGTACGAGATGCGGTGCACATAGAGCTGTGGTCCTCTGCTGGTGGTGTCGTTAAAGGCATAACAAATGCATCCATTGACAGGCATGAGCTCGCAAATATGTCAGCGCACTTGACTGACCGCCGCCGCTGTCTCGGTGTCGGCGCAGGGTAGGTAAGTCAATCACAACGGCCTGCACTTGGATAACAATGCGGTAAATTCTTCTTCAACCTGTGGCCAGGCCAGGGACGAAAGTGTTTTGAACTTTCCCCTTTTTCAAGCCCTCGACGATCATCAGACCGGCGACGTCGTCGTCGCCATCGTCGTCGTCGCCATCGTCGTCGTGAACTTTCTTTCGTTGCGGCAATTGCAGAGGACCATCCGCTGCAAAGGACCAGGTAGAAGAGAATCAACGACAACAACAAGTGGCAACCCTTCGCGATCGATGCAACAGCGCATCGCCGCAAACTGCATGCAACGCTGCAATCTTAATGATCGACGACGAAGGCGGCGAAGGCGACGATGACGATACGTCTGTGCGTCTGTGTTGGTAGATAGGGCCCACAGTAGGGCAAGAAGCATCAAAAACCGCGGGTCCGGAAAGAATAAGAAGGACCACGCGACGACGAGGAAAAAGAAGGACAGGTAAACATCAACCCGGGCGTTCTGCTGTGGTCAGTGCCGCTAGGAGGGGATGGAGGAGGGCGCCCCCCGGAAGGGTTCGCGAACGGTTTTGAGTCGTAGGGTTTCAGGTGCGGTGCGGTGGTGCGACGCGCGTTAACGGTGGGCCTTTAATTTCTCCTGGCGACGACGGCGGCGGGCCCGGTTTTTGCGGAAAAGTTTCACTTTTGTTGCCGGAATTCCACGGAAGCCAAACCTTACGCGGCCACCCGATCCGCGCATCCCGGTTCAGTTCGCAACGGAGCGTGATCTTGAGAGGATCTATCCAACCAACCAACCCGGTGGCCGCTGAAGCCAGTGCCCGAGCCTTGGCCTTGTGCTGTAACGGCGTGAATAGAGACAGCAGAGAGAGTGAGTGAGTGTGCAGTGTGGTGTGGCGGTGGGGTGTTGGTGCAACTGAAGCGAGGTACTCGATCGCAAGATATCATCGGCCGGAGTGTCAAAGTGAAGCTAAAGTCTGTGGCAAGATGAGCAACTACGTGGAACGGATATCGGTGCAGTACAGCAACTTCTCGCAGGGTGCCGGTACGTGAACGACGGATCCATCATCTTTAATTTCCGCTTCTGGTGTGTGCGTTTCTTTGTGTGTTTGGTGTATTTTGACGCCCTTCTTCGCTTTTGTTCGCCTTCACAGATCCCCTGATCGATAGCTGGCTGCTGATGCAGACACCGACACCGATCCTCAGCATTACCGGGGCGTACCTGCTGTTTGTGCTGTGGTTTGGACCGCGCTGGATGGAACGACGGAAGCCGTTCGAGCTCAAGTACACGCTGATCGTCTACAACGCGCTCCAGGTCGTCGTGTCCACCTGGTTCTGTCTGCAGCCCTTCTTCACCGGGCTGTTCACCAAGTATCTGTCGCTATCGTGCGGTGCGTCAATGACGGGCGTCAGCAAAGAGCTGCAGCTGACGGTGAGTTTCGGTTAAATAGTTAATTAACGCCACGGCGGCGACGTCAGAGGCCGCCACCGCCACCGCCACCGCCGCCGCCGAACAGCTTGCGTTTTGCGCATCAAAAGCCCTCCACAGCAACTCCAGCTTTTCGCTCTCACATACAAACTTGCAATCCGTTTCCGCTGACCAGTTGGTCTGGGCGATGGAGGTTAAACTCATTACCGTGATTAATTTCGTTCCGGCTAACGCCAAGAACACGTGGATCTCATTCCTGCGGTGCTATACCCCGTCCAGAATGGTATTTTTTTTTGGGTAGGGGCGAGGCGAGCTGCTCCCCTGTCTGCGATCACTTCTCGCGAACAATCTGGCTCAGGTTTTTGCCTCACACTCACACCCCAAAAGATGGTGATCTGAGGGGGTGCCTGAAAATGGGGATTTCCGCCCCAAGATGGTTGATGGGTCTTTGCTTGATTCGCGTCTTTACCTTGCGGGTTAAGGCTCAGTCACCTCTGGTGCTCCATGATGATCTTTACCGGAGCGACGATCCATCCGGGGCTCGTTCACGTTAGAATATGAGAGGAATCCATTTTGTTTTTGGGCAGCAACATACGGCCCCGCTGCGTATCATGTTGGGTGCGAACAGCAATTTTGAAACATTAAACCGAAGATTGAAGCTTGCCCTGTTCGTACTACTCGTAATGTTCTGGCAGCAACGGTAGCCAGCCAGCCAGCGAGCGAGCTTGCGATGAGTCAGCACTTCTCGGCACCGGCACGAATGATGCGAATGATTTGATTAAGCCATTGCCAAGTGCGTCTGGTGATGATTATTGCTTTCATAAGCACAAAAAAAAAACAGGGGGAGATCCGATTGATTAATGAGCTTGCATTAGTGTGGAAACTGGCGGCCAGAAAACAAAACCGAAACAGAAACAAAGCGCGGCGTGGCTTAAATGAGCACCTCGTGACCTCTTCCCGGGACGACTGGCGGTGCTTGTGTCATCCAATAAGATGCAATCAGCGAGATTCAGTTATTTACGATTCGGTTTCCGATATCGCAAACGTATTATCGGCGGTATTTTCTGAGATTAGTTTTGCAGAAAAAAGAACGAAACTCCTCGACAAATCGGGAATCATCCAACTCTTGTCCTCTCTCTCAACTCCATTCGGCAGGTATGGAACGGTGCCTGGATGTATCTGATGCTGAAAATCGTGGAGCTGCTGGATACGGTGTTCTTCGTGCTACGGAAGAAGCAGAACCAAGTATCGTTCCTGCACGTTTACCATCACACGATAATGGTGCTGTTTACGTGGTTCTACCTCAAGTACATACCAGGTGAGTGCCGTGCCTTTGACCGTGCGCCGGGCTGGTTTTCCACAATAATCCTTCCTACGAGCTGTAGGAGCAGCACTAGGAGCAGGAAGGAGGGAATGAAGAGCGACGTCCGCCAACTTTGTCCTGCCCGTAGTTTCTCTATTGTCTTCTCTTCGTCTTCTTCTCGATCGTCTTCTCTCTCGCAGGAATGCAGGCCGCCTTTATCGGGGTGCTGAACTCGTTCGTGCACATCATTATGTACACCTACTACCTGATAGCCGCCCTGGGGCCACAGTACCAGAAGTACCTCTGGTGGAAGCGCTACATGACCACGCTGCAGCTGCTGCAGTTCGGCATTATGCTGTGCTACTTCGTGCTCATCAACAGCATGCAGTGTCAGGTGCCGCGGGCGCTGACGTACTTTTTCGTCAGCAACATTACCATCTTCCTGTTTCTATTCATTAACTTCTATCGCAAGGCGTACCAGAACCGACCGAGAGCGGTGAAGCGAGACTGAGTGGAGTCTGCTAAAGGAGGCAAGAGAAGGAGGTGGTGCAAGTATTTTTAATAATAATTTATTTATTCACCGTTTTCCGGGCGCCATCGTCAAAGGATCGACGACGACGACGAGGATGACGATGGCTATCCGGGAAGGGGAATTATGTTATTTATTTGGAAAAACAAGTAAAAAAATCGGAAAATCCCCCTGACACATTGGCAGCTTTCCTTAACAGTGTTTCGTAATTTGATTAGAAGCATCAATAAAGCGCGCTGCTCAGCATACTGGTTTGATCTATTTCGTTGGCCCCCTTGACGAGGGGATGCAGAAGCGAGGAAAAGGTGGGTCATCCACCGGCAACGAAACATTCGGTCGGTTATGGCACGCACCCGGCGCTTGGCACCATTTTTTCGCTTGACAGTTTCGGGTTCCCAGGCCGTTGCCAAAAGCAAAACTTAAGGTAAAACCACGAAAAAGGAAAAGAAAAAAGAAATAAAAAAAAAACCTGTTCAACCCGCAGCGGATCGCCTCCTCGCTCTCCGGTATTAATCGTGTCGCCGCCGTCATCGGTCGGTCGATCGCGGGCAACAATAAGCATAGAGGAAAAAAAAACAACTTTAGAAGAAAAAAACGCATACGGAGCACATCGAAGCAAGCGTGCGTTTTGCATCGGTCAACGTAACCCGTTTCGGGTGTTTTTACATTCCTTTGAGGGAGGGGCTCGGGCCGGACAGTTGCTTGTCTAGCGATCTCCCTCCATCACCTCCGGTCCCTGTCCGGTGACAGAGCCAATACGTAATTGATCCGCTTTAAATTGGGAGAACCTGTCCGGAAAAAGGTGGTGTGGAGGGGCAGCAATGATCTAAGACAATAATGCGGTCACAATACGAGGTGACAATCGGGGAGGTTTAGTAGCGAAAGTAGTCGAGGCGAGCGCGCAGGTAGTGTTTAGTCTGGACCTGTCAATACGACCTTGCTGTCACCGAGATAACATGATTAGTTATGGTTTACAGTTTCCATTTCTACATCTTACCCGATTTTTTTTTGTCTACGTCCGTCCACGCCGTCGGTGCACAGAGACAAAAGTAAAAGTGATCGTTCAAACGGCAGGTGGAGGTGATTACCAAATAAGAAATCCGGGACCGGGCTAGGTTCCCAAATGCTGCTCTATCGGTTGTATAATTAATTTATTGCTTTTTTCTTTATAAAACGAATTAACTTACAAAGTAGACTGGATTACACTAGACCGCTCTAACCTTAACCACACGCGCACAAACATACGCACACACACATACATGCACAATTCGGTGTTGAATCGATCACTCGTTCGCCAACCTGTCAGCTCGCAATTGCCTTGCCCACCCGCGGAGAAGGAACAGGGGACCTTACGTTTTTGGCAATGTGTTTGCGTCTCATCACTACCACCACCTTCGTAACTGTCCCCTGTGTCCGCTGCTGGCTGTACTACTGTTTTGTGCACTTTCACCTCCGGGGCAAGTGGTTGTTAGCTGCAGGGCGGCGCCAATGCACGAATCGAACGCACGAATTGGTCGTCGTCGTCGTCGTCGGAATGTTAAGGTAATGTCATCGAAAGGTACGTTCAGGCGTTGTGCAAGCACCGCGCTGCTTGTGCAGCACCGAGCTGCTAGTGTTCTGAGCAATTGATCGGGTAGATTGAGTTGAGACGGTTCTATCCCTAAACCTCCGTCGAGAAGTGAGTAAGGTGGCGTAAAACCGTGGAGCCGTCGGTGGAGCGTTTGCGGACGTGGAACGTCGACCGTGGTGCGTCTCATAGCTCCTTGCTGGCCACTTTGTCTGCACTTGGCGTCGTCGTCGTTGGGTGGGTATTGTTGTTATCGGCATTTGCCGCGTCGTTGGCGAGCTTGGCAGCGGCAGCCTTCTTGGAACCATAAGACTTCTTGTAGAAATCGTTGAACAGCATGTAGAAGAAGATCGCGTTCGGAAGGGTAAAGAACACGGACCAACGAGGATAGCCACAGTCAGTCCACAGGAGCTGGGCCGAGTGAGCGAACGCCATACCGAACTGGACCTGTTGGTGGAGATGTCGGAGAGGAATCGCAAAACGCGGACAGGAATAACGGAATTAGTGAGAGACGGAGTAATACAGAGCGACGTCCAGGCAGTTCGCACTGATCCGGCTACCTACCATCTGAAGGTTGGTGATGTACTTCTTCCACCAGAGGTACTTCTGGTACTGAGGTCCCATAGCGGCCATCATGTAGTAGGTGTACATGACGATGTGTACGAACGAGTTGATGACACCTGTAAGTGATACGATCGCAGACAACAAAACCAACCCCAATCAACAGTAATGGCGGCTCAACCTCTGTGACGTCAGTGCCAATGAACTCACCAATGAACGTTCCATGACCACCGGGATAGTATTTGGTCGCTCCCCAGGAGATCATTGGCATCACGGTGTGGTGGTACAGGTGCAGGAAGGTGATCTGATTGTCTTTTTTCCGTAGCGTAAAGAACACGGTATCGAGCAGTTCGGAGATTTTCGCCAAGAAGTAGATGTAGCAACCTCGAGCAACCTGCGTAGAGTATGGATGAACGGTAAGCGGTCATCTTCCGCTCGCTCGTCGGTCTGCAAGCTACACATCGAACTTACCCTCATCGCCGCCGGATTGTTGTCAAAGTCCACGGGTTGGCACCGCCAGCTATAGTGCCGTAGCCAGGCACCGTCAAGACCCTGGTTTGGAAGAAACATTTTGGGAAAAGGAGGATCAACCATCCAATCCAATCCACTCCACGGTCACTCGCTCATACCGTACCTCCAAGAACAGGTATACGCTGACTAGCACCTGGATGAAGTTGTAGACGACGAGCGTCTTCTGCATCTGGAACGGTTTCCGGTTGGCCATGTACTTGGGCCCGAAGTTGAGCACAAAGTACAGGTAGCTGGCGATGATGGTTAGCCCCGGGACGGGCGACGAGATGAGCGGCCAATGGTTCGTCCGCGGATCGGCCAGCTCGGTGAACAGGAAGTCCCAGTAGTTGGACGATGTCGTCACGTTTGGTGAACTCATTTTGACTGTCTGTCGTTTTTTTTTTTGTGGGCTATTTGGGAACGATATTGACGGACGCCACTGGACTGGAGATGTCTTCCGATCGTTTGCGTGCGATCTTTTTGGATTGTCGCACTTGGGTGTGAACTAGAGCTCCGGTGTGACGGATTCTGAACACTGAAGAAGGAGGGAAAGAGAGACATTGGAAGAAAAAACAAACGTGAGGACGTGTAAATGTCGCAAATGCTAGCTATGTGGCGTGACTGTGTGTGTGTGGCGTTTAGAATTAGAAATCGTATGAGATTCCAGGTGTCGCAGGTGAGGTGTGTTCTGCTCTGAGTTATGCGATGTTGATTCTGTTGACATTGGAACTAATATCCGTTCCTATCAGCGTGAGACTTCCATTACAAACCTGCCCAGCACGTTTATGAATAACATTACCCACTGTCAGGTATTACATTAGTCATTCCATTCGGCACCGATCCGATCATAACTGAGCCACACAAATGTCACAAACGAATACAAATGTTCTAATTGCATGTAATTGTCTGTTGTAAGCATTCGCCCGGCCGATAAAAGTGTAATGTTGCATTACAGACTCTAGAAGCTTCCCACATAACGGTTACACACACACACATACACACGGTGGTTCCGTTGGCTTGTACACTGCACCTTGTCCTCCCGGGGTCTGGATGTCCAGCCAGCCAGCCAGCTAGCCAGCGATTGCCAGGATGCTTTTACTGCATCTATTAGCCTAAAGGAATACAATAATGTGATGCATAAGGGGACCGCGGAACGCGGAAAGCACATCGCCGACCAGTATTTAGTATTCCAATGCCGCGCGCTGCACTAATGTAGCCTGGCATCGCAAGTCGCACGGCAGTTCTGTGCACTCGCCGCGGTATGATATCTCACCGCGACATGCTTCCGTTTGGAATACATTTCCTTGTTGTCGCATTGAAGTGAATTCAACCCGGCAATAGCAAAGTACTAGACCAACTCGCCAGCTAACGGCCCAGGTTGTGTAGTGTATTTGTAAATGCGAAATGAGGGAAATAGTAGTGAATGTTTAATTTGAAGGATCGCCGGTTGGTCGGTCGGTCGATCGATCCGGTACGATAAGCCTACGCTGTGGCAGTGGTGTGCCGAGGTCAACAAGCTGGCTGCGGTCAAAGACAAAGCTACAGCTAATTAGAAGGAAAAACAGAAAGCGTCCGAAGGCCCATTCTACGCCTGGGTTCCTCTCCAGCTTGGTTCAGCGTTCGATGCGTTCGATCGATGGTGTGTTTTCTATGCTTTTGTCCAGTTTTGCTTGCTGATTAGCGATCAGTGAATGTGTGCTCCAAAGGGGACGGAGGGTGCCCCGAGCAGGTAAATATGTTCTGGCTGCTCAAACATCAAATCACCAATCAAATACTAACATTTAAACATTCCTCCATTTGTTCGCGTACATCGCGTGTAAGAATGAAACAATATTTCGATTTTTTTTGGTTTTTGGACGTAAACGTGGATATTGTTTGTGAGGTTCTTCGGTGCTGAATGGCTCAGAACAGACCACCAGCGACAGCCAGACGCCCGACACCACATGATGCGAACGATCCCCTACCCGAGATGATCCACTACAGTAGCGATCGTTTGTTTGGTTAATGGTGATGCCGGTACCGGTGAGGGGCCGTAGTGGTCGTGTACGGTGGTTACGGTGGTACCTGTCACACCGGAACGCCACCGTCGGTGGTTAGCGGTAGCGACCACGAGACGCAGTGACCTTAGAACCATCAGCATCGAAGCTTCGCGTAAGATAATCTCTAAGCGAACGGTAAATATGAGCCGTTGCGAAAGGGTTCCCGTGCACTACCGATCGATGGAACGAGTGAGCTGGACGTAGTGACGGGTGTATAAGGGAATGGCGGAGGTTAGCGGTTGACACCGCTGATCGGCCGCGCGCGTGCCTCGCTCGCCGGTTTACGACTTCGTGCTTCGGCAGAAGAGTTTCCCAATCGGCGTTTCCGACTGGCGATGGCAATGACTGGCGATTTGTCTGGCAGATGTGGGTGAAGGGGAGAGAGAGGGGTGGGGGGGATTGAAGGGCGCACGTCTGGCTACCGGTCGTGTCGGGTGCCGGGTGCTACATCACTGCACACAGCACTACGCGATGATGCATCTCTTGGTGTCGTTCCGTTCCGTTCCGTTCCATTCCGTTCCGATCCGTGTTCCGAGAGTACGGGCGGCATTTGGTCGCGGCCTAACGAAGCAAATTATCGCCTCTCCGCCGTCGAGGACCTTGACTAAATATGCTCGTGTGTTGGGTGCGCTCGAAGCGATCGGTTATGATATGGCCCTCGTTTGACACCAGAAAACACTTTTGACGGGGGCTTCAACAGAAAGCTCAGGATGTCTTTGTTTCTGACTTTCTGGTTAGGAGAAGAGGGATAGTGAAGCATCGGGCATGTCTGAGACATTCTCCCAGAGTTTCGTTAATAGGTTAACGCTTTGGAGTCCAGTTTAGGGCCCTATTGCACTCTGGGAAGATAATGATCGCCTTGAGCGATGTAAACCCAACGGTTGCTGTGATCGCCATCCAACCAGAGGCGTCACTCTAGGCTTCAATGTGATCTAAATAAACGTCAAGATGATCTAATGGTCTAAGGCAGTCGTTATCGCACTACACTGGCAAAGGGCTCTTAATAAAATCATCTTTCTTACTCCACCTTTTGGATGCAATTGAGCGCGCGAGCTCCCCTGGGGGGAAATAAATCAAAGATGACCAGCAAATGGACGCCAGATAGTGCGCTTGAGTGCACTTACCCCCGCATGACAGTAGACTCACGTCAGGTGCGTCCGGTGCGATTTAAGAGCCAACAGCATCTTGAATCATTTCGAAGCAATAATACATCACATCACTGGCACACGCTCTCGAGATGAAACCTTGACCGAATGAGCATTGCCCTCTCGCGCTCTCTCTCTTACTCCTTTCTTCTCAATGCCCACTCTCACCTCCCCATCACGAATGGCACGCCGAGCGATTGCCCCTGAAGCATCTGACGCACCAATTTTCAATGCCACCAATCGCGCTATTCACACATGCGCCCGTAATTTCGCTTTCAATTGTCGTCGTCGACCGGTTCTTGGGGAGGGCACCGGTTACACCCCTAAAGCATGGGGGTGCATGAGCGAGCGAAAATAAATATTTAGCCACGGAATCGTCGCCCCGCGTTCCGTTGGGGTGGACCTTCAAATACTCGATTTACTCGAGCTCTTCGAGATGGAACGATGGAACGATCTGTCACAGGTCAGGGTTTGTGGTGGTCTTTTGTGCTACTCAGAGGTGAGCAGGTGCGTGTGTGCGAGACGAGCTTAGAGTTATGGTGCCGATAGCGAGAAAGGTGTTAGCGATAGCGAGATAGCGAGATGAATATGTAGGAATTCAATCCGAGCAATCTGTCTTTATCACAAGATGCGAGCTTAAAATAGGACAAACAACGGTCCTCCCGGTGGCTAATTTTATTCCGATCTTTGTGCCAAGGATGAGCGACATCATGGTGCATCTGCTCTATACTTTTTTGTGTTCGCCCCGAAAAATATGCTCCACCTGTTGCAACGAAATATGTTTTAATAGTTACCCGTAGCCGTTTGATGCATGAAGAAAAAATAAAGCGATATGGATGTTGCTTCACCCTTAAGCTTTAGTGGCTGGCCTTTGCCGGCCTTTTAATGACTAGTCAGCTGCATAAACCACGGCTCATCAACACGCGGCCAACTCGCCATCAATGGCGGCGGCGGCGGCGGCGACGGTGGCTCCAGCATTTCCACGCATTGATTTCGCAGCTCGTTTGCGCAGACCGGCAGCGGCGTGTTGGAGGCGCGATCCAAAATCATTATCGCGTACCGATTGGGGTCACTGGACGAGCGACGTAGACGTGGTCAGTGTGACAGTGTGTGCGTGCGCGTGTGTGTGTATGTCAGTCGCATGCATTCCAAGCGGTCGGCCTCATCACGGTAGACGCATAACTGGTCGCAAGTCATTTAGCATTTAAATGATGAATCCCAAAACCCAAAGGTAACGCATCATAGCACCCGGTGCTCTAGTGTGGCGCTAGGCTAGGCTAGCTTGCGGTCTCTAGAGCACAGCAGGATTTGCCGCAACCATCTCGAACGGAAGGTGTCTATTACCTAATTCGAAGAGTGGGACGTGACGGCAAACCAGCAATACGATGAAACCGAAAGGGAGAGCAAAAAAGAGAAAAAGAGGGAGGAGAGAGAGGGATTGAGAGAGCGAAAGAGCGCATGCTGGACCTGGTGAATGGTACGATCCAGCATCAGCGGCTGCAGCAGCGACAACTAACAGGTTCGTAGCCAGCTGTTGAAGTCTTTTGTATCATTACGCTCTGGCTCTATCGGGGTGGGTAAGAGCGTTGCGGGAACGTCGAGAAAGTGTGTTACCCGTTGCCGACGTTTGCAACACGGGGCGACCGGGGCGTTCGCGCTCCCGGTTCATTGAGCTTTCCGGTGTTGAGACGCGTTACGTAAGACCCCTGATCATGGGTCAAGTTCAACCCCCCGCGCATGTTGGCGCAGTGACACGAGACAGTCCAGAAGTTATGCGCAATTGCGACAAGACAAGTACTCTCGTGTTGGCCGCTCAAGGTTACCCATATTTCTTTCAAGGTAACAGCTCGTTTGTGGGGTCCAGGCCAGTGCGACCAGCGATCGCAGTGTCCCAACCAACACAAGAAGCTGATGATGATCTCCGCTACCTCATCATGGTGGTAGGGTGGAAAAATAAAGTTCACAGCACCCTTCCTTTCGTCATCGCGCGGGGTGCTAATTGTTGAGCTGATTTTCAGGGCAGTTGCTATAATAAAAATCATCTTGCAATGGCTCACTCCATGCCTTGTTGTTGCTGTTGTTGTTGTTGCTGTAGCTGAGTAGCGATCGCTACGTCGCTTCGCGTACCGTTACGCAACACAATCTGAGCTGAGGATGCGGCAGCGAAACAAAGCAGCGCGTTGCGTTTGCTTTACATTTAAACTTTTCGCGAGAGAATTAATAAATGATATTATTTCGTGTTTCATCTCCATTATCATCACTCACACTGCGGTAGTGAGTTGAGCGGGATTGGGGCGAGGAACTGGCAGCAAGAACAAACTGGTTCTCATAGTGGAGTGTTTTTTTTTTGTTTTCAACCTGTTAATAACCTGTTAATAACCTCAAAGAACAAATCGCGACGAGTAGAAACAATTGCTGGCAGCAAAATGTGCTCGTACGATCGTCGTCTATGGACTTTGGGTTTGAGAAAAGCCGGATCCGGAACGAGCGTTACAAATGCCTCGTGGGAACCGAGTTGGACTTTACGGGGTCGTCTCTCCCTCTCTTTCGCTCTCTATCTCTCGGCTACACCTTCGGCGTCGGAATTGATCGTTTCCAAGCAAACAGACCCACGAGAGGTCAATCTGAGTGATTAGCATGGTGGACCTTGTTCCCTCCCTTGCTAACTGCGCTGCTACCGTAACACCACCCCCCACCAGGGCGTTTACTACGTCACGGGACGGTGCAATTGAACCTTAACCGGCGCCCGTAGCGAGGCTAGCAATTACGTGGCATTTCACGCGGGTGATCATGTGCCGATCGCTGGTGTGCTGGTGGTGTTCATGCCTCTTCGTCGATTCCCGATCGTCGTCGATACCCCGGGTCATTGATGAGGTGATCGTGTGTGATCGAACGCGTGAGGGCGAATCGCTCGAGAAAGATCATAATGAAATGGCAGTTTCGATCGCATTATCCGGACGGAATTTTCCCGACGCTTCGATCGATTCAAGTGATCGCTTGATCGCCTTCATGAGGGGATGTTGCTACTGTTCCGACGTACTTGGAAGATGGTTCTACATTAGTGCACATTCGTCTGAAGTTGTTTGCGGCTGCTGCTGCTGCGGTGGTGGTGCTGCTCGCGTACTAGCAAAGATCGTTGTAGTTACTAGCCATTAGTAGGGGGTCGGTATGCAAAGTGCGCACGCAAGTCTCTGACGTTCCATCAGAAAACCTGTTCCACTGGCAGATTCACTCAAGCGGCTCAGCTTTCCGCACAGGCACATAGAAACACACACAGACGCAGAGAGAGAGAGAGAGAGCCAGGGTCTTTCGGTTGTATCCGCGGTAGTAATTCACAATGACAACAACAAAACAACGAAACATGAAAAAAAACGGGACCAACTGACAACCCCGTCGTCGTCAGCATGCTCTAATGTGTGACAAGCGAGCGCGCGTGCCTCTTGAGCGTTTCTGGCCGGATTGAGTCCTCCCAGCTTCTAGCTTCTAGGGGGCCTTTACGAGCAGGACGTAGAGTAGAGCCACTCGGCACTCGGTCAAGGTGTTTCCCCGTGCCAATGTGACATTTACGCACGAGGTTTACGAGGATTTTTTTTGTTGTTTCGGCGCCAGCGGCTTTTGGAAGGTGCCCGAGCACAGGTACACCCAGCGTTCATTGCCTTGGTTGAAGCCTCCGGATGCCTTTTTTTTTTACCGCTCCCCATTTGAACTACTTAACTAGCCCAGAAGAATTAGTAGTGTCTTGTGATTATAGTGCACCAAAAAAAAAAAAACATAGGCCTGAGCCTAATGTCGCAGCTCGAATGTTATGATTTACCAGCCCGACGATGTCGTCGACTCGGCAAGTTGAATGACCACTCTAGAACGTTCGTCCATCTGATCCGGGGGGCCTTTTGCTAATTAGTAGCGACGTTTCTCAACGTGACTAAGCACCACCCCTTGTCAGCTTGTCCCCTCCAAAAACAAAAAAAAAAAAACAAAAAACGCCTCCCTTCTCAGACGCTAATTGTCACGGAGGCGGAGTGCGATGCGTTACAGCAAATAAGGATGGCCTTATCGCACGATGGATCCGCTCGGCCATTGCGTGGCCAGTCGGTGGAAAAACAGCAGGTGCTGCAATAGTGGGCCACAACGCGTCCGGGCCCACGCCAGCGCAGGCAGTTTCCCATAATCTTTACGATTACGAATCACAATTAATTCAGCGAGCGAATTGTTTCGCCGCCCCAATTGGTTCACAGTTCTCGGTCACCCCCCCCGGGCCGATTCAACTCTTGTCGGCGATGGCGATGTGGCCACGCGATGGCGACAACGGCGACGAACGGCGATACAAAGCAAGGCCGCCGGCAAACGCAACGAGTGGGGGTGCGTGGAAAGCGCGTGCAGCAGACACCGTTTGACCTTCACTCTCTCTCTCTCTCGGCGCCACATTGCGGCGTTCCGTGCGGGAAAAACCCTGTTTTCCCATCCAACCCCTTACCGCGTGCACGTGGCGCGTGACAAGAATGGAGACGCCCGTTGTTGGCGGCGGTGGTTTTGTTTACTTTTTTTTCGCTTCAGCCATTTCCCAGACCACACTTAACGGTCGCTCGTTGTTCGAAGCTCATTGAACAGGGAGTAGGTGGGCCTTTAAAAGCGCGCGACACGCGACGACGAATTTTCCGGGCTTGGCAAGCGGCAAAATGGAGACAAATCTGCTCCAAGAAGAAGGTGTTGCTGTTGTTGTTGCTCAATGCTCACATGCTTGCGGTGTGCACAACCATGGATCATAGAGCTGACAAGGCGTGGCATTCCAGTGCGGTGTTGCTTTTCTTCGACCCCATGCTTCGGTGTTCGGTGTGCAACGAACGGTCATTGCATGCCACCAGCGTTGTCAACCGGCGTGCTCGCTGGGTCATAGTTATTGTTTCCCTTCTTTTCCGGCGCATTTGCAGATTGCACCGGCAGCACAAAACACACACACACGAGCGCGGGCGCGCCTGAACAGGAGGCCAAACTTACCTCGAAGTGAAGAGAGCTGACGCAGGCAGTGGAGCAATCGGGGTTATCGAAGTGTTCCAATCGAAAGTGCAGCAACAGCAGTAGCGACTGCACCACCAGCACAACCAGCACTGGACTCACAACACAAAAACACAGACACACAAACACACACACACCAACCGGACCTGACGACACACTACAGCAGCGTTTAGTTCCTATTTACCAGGAGTGATGATAAACAAAACTCTTCTTTAGCTGTCACGTGGAAACAGCTGTGTTGCGGTGCTGTCTGCCAGAGAGAGAATGTTCTGCTCGGGTGCGTCGCTAGTGCGCAAATGCAAGACGTCGAGTCGTTGCTGCTATCGAACCCGAACTCTGCTGCGAACTGTCAGCTGCCGGCGAATCGACCGAACCAGAGGCACCAGTAGTTTGCGGCACGCGGACACACGCTGTCAATACACACACACACACACACACACACACACACACACAGGCAGAGATACGCACGCACACGCAGGAGCGTCCTTTATCACTAGCAGATAACGTACCGCCACCAACAACTGTCACTGGCACTGGAGAATGGTGGATTCTGTTTTGTTTTTTGTTTTTCTGAAGAGATGAGCGAGAATGCTTCTCGATCCTGGGCACTGCCGGGCTATTGTTCCTCAACGAACTGCTCCACTGATCGAGCCTGCCGCTGTTGGCCAAAGCCCCAAAAGGAAAATGGAAGGATTCGAATCGAAAAAAAAAAGAAAAGGCAAAAGGAAGACAGTGCGCTCCGTCAGTTCTGTTCTTGCGACGACCTGATCGCACCGAGCAGACGCAATAATTTAAACACCACGCACTACACGACTCAGCGCTTTATAAAAGCTCGGAACTCGCGTTCGTCGAGCGAGCGGACGAGCGAACGAGCTGCTGCTGCTGCTGCTGCGCCGGCAACTTCCCCTTCTGCCGCCTTTCTACTCAGGGTGGTAGTATAAGTCACCAAAAGGCACCCCTTCTCGCTCTCTCTCTTTCGCTCACTCGCTCGTTGTCGGTCGCTCTCTCGCTCTAATGCGCGCTCGTATTCACCTCTCTCGCTCCAACAGAGTGGATGCTGCTGTTGCTGCTGCTGCTGGGAGGTTAGGTGATCTGCGGCCACACGTTTGCACACACCTCTGTGGCCACCTCTGTGTACACTATATCTATCCTGCCGGATACTGAGCTTTACACTGCTGGTTGGTTTGGTTACTCTCCGTAAATTCGGAGCCTTTGAGTTTCTGGAGTCTTGGGTATCCTTTTCGTCGATGAAACGATTGCAACCGGAAAAGGAATCAAGCGCTGCTAGATGAACTGCGGTGCGATCACTTCAAGGATCTGAATCTAGGCTGTTCAATCCGTTTCTGTGGTGAAGCTCACCGGAATTCGATCGTTAAAATGGATGCTGGATGCGGCACACAGGCACCCTGGTAGAGACACCGTGGTTGTTGATCCGAAGTGGTCCGTGGTAGCGACTAAACTAAACGGAACGGCTAGTGGAGCGGCTGGTTTAAAGGTGAATTTTGTGCGTCGCGACAAACAACCATCTCCACGATCGACGAGCAACCACGTCACCAGCGCTGCTGCTGCTGCTGCTGCTGCTGCTGCTGCTTTTGGCTCACCTTTTGGCTGCCAAAACGGCGCGCCTCGCTGGACTTTGATTTCATTTCGGTATCAGGCTCCGGAGCAGCACACAAAGCAGCGCTGGAGGGGGTTAGTAGAAACGCACAAAAAACTGGAAAAATCCAAGTCGTCTAACACCAGCATACTAAAAGCGCCGCACACACACTCTTTCTGCGAGCGGGGCCGGTTCGGTCCACTGGGGCGGGCTCCGATAATGGCCCCCTCCTCTTAAAAGTGGTTGGAGTGGATCGTTGGTCGAATAATGAATTCGCCGCGGAACCGCAGATAGCAGAACAGGGCTCAGTGGAATGCGAGCAGAACTGTGGCTGCATGCAGCTTTTTTTGGGGACGCCACGGAAGTTTGTTTACTAATTAGTTTGTAGCCATTCGGTGTCGATCTCTACGCAAGCTCTTGGCAGCGTCTGCGTGTGTGCGTGTGTGGTTGCTGTGGAAATTGCGACTGCAACTGATCAAAAAACACACACACGGAGATCCCTGGCGCATCTCGCGATTCGATTCGTTTGGAGTTGACAAACTGAAAGCCCCCCAAGCCAACGAGTTGCTTCCGCATTCATCTTGAAAGCAAAATCTAATATCATTCCTCCATTTGGAGACCGATTCCGTTCCTGTGCAACAGATAGAGAAAGAGAGAGAGAGAGAGCGCGCGTGCTGGCACCAGTCGACCAGCCGACACTCTGGCAGAAGAAGATGGACCCGATCTGCTGAATGCTGGCCCCCTGAGTGCGGATTATTTTAATTTATGTTAACGACCGATAAGCGCACGACCAGCTCGATCAGCTACACGACTTTCCGGGGTGAGGGGGCGGCGATGTTTGCGGTGCTGCTCGACCGGTCGATTGATGCGACCGGAGTGGCTGGTTTGTAAGGGTTGGTGGCAAGTGAATCCGGAAGAAGGAAGGGTGTCGCCCTCCCACCCCCATCGCAAGTCGCAACTTCTTCGCAACAAACCCTTTTGTTGTTTGTGGGCAATGACGTCACTAACTGTGTTTACTGAACCGGATCCGATTCGCGGGGTGCGGCCGCCGCCATGCGCTGGCCTTTGGCAAAATTTTTGGCAGATGTTTCTAGAACGAACGATTGGGGCGTTTGGCGAAAGCTTCGATTTGCATTTTTTCTGGGATGGAAGGGATCGCGATCCGAACCGGTATTTGAAACTCCGATCCTCCGATCGGTTGCTACACCTGGGAGGGAAGCTGCTTTCGTCGTTTTGGAGGCTGGGTTTTTGGGGCCCACTTCTGGATCGTTTCTTCGGTTCTTCGGAGGAAGAACCTGTTTCCTGCCTGGCTGGCTGAACGGAATATCCGGCTAGTGTGTTTTTCCCCTTAGAAGGCGACTTCGCACTCGTCGCCGGTATTGAATATCGCGAAAATGGTGGTTAAAAATAACTTTGTACTCTCCCATCTAACGGATCTCGAACATTCTCGGCATTGCAAAGGGGCCTTATGAGAGGGAAAAGGTCTTAACCCGTTCGATCTTGCCAGACCTGCATATTGTACTGGGCATCCATCCTAATTGGAGTTGGCTAACCACCTTAATGAATTCCAGCCAGGCCTCCTGCAAAGTGAAAACAACCGAAACGAAACGATGGAAGACAGTCCGTCGTCAGCCGTATTGCCGTCAGCGTACACAATTGATTCGGTCGACGGTAGGAAGGGGAGGACAGGGAGGGCACGTGCCGCTGATGGGGTGGCAAATATGTTGTTGGGCAACGCAACGCGCACCGACGACAAATTGATCGATTCATTCAAAGGCGAGTCGGATGTTGGGTATACTCACTGCACACTGCACAGTAGTAGTACCGTTACACCAGACCGCGTACTGCATGAAGCATCCTCCAGGGCATGAAGACCTTGATGCATCCTCGGGCAGTCTGTGTGTGTGTGTGTAGATCGTTGTGGCTCGTTTGGTCTGACATTTGCTTCACGGTCAAGAGTGATGAGAGTGTGGCCGGAGCTAGAGGTTGATGCAGACTGACGCAAAGCAAAGCCCCGGTGAGTAATTACTAATTACATATGATCAAGGACAATGAACGAACAGCTGCTGGTGGTGGTGGTGGTGGTGGTGGTACTGGTGTGATCTACGATCGCTGGTCGAATCCTGTCCAAAAGCGGACCGCATTTTGGGGTGCGCGATGACGAAAGATCGGCGATCGCCGCCCCGATCTTGCACTTGGACCACCGTACCACCCCTCGGCAGCACCGCTGTCCGTAGTATGCTCAAGATCACGTGACCTCGCAACCCGTGGTAAGGGGCCGTGACGGGCTTTGGGAGGAGTTCAATTAGGGGCCGCCAAAATTGAACAAACAGCACTCGACTCAGTTCAATGTCTCGCTCGAGTCCATTCTCATCGGCGATTGATGGTGGTGGCGGCTGAGACGTCTGCATCGCGTGCGCCCAGATGCGTATGACATTGAACCGGACAGGTCCGTGCGGCTGGCTGGCTGGCCGGTTGGCTGGCTCGGTCATAAGTGCAGCCAGCCTGGTGGTGGCGGTGTATGCGCGCTGATCTGGCGTCGAAGATGATCGCAGCGGCGACAAAGCGGCCGTACCGTGGACCGTCATGTCTTGTCTTGTCTTGTGCTTGGTAGTACTCGCAAGTGCTTCGGGAGTTGAGTAACGCTCGGGGTGGCCGCGGTGAAACAGTTAGCTGAAGGTCTATGCCAATACATATTCCTACCCCTCTCATCTTGGATCCGTTTGAGTGTAGTTGGAGCCGGAGACTGTTCACTGGTATTGGGCTTGCTGCAATAGGTGTCTCGGTTTTTCTTTAAGGGCTACACCTGAGCCTAAGTTAGTCGCACAAAATGATCTTTGCCTTTGCACGGACAGATTTCTCTTTACTGTGGCGTCATACACTGCCTAATGTTGTCGAAACTTCTTCGACGCTGTCAGGTGTACATCGCACGCACTGGATTCATCTGCTTATTGCTACCGGAATTGTCACTTTCTCGGAAGCGAACCAAACCCCAAAGAAAGGGGAGATGCCGTCGATGCGCCCTCGACCGTACGCGCGTTGGATGTTTTTCCGATCGATGAAGCACGCGGCGAACCCCGTGATTAGCGCTGTCACTGGCGCGTGTAACTCATCAGCCAACGTTCGACGACGACGATCGCTTATGAAATTGCGCAAGTGATGTGATCGTTGTCTTGTTGTGCAGAGAGGAGCGATCCATCATCGTTGCGCTTTTGTTAGCTAGCGAATCTAATGACCAACTTGGTTTTTTGGGAAAGAAAAACCCAAACGCGACGCGACACCAACCGGCCACGGACTGTCACTCGAACTCGGCCCCCTTCGCTTGGTCCGCCTGGATGCTGGAAGCTTGGCGCAAGAAATGCCGGTAGAAGGAGCTCAGCAGAACTGACTCGATTGGTCTTCAAGAAAGCTGACGCGATCAAGGGGATCGCAGCACCTGAGCTCTGCTGAGAAGCAGCATGTCGCGCATGTTCACACAACATGCTCATGCTCCAGACAAGTTTGTTTGCCAAATGGCCGCTGGTAGCTAGGTTAGGTCCAGTTCAGCACCGTGTGTGTGGGTCTCGTGGCAGAAATGACCGTGATTAGTGGATTGAGCAATAGGGGACTGCGTGCGTTCGCCGTTGGTGGTGGTGGTGGTATGCCGGCTGCTTGTTGTCATAAATTAACCTAGTAGTCAAAACGGCACACAAATAATCTTTTCGAACGTAGCTGGCCTGGACTGGACCGGGGTTTACGGGTTCAAGTCATCTCAAGGGGAGCTACTTGCGTGTCCGAGCGTGAGCGGCGTCGCTTTTCCGCGCCATTCGAACCATGTACCGACGGCCTTGTGATCGGAAGCGTTTAATGTGCCGTTAGGGAGCATACTGGAGGCTGTTGCGAAGAGGTGAGAGAGAGGAGTATCGATCAAAAGGCATCATCAATCAAACTAAATACAAATCAATTCCATCGACTACGCAAGTTTGGCTGTTGGCTAGGAGTTAGAACACCAAGCATGACTGCCCGCATCAAACAAAGGTCTAGACACAAACGCATGCATACAAATGCAACAAAAAGTAGTCCTAATACCAAGTAGTAGCTACTTGCAGCTCGTTGAGCGGATGCTTTAATGGCGAGTTACTGGAACAACTCCGCAAATCGGTCGCCAATCGGCCGCATCGCCGGATCACCGGTCACCGAAAATCAATGATCCGCTAACTCGGTGCTCGGTGCCCAATGCTCGGAGCATATGGAGGTATGATCGATCGGCTTGCGATATTGCATAATAAACGAGCACCCCGAAAAGCAAATGCGGCGGCGAGAGCATAAGCTCCGGAGAAAGGCCTCCAAGGCCGCTCGCTGCCAAGGTGATGGTAATGGTTAACCGTTCGATCCGGACAATTACCGAAACCGGGGGGGATTGACGGTAATCGGTGGGGCAGCAAATTTGGCATTGGCAAACACGTTTGAGGATCGCCACCGCGGTCGTGGTCCGCGTCCCATAGCTCCATATACATACGGTACATGTATATGCCTTGGATGCGACGCAACATTAGCTTTTATGCACGAGGTCTTCACCCTGCCGTCGTTGCCGTGCGTTGATTGTGGATACCCGTCTTCCCACCACTGACTTGTCCTTTTTTTCACGATCACTCGCATTTGCGACTCGAACTCGGGGATCGATCGGATCGACCTAGACATTAGTGATGAAGTGCAATTGTGCCTGGTGTGTCTAGTGTGTGTGTGTCTGGTGTGTGTGTGCTGGAGTACTCCGCCATACGCACCAAGCTTCGATTGACGTCGGTGTCACAATCGGCGGTGCCAAGATCAGAAGACTTCACTCTCGATGGCAAGGACGCACCGAAACCAAAGGTCGGCAGCATCATCAGCAGCAGGTGGTATCGGAGATCGAACTTGTACTTCTGTAAAAGGCGCTGCTCGCTGATGACGATGATGGAGGTTCGGTGTTAAATGGAAGTTAGTACAGCTGCTAGAATGGGGAATGGGTGGAGGTCTGCGCTGAGGGCGTCGTCGTCGTCGTCGTCGGATGCTTTGTTGAAGTCATCTTCGGCGAAAGGATCGAACTCATGATGACGGTGCAGAACGCGAAATGAAATCCGCATCCGCGAGTTCGTGCAACTCTGTGGAGTCCATTCGGGGCCTGCACCTGTGTCCATTTGTTGGCTTGGGTTCGTCCATCCCAAGCAGCCATATCCAGAAGATTCCGATCCGAGAATTATGAATTTCAAATGACCAACAGACGGACATAATCTCGTCCATTTGCCGAAACCGACGGTCGTCGCCTATCTTGCCAGAGCTCGTGGCGTCGTGCGCGTCGTGGCGTTGTCCGAATGACCGTGAACGTTAGTGAGTTGCGAACGTTTTTTCCCCGTCACTAAGCCATCAGCCGATGATGTTGATAGTCCATTTCAGACTGCTGCTTTCCGGTAACACTCTGCCTGGTGGCGGCGGCGGCTGCGTCCTTCCCCAAAAAAAAAACATGCGACGACCTGCGAGTGCGGAAGTGATCGTATTCTAACATCGTCGCAACACCGTTCGGCGGCAACCGGGCATTAAATCTGCAGTCGTTGTCGCCGCCACCTCCGAAATGGCCCACGCTAAACGATATACCAAGCCTGTAGCTTCCAGGCAGATATGGTTCCTGTGTTCCGGATGCGTTCGACGAAGTAGTCGTTCGAGCTTCGAGAAGTTGGACCGTAGATTCCGTAGTCCAAGAGGAAACCTGTTTTTGACGCTTCGGTCATCAGCAGCCCCAGGTGTGTGTGTGTGTGTGTGTGTGTGTGTGTGTGTGTGTGTGTGTGTTCCCTTCCGCGTGCAGTTCAAGATCTCCTACGGGGGCCATGTCATATACTGCCCCTTAACGTAACGTGGCGGATTTTAGGGGATTCAATCAAAGCAAAACGATTCAACAAAGCGTGTGCCTCATTGGCGGTCCTCGTCACGGCTCTTCGTTACGATCGGCGATCAATTGGTCGGTTGGTTGCTTGAATGTGTTAATTGGGAAAGGAAAAGATCGCGTTCACTCCAAGGCGGGTCATGCCGGTGCAACCTAGACCTTCGGCGTCGGCTCTTAAGATAAGGCCGCGATGGTGATCGTCGTTGGTCCGAGATCCGAGATCCGAGAGGTCATACGTTGCAAATGAAACTAGCGACCGCATAGTGTCAAGTCGACTACCGCAGATAGGAGATACGGTATTAAGGAGGTCACATTAGCATCCGTATTCCGTGGCTTCTGGGCCACGAGTCCCAAGCCAGCTTCAATCCATGCCAATGCCAGCCTTCCTAATGGATTCGAATTCGATCAATAACGATGGCACTATCTACTGCGCGATAGTGCCACGCCGGTTTGAGGAGTAAACACGTGGCATCGCTTCAAAATCGGAGCTTTTGGGCAATTGCTTGAACTGACACTGGGCTGCTGGAGGGCAGAAGGAAGTGTTTTGTTGTTCCAAGTTTCCCAATCCGTGACATTGACGGTGCCGTGGGTCGCCGTTGCGAGCTGTCAAACATATTCATCCGGCCAATGTAGGTCAGCTAGTCAGCTAGAGGCTGTCACGCGGTTACGTGGTGATTGTGGTGGATTGCCACTGATGCCGTCGCCATTCGCCATCGCTGCTGCTCTGTGTGTTGTTTGCCGAAACGGAGTTCGATCCGCATTCGGCAATATTTTACTAGAATCGCTTATGGATTGACGTCACACGGATTCGCTCCTCCGCTTTTGACGTTGGTTTTCGTTGCCGTTGGAATACAATATGGTGGAATACTAATCACTTGGTTGTTGTGAGAAACAGGATGTTCCTGGAAGCTATTAAAATGTTTTCTCCAGGTCCAGTTCTTTCGAGCTTTAGTGGTTTAACGAATGCGTCTTTGGTAGATCCGACGGTCCGAGCGATACTACGTATTCGACTGTCTTGCTTTGTTTGAGGTGTTTACCAGTCGCTTTCCGACCGGTTGACTTAAGCGTGATCGCGAGCTGCAAGGGGGCCTACGTCCCGGTGTGTTATGTGAGCGAGGCGGGCCCACGAGTAGCCGGCAAATGCGCGTGCGACGAAAAAGTTTGGTAATGATCGCTCGCTCTCATGGTCTGGTGGTTTTCGGTTTTTGGTTTTCGGCCATCGTGTTTCTGGGTTAAATTTTGAATACCGCGATGTCTGCCACTATGGTGCCTAGAGTGTGAGTGTTGCGGTCATTAGAATAGGTGCAAATTTATATATAGTGCACATCCGTATTTCTTTGGAAACTCGAACCGCAAAACAAGATAAAGAACTAGTTACAAGGCATCAGATCACATATTAAACATCATTCTCGATCATTCGCTTGATTGAGGTTTGTATGTGTTACCGGAAGCGTTGCCGCTGATGGCATGGCGCTAACCACCCCCTTTGAAAGTTCGTCTGTATCCGTGTATGTGTGTTTATTTGTGTGCGCGCGCCTCAGCCGTAGGGGTGAATTAATTTGTTATTAATTTTAGCCTGCGCTGTAGCAAAACAAACGCACGGCCCTTCTGGTGACGCGCTACTGCGAAACAAACACCGGTGAATAGACATGGAAATGGAATGGTAGAATGGACACAAGGCGTCTTCGCTTGCCCGCTGATCGCTGATTGAAGCTGAGGAAGCAGTAAAGCGAAGCAAAGCAAAATCTACGCACTATCATAAACTATCTCGAAAATCCAAGATGAAGATTCAAGGCAGATGATCGGAACCGGTCTTGGAGGGTGGATAGGGTTCCCTTTTGATTAGATGACGTTCCAATACCACCGTCGAGGTTGTTGGTCGTTAGTTGAGGTCACCGCAGATTCTTCATAATTCTGGCATTCTTGAGGAATTCTTCAATCTAGCGGACGAACGAATTTTAATAAAATCAATCGGCCCGTTGTTTGTCTGATTTTCTCGTTTTTTCTCAGCACTGCAGCCCCGAACTCACGCGACACTTTAAACTCAGGTAACCTTGAACCAACTTTTCTATCGCTGCCGGTGATATAACGCCATCGGCATCATCTCCATCACCAGTCGGTCTTTGAAATTATTCGGACGTAGATTTGTCTCGGATTTTCTTGCAATATCCTAATTAAATCTGAGTATGGCCTTTCTCAGGGCAAACAAATGGCCATCACTGAGCGTTGCGTGTGATAACTGGTTCAATGGGGCAGCGTCTCAATTCGCAAGCCCATGGATTGGCTCAGAATGATTCGTCGAACAAATTTGCTAATTAATGGAATGTTAAACGCTACCAAAAATCGTCACCAATAGCGCCTTCGGCTGTTATGAGTGTGGCGGCCATGCCCGCGTTACGCGTGGAGATAGTGATGTAAATTTGGTATCGCACCGCGACCAGCACAGCGGAAATCAAACTATAATGATATTCTTTGGTACGCTTTTTAGGTCAGGGTTACAGTTACTATCGCTATCGGTTTGCTGAGAGATACCGTAAGATGTCCACAGACAGAACGTGTTTCTGTTTGTTAACCGATTGTAGAATTGATAAAAGAAAATGCTGCAACCACACATTGGCACACCAGATTTTTACGATTAATCTTTACGGCTTGGCGCATAGCAGCTGCTCCAACAGCTACTAGCGTGCGAGCATCGTGCAGAGATGCGTGACAATGCTGCAATAATGTTTAATGTGAGGTTGTGCAGGTAAAAGTGTGAACCAACATGGAAACAACTCGCTCTGTTCACATCATCAGTGAACCATCTAGAACATTCGGGGGAATATTTTTTTATGTTTGCACAGATTGTTTGATGAAATTTTGAATGTTTCGCAAGCATCCCGAACGAAGGCAGCTGAGCATCGATCTAGGTATCGTGCTAATAAATGTTAAAATCATGATAATGAATGTATTCTGGATGGATAGATACGATGGCTTTGTTTGCGGTGAGATGGCTTTTGTATCCATGGGATGATTCGTTGGGGAGTCGCGAAATTTATACCCGTACCTCCAAATTCGCAAACGGGAAAGAAATGATCTTAAACCGGTTATTCTTGATCGTACAGCACAAACTGGATTCAAGCGTTTTATAATATTTTGGAAACCGGAAAATGCCTTTGTGAGAATGTTGATCGGATGAAAAAAAAAAGTCAAGAATTGGCAGCATAAAGCGTGGGATCGTGGTCGTCGACTTCCTTATGAACGTCGACTTCCTCGAATAAAGGCGAGATCGATGATATTGTGATAGGATTCATTGGGATATTAAGATCAAATGTTTGCAACGTGTTTGATGATTTTGGTATGCTACGATATTTCTCTTCTCTTTGTAGTAGGCCGAAAATCCATATAATTTGTTTCACTAAAATAGTTTACGGTTCATCAATTGAATAGATACAAAGTATAATTAGATTTTTAATTGTTAGAAATGTAAAAAGAAAAAAAAAACTTTGAACCGAAACGACGCTACACTTTGTTGCTTACGCACTGTATGTGATCGCCTATAGTTATGCACTCTTTGGATTAAAAAAGGGTTCGGAGTTTTGAGGTGGTTGAACTCAAAACTGCAAGTCGACACGCTGGAGCGTATCTGGGCGATCTGGGTCAATTGAATTTCTGCTAAAATTTAGTTAATTAAATCAAATTATATTAAATTAAAATTTCGATCCTTACATTGATGGTAAGAGAACAAGCGCCACATAATTTTGAGCGAATAATTCGTGACACTGTACTGGTCGCTGCAAAAGTGTGAAGTGTTGAACATTTTGAACACGTTTCGTGAATTTCGTGATAGAGATAATGGTGATACGAGCAAAATTAAGTGATTGGCAACTCTCGCCGTGGTTCTCGATGGAAAATAACCCCTTCCCGGCTTTACAAACCGTGCAAAACTGCAGCAAGATCTGCAAAAAGACCGACCAGAAATCTGGCCACTTAGTGGACACAAAGGGATCCAAACTCACGCGATAATTATAAGTCGATTTTTAAATATTTGTACTATTGCAAACCCTTCCGAAAAGGCATGACACTCAAGGTTGAAGTAAATTAATACAGTCCAAACAATCGCATGTCATGTTTTGCCCCCCGCCCGCAAAGGTCGTTGCTCGGCCCCAAAAGTTTGCGAAAAAAAATCTTCCGGAAAGGCTTGAGAAAGAAAATAAATTAAGCCTTTCTGCCAAAACCAGTTCGATCATCAGGAAACGACTGGAGCCGCGGTGTCCGCTTGAAGCTTATTTTTCTTGTTTGTTGTCCAACTGCTAACGGACCCACGAAATGGGGGATGGGCAGAAAATCACAGGCCACCACCACCAGTGGCTACCTCATTAATTTGTGTTCTTTCTCTCGTTCGCCGCACGCTGCAAGCAGTTTTTATTCTCGTTTGTCCGATTCATCTACCATCTGTTGGAGGCTGCCCGGTGGAAGAACATCTTTCTTCTAGGCTTTTTCGGGCCACCGCTGGGCAAGACATTGCCACTGCGCGACACTGTCCAAAAGACTGTCGCTCTTTGAAGACGTTTCACGGTGAGAGAGAGAGGAGTCGCGGGTAGCAGGGAAAAGTTTATCAGTACGGCGAAAGAAATGTACAGTACGCGACGACGACGACGACGACGAGCTGCAGCCAGTGCAATGAGAAGGAAAGTTTTTTAATTAAAATGATGTTTCTTTCAGGTCTCTGGCTAGACACTTGCAAGCACTGGGTTCGGGCGGAGGGTGACTCCGTTGCGCCCATGCTCTGCCGATGGTTGTACATGGACATCAGCATCAGTCGCCGTCCCACGGTCACTATGATAGGGCTAGTTAAGGGCTTCGGTACGGCAAATGGGAACTTTCTGCGAAATACTTCCGTGAAGCCATCGTCTTCCTCCCGCGGAACTTATGTTTCGCCCGGTCAGCTGGTGTGGTTATTAGATGTTATTTAAGAAACAATTTGCACCGTGAGCCTACCGGGCTGGACCAGATGGAACGAATGGGTCAGCAGCAGCGAATGGTGTAGTGATGATTACATGTGAGAAGGAAATGGACCAGGCACGCTTTGACCTCTTTTTAATAATGTTAACATCTTGGCAATGGCTTCTAGGCCAATTAGGCCTCGATTAGCAGCCCTCTACTGACATTTTGGTTGCAAATGAGAGCTAACATTGGGCTGGTAGAATGATTTGATAGGATGCTTCATTTCTAAATAATCGAGCAACCAGAATCTTCTGGTTAAAGCGTTTAAAAGTAAAGGAAATGTTCTCCTTTAATCCTTCTTTTTAAAAGACATAGAAAGCCTGAAGATTCCTCGACGTTCAATATTTCTCAAAAATCTGCTTCCAATCCATAACTAATCCTTATGCTCTTTGCTTCGAGATTATATGTGTTTCATTGCACTCAAAAGAATGCTGAAAAAAGAAGATAAAACGTTTATCACTCTGTACGGACAGCATCATGATGTTCAGCAGAGTGGATGTCCAGGAACATAAATCAAACGTACGTACGGCTAGCTTATTTGATAATCTCTTAATTGATTCGGTACCGGATTTATGCTGGCGTTGCTAACATTTCCCTTTTCGTGCGATACCGTTCGGTTCGGTTCGGTTTCGCCGCCACCGATTGTGTACATTAGAAATCCAGCAATCCTTTGATGGCCGGCACGTTCATCAGGGAATTGGTATCTCTATTAAGCGGAAACGGATGAAATAAAGAGAAAGAGAGAGAATGAAAAAGCCCCCAAAAAAAAGACAGCAACAATGAAATCGGAGATGCTCATGGGTTCCGGACGTTTCGCCGGAATCTGGAATCGGGATGGTGGCACAATGTGGCAAACGAATGCTGACCGCTTAAGGCTGAGGATTTCATCACCGTAACGTTCATCATCGAGCCGGAAGTACCATTCGAGGTACTGCAGCGAGTAGGTGGCGGCCGGCGGTTCGTGGAAAACTTTGCGGGTGCTCGCTCGGAAGCGAAATATGGCGCTTTCGATTTCCTTCCGGTAGCGTTCGAGCTGCTCGAGCGGCAGCCCATCCTTGCTGCTGGTCGCGCCGCCTAGATGCCGATGGCTGGCATTCGAAACGCTCACCGCGAGACACAGCACGATGTAGTCAATGTAGCGCTGGCGGATGGTGCGCCGGGCCCCGGCATCCTTGCTGGCCCGATGGCAAAGGTAGAGCTTGTAGCTGAGCAGCGAACCGATGGACAGGAGCGCGAACACACCGAACGATATCTCGACCGGAAAGGCACGAAGGTTCTCGTGCAGCTTCGCTATCAGCGCTGGATACCGCACCGCCGACCAGTGGACACCGCCCGACGCCAGGCCAATCAGCAGCGAGACAAACATTAGCTGTTCGTGGTTTTGCAGAAGGAATTCGTGCAGCCGGATCGGTTGACGGCGACAAAACTGAACGACGATGGACGCCATATCGTGCTGAGCGAGGGGGAGGTTCCCACCGGTGGTGGAATGGAATGTTCGTCGGTGCTGGGGTTTGCACGGGAAGATTTTGGAATGTTACCGATGTTCGGTGGAATTTTCATATGACAGCTTCCAAAACGGGGTAGTAGTGCTCAAGGATTACTCGATCGAGTTTCGATTGCTGTGCGCGCGTATGGCGTATGTGGAGGGCGAAATCTTTTGATCCCCTAGTAGGTGAGTCTAGGCATCTTGGATGGAATCCACTTTAAAAAGGTTCTACGCGATGGATGGTTGTTTGTAGATAAACTGTACGAACGGTGGGGAATTGGTCACTTAAAACTCTTGATTTGTTTAGAAGGATAGTCCTTGGTTTGTTTGCCTCAATGTACAAAAGTATTTACGCTTGGTATAGATGTTGCCGTGAAACACTTTAAAACTTTAATAAATAAACTGTGAGAGCTTTGATGTGCATTTGAAAGAACCATTATTTATTAACAGTAACTAAAATAACAATACATTTTCCAAATGTCCAAAACAAATATCTGATATTAGTATTGAATTGCTTTAAAATTGTAAATTTTTCCTTTCCTAATTCTATTTTCATGCACAGATTTTTGCCCCGGTCCTCGTAAATTTAGTCTAGCAATAGATTTGTATTTAAAACAGAACTGCAACTGCACTATTGCAATTCGCGAGTGATCCATTTTCAATATGTTTTCCGTTTATCGCAGACGTAATTCCTGACTACTGTGTTTAAACAGAGCGAATGATGTATATTGCGACATTAATAACTATATACTTCATTCCGAATGGTAGACAACCATCATCGCTTCAATTTAACCTTTTAGCAAGTGTTTTCCATTAGTTTATGATCATAGATTAAAAACCAATTGACTTCTCCTCGTCTAACTGTCAACATCTCCACCACTTTCTACAATAGTGTTATTTCCAACGAAAACGTCCATCGAGAGGGAACTGAAAACTAAGCCGTCAGTTCATCGTAATTACTCTCCAACAGAGCTTTAGCTTGGCTCAATATTTGTGAGCAGCCTTTATTTCAGATTTCTTGGAATCATACACTTCCACCGGTAGGTCGACATAAGCTCGGTCGGCCAGTAAGTGCCACCAGCGGTCGAAACGAATCCCTTCCGCCTTCCCTAGTAGCAGCGGCAGCAGCAGCGGCAGGAGTAGCTGGATTGAAATATTAATGCCCATCATATCGAGAGCATCGTTGGATCACGTATCAACGGTACGATGGCGCCACACCACACTCGGCCACTCGTGTCACATCCTCCGTGTTTCGGAGTGTGTGTGTGTTTGTGTGTGCGTCTTTACGGCCACACGCACTTGGGCATTACGCTGCAACCAAGGTGGGCATTAGATTCTCATTTTGGGATCGGGAAGGAGAAGGAACAAAGCTGCTAGTTACATTTTTAATAGGAAAATAATGGCGGATGTTATGGTGAGCACTAGTGCCCCGCCATTACTGGGCATTTTGTTTTACTCCAGTGCGTACGGTGTGTGTGTGTGTGCAGCTCCCTCTCCTCCCGATGAGTGCCACGGACATGGACACGTCGGTCCATGGCAGCAGCTTTGACGAGCTTTACGACGAGCCACGTCGTCGTAAATGTGTATCCTGCGTATAAAAAAAATGCTCCCGGGCTGCTTCGAGCGATCGCTTCCCTTCGTGTCGACTCCCTCGAACCCTCGATCGAGGCCAAAAAAAAAACAGGTATATTTGGAAACACCAAGTGCCTGGACAGGTGTGCAGGACGCTTGTGTCGGATGCTCCTCGACGCTCGATACATACTTAACGCTTGTCCTTGCGATGGCGTTGCGCGGGAAACTCCCTCGTGACCGGGGAAAATGGAGGGGAGAAGGTAACGAAAATATGTTGTTAATTACTGGCCAGCCCCGATGAGGGAGATGAGAGCAAGGAGCGCTGGCAAGCAGTGCAGCGAAAGGAAAAACGATTTATGGCTGGATTGATTCCACGACAACACCGTTGCACAGCATCCATCCACGAACGTCACGTGGCCTCGGTGTCTCTGCGGCCACCTGCATGGTGGTGGTGGTGGTGTTGGCTCCATGACCCCTGAACCCCCGCTGGACCTTCCTGGGGCCGGGATGGGATATTTATGGCCGCACGTTTGATTGCGAGCAATTCAATAATTGCTCACCGTTAATAGCATGACACGTATCGGAAGCCAATTTGTGCGCAGATGTCGGAGTGTGTGTGTGTGTGTGTGTGGAACTGGCGTGCGAAGAGAGGAAAAGAAGGGAGGGGGCGCGCAACCGTCCAGAAGGAATTAAATTGAGAATAAGTGGCCACTGGTGGTGGGGCTCGGTTGGAAGCGTGAAGCGCGATGGAGCGGCGAACAGAATCAGAAAATGGCCGCCGAATGGGAAGTTTTGTGTGGTTTTGGAAGTTGAGGTCAGTCCGGGCCAAAAACCAGGCCAGGCCAGGCAGGTTTTATCGTCCCTGTGCATTACTTGACCGTGATGCGCGAACGGTGGTCGAGCAGAAGTTGGGCTGTGCTGAAGTTTGTTGCTTGTTTGCGGTAAACGTCACTTCCGCTGACAGTGAAAATCGATTAGGACCAGCATTAGGGCAGCGTGGTGGTGGCCTGGAACAGACCGGAGACGCAACGACACGTCTTTTGCAAAAGGCCAAAAACAGTGGAGCGCAATAAGTGCGAATGCCTTGTGGGGGAGGGCATAAGAAAGGTGGGTGCTCCCTTCCCTTTCCGTTCGGCTGATTGGCAGCTGATGATGGCCTGAAGTTGCCTGAAATAGACGTTGGGCTTCATTGGCAGGTTCGTCGTTCGTTACTGCACACTCTTCGGTGGCGCTGTTACACGGTGCAGATGTGAGTGTGTGTATTTTAAATTGCTTTGCGTGCAGCCCACCACAATCTTTACCACCAGCAAAGCAATTGGGTGGCTGGTTCGATTCTATTTTTTTTTTTAACATCCAAATATAGATGCAAAAGGGCAGTTTGATCTGGGTACTGCGTTCGATTAATAACGGGGGATGTTGTGTTTGTGGGAAAACGTTGTCCATTTATTCGTTTGAAATAATGTCGCCAAAGTACGAGTGCATACGCTCAGTTGTCAAAATTGTATTGGCTCTCATACTGCTGGAGATAATATGATTTGAAACTTTTGCAGCCTCTGTAAGAAAACGATTGAACATTTTAACGTCATAAAATATGAGATTAATATTTCTATCGTAGGAGGCGACCCTCGTTTTTTTGCCACGGTCGATTGTATTCTTAGTATAGGAATTTGACTTTTCTATACCTTTTTGTTGCCCAACTGTAATCATCGAAGGATTAGATTCGAACCATTTTTAGCAAGGAACTCTCACTTCCATCAGATTTACAACAGTGCCATAATCGGTAACACATTGATAAGTTTGCATAAACACATCGTAGATAACCAACGAAATGCGTGGTTATGAAACAACATAATCCACTTTGAATATTTTTGTTGCATTATCTTGTTATTACTCTGTCGCATTCCGCTTCCTCGTTTTCTTCGGTCATCGTCACCAATTTGTTTGCACTTTTTTTAAAAGCAACAAGACGCCACCGTTCATCGTTAAGTTCTAATTTTTACTAAGAGAAATAGTCCCCATGATACGTGTTCACATTTTGAAACTAAATTAAATTCAGTTTTTAAGGAAAATAATAATAATTATTCTTATGTCCTTATACAATAGCATACTTACTGGTCGGTTAACAACCTAATGCAAGAAGGATTCGCCTCGTAAATGTTAATGTGTTCGATGGCGGTTTATTAACTTCAGTAAAAAAATTTATTCGGAAAACGGATAACCATCATGCGAGGGTCCGTCAAGTTCCGTCCATAATGCAACAAATAGAACCGATCCGGTTAATGTATCGCTTATCTTGCAGGACCAGACATGCTGCAAGATGAAACCACTCACTCAAAATACTGCTCAAGTGCAGGCTAACCACAGAGTCTATCGTTTGATGTGCCGAAGCCTGAACTTGTCGCTTGTATTCTACTTACTAACAGCCGGAAAATCAAGCCATTCCATCGATGGCCGAAATTAGTGTAATTTGAGCGAAATGACGTATAGTTTAATTTAAAAGTGTCGACACGTGCCCCAGACCGGGGCCTGTATCCTGGGTCCAGTTCAGTTTTCCTTTCACTTTCCTTTCTTTCCTCGTTCGCTCGCCTCGATGTCCGTAGGCTGCGTGCGTCGTCGCCGATTACCATGCGGAACCAACGGGGCCAGAGGAGTAACGAGGCCGTAAAGTGGCAAATGTGGAACAGATAAAGCCATCCTTTCGCACACAGACACACACAATGGTGGACTCGCTTATTGGATGACCCAAAATTTTTATGAACCATTTTCAATCCGTGTCACATTTTACCCACTTTTGCACTCCCTCTCCCGCTTTTCCCTCTTCCACCCATGTGTAGGGGGATGGTGCCTCACAAACCCGGGGTTTCCTTTTTAACGGGGTGGGCCGAGTGGGTGGGTTCGGTGTTTTTTTTTTTCATTGACAATTTCACACTCTCGCCAGCTTCTGTCCCGCTTCGGCCACACCACACACAAAGACACTTCAAACCAGAGTTTTTACTTCCTTCCTTCCTTCCGTCCTGCCGTCCTTCCGTCCATCCTTCCTTCCGAGCGTTAAATGGCCGTGTGAATGGCGCTCTTATGGTGTTCGGTTGGGTTGGGCTATCAGACAGTCGGATCAGATTTGTTAAGGGTTTCATTTCCCCACTCACGGCATTCGCTACCGCCACACCTCCGTTCGCCTTTTCCGTGGTTAAATGCTCTTCAATTGTGCGTTTTGCAGGAATACCCACTCTCCCCAACCCTCCGTTCGGCGCCATGTTTATCTCATCGAAAGAGAAATAAAATTAAAATTGCCATAAAAAAGGGACAACATCCCGTCTGGTAAGGGTTGCTGCTTGTGTTTCTCGCCTTTCGCTTCTTAACGGGCGGATCTCCTCTTCTTGGTCGCCGGAATTCCTCGTGAGTACACACACACACACACACGCACGCATCAGTGGAAACTTGGAAAGCAAAGATGCGACATCGATACCTGCCCCGTTGGAATGTCAAGGGCGTGATTGTAAAAGGGGTGGTGGGCCCTTGGAAGGAAGACTTTCCCTTTCCTCGATGACGTCTTTCGTATGTGTGCCAGGAGTGACATGTTTTGTTGTGTGTCTTGGAGTCACCCTTTTTTGTTGTTTTTCGATTTTTCCGGATTCACCTTCGAGTACTCCCCGGATACGGTCCCCCATTTCCGGCGCCGGAAGCGATTCACGGAGGCAACATCCGATCCTGTCAGGATCGGACCTCTTTGTACGCCGGAACAGCAACAGTGCCGCCAATGGGTGTCGGTGAAAATGACTTTTTTCGGGGGGAGGTGGAACGTTGTAACTCTCTTTTATTGCTCAATCCGAACCAACACAGAGGCCAAGGGGTATGTACGGCAGGGAATCGAAATAAAAATGGCGGGAAATGGCAGTCTAAAAGACAGGGGAGGCTCTTGATTTATAAGTAAAAAAATGAAATAAAAAAAACAACGGGGAGACCTTGGTTCCCCCCCAAAAATGGAACAATTGAAGCCGGAAAACACGTTGGAGGCTGTTCGAGATTGGAGGAAATAAAAGAAAAATAAACTGTCGCGAAGGCACTCGGTGGAATTGGCGGGATGGAAAATTTGTGTACCCAGGCAGGAAGGCTTCCACTTGTCCGATCGCGACCGAAAAGTGCGCCGGATTGATCAATTACACTGACCCACAATGGGGGGTCTACCTTTGGGAAGGGGGCTAAGCGTAATTCGGACCAAAAACGACTCATTTTGAAGGATTTTTTGAAACAAAATCATTTAAGTTTATTTTTGTAACTGAATTTCACATGAAGCTACGATTTTTCAAGAATATTTGTAATATTTTATGCACTTTTTGCAAAAAAAAAAAAAAAATACAGCCATGACACCAACTTCATGACAGTCATCAACATTTACTCTAAACATTTAATTTCTTTTGGTTAGACACTTTCTACGATTTTGCTTAAAAACATGGATTGACGTGATTCTGTTACAAAGATAATATTCTATCAAAAAAATAATACCATCGTGAGAAATACCTAGTAAATGAAATGCTTGAAAATTTCAAAACGATCTGTCCAGTGGTTTTGATGCTAGGATAGGCACCGACATCGAAAACGTTGGTTTGGAGCAAGCTGCTTCAAAGTTAAAAGATAAAAAAAATTACAATATGCTTCGAAGGTTAACCTTTTTAAAGTTCAAAATGAAAAGGTAAATGCCACAATGTTGAAAATTGCTCCTTTAAACAATGGTAGTTTAGTTGAAGTTTGGCTGCGTATTACGAAAAACACCTTCAGTGATGCGTTGCCAGGCGTCTGTTGCTGGTTCGTTTCGTTCCTAGAAGGTTGAAAGATTTCAAGGAAACCGGGATCATTAACGGGTTTTTAAGATCGCACCTAATGATATCCGGACCTTTTCTTTCCAAAATTCCGTCAAGAATGTCCGAGTAGGAGGAAGGCGTGGAGAAGGAGCGAAGCAAACAGGTTGCGGAAAGGGTTGGTATCAATTTCTGGCAGGTTCGGATTGCCTCCTTATCAATCACTTTCGCCCAGGCTCATCCGATTCCGATGTCCGGATCGATGGCAGGTTTGAAGTGGTTTTGCGTCTTTAACGCGAAACGCGTTCGCACTCTTGTTGCTTTGGTGTCTGATTGCTCCGCTTTGCCGGCATTTGCAGCATCACCTTCAAAGACGGAAAACATAATCCAACGTAAAGCTTTTTAATCGAACTGCGTAGAAGAAAGTTAAAAAGGGGAAACAAGGGTGGGAATGTTTTGCATTCCCAGGCTTTTGAGTTGGAAAGAGAGAAAAAGAGAGAGACGGAGAAGAGAGAGAGAGAGAGAGAGAGAGAGAGAGAGAGAGAGAGAGAGAGAGAGAGAGAGAGAGAGAGAGAGAGAGAGAGAGAGAGAGTGAGATAGAAAGAGATTGTGTAGCGTCGGTAGAAATGACTCCCTCTTGTGTAAACTTTCTATTTAAAAAGCATAAAATTTAATTAGTTCCGTATTTTTCGTCCTTCGCGTGCGATGCCGGGCGTGTGGAGTGCCACTTCCGGCCACTGCGCGGTGCTCCCGGGATGGAGAGGGGTGTTTCTTTGCTTTCTTATTTTGAAGACACGAGAGTGTTGGTTGAAGGTGCCGTGGCGTGTGCCTTGTGTCCGCTTATACACGTGCTCTGGACGTTGGCCAGCTTCAGCTCCGGAGCCCGGGGTGAGCTTTGCTTCTTTCCCACTCCCTCGAGACCCGGTGGTAGTGGTGGCGGTGTTGGTAGGGGAACATATTTTTAATGTCTTTAGTAGCAACAAGAGAGAAGCAGTTGCCACAACACCAGCACCAGCACCAGCACAAGCAGCATAAGCAGGACTGGGCGAGCAACCGAACTCCGGTTGAGGTAGGACTCCGGAGCATTATGCTTTAACGTGGTCCGCTCTGTGGCACGGTTTTCCCGGTCCAAAAGCAAAGCAAATGCGGGCACGTCCTGTGGTGTGGTGTCCCAGGATCAGGAGAGGAAGCCGAAGCTGGACAAAAGTTGCTCAATCGTTTCCCTTCGTTTTCGTCCTTCCCTTTCCCCGGGTGGTAGATGTTTATGCTTTGGGGAATGTTTTCTTTTTTCCTTCCTGCTCTTCGGTTCGTCCTCATGCTTTCCACTGCCGCACGTCGGCCAGTTTGTGCCAAGGATTGTCTCCAAACGAGTGGCTCGGTGGAGTCGCGTTGCTGGGTCGGTGGAAGAGACGTTGGCAGTCGAAGAAGTGAAGTGAAAGTACCGGACCAACCGGCGGGGGCCGCCGTCATTTCATAAAAATGTCATTCATCAATTCCCATTAATGTACATAGCATTACCGCCCCGCTCGCCCGGCCTGGCACGTTCCTTCCTCTCCTCGTTCTTCTTCTTCTTCTACTCCCTTTTTTATTAAGTTTTTAATAGAGGGATAAAGTTAGTGCTCCTTGCGGACGGTTAATTCACTATCGCGACCAGCGTGGCTGTTGGTGGTGGTTGAGGTTGTTTGGAGATTAAAGGTCGCGTCGTCGGCTGTGAGCTGCTATGTGCTCGCTGAAGTCGCTAGGCAAAAGAAGAGTTGGAGTGGTTGCCGAGGATCGACTAAGCGTAATCCAAGGGCCAACTGAAGAGCAGCCGATGGTCTCGAAGGAGTTGCAGGCTCCAAAGTGGACCAGTGTGTAATGCTGCAATAGAAGGCTATGCGAAGCCTCGGTTCGAAGGCCTGGGATTTTGATGTTGTTAGCAGTTAGTGCAAGCGAGGACTTCAGGAATAGTCGGGGGAACCTTGAGTGAGTTGAGTATTAGATCAAGTGCCCTTATCTTGCATACAAGATTTCCCGGAAAAAAACATATTCCTAAGAGCACTACAACATGTTCGCTATGTGAAGCTCACCTACTTTTGCTTCGATTAGTTCAGAAAAGTTTCACAAAGCAGTATTGATTGAACAGTTTTTTAATTAATTGACGTAAAGTTTGTACGAATCTGGGCCGATTAGAACACTACGCAGCAAAGAAATTACGAAAGGTTATATAGGTATTTCAGGGGAAATATTGTTGTAAATTATCGAATCGAAATCGAAAAATTGATGACATACCAGCCGTAAGAACAGTTGTCTAAACTTATTCTGTATAAGTATACAAATCGATTATTCAAAATGCTGTTCAATCAACAGATCAATCTAAAATCAAATTGTTGGGCGGCCACTAGCCACAAGGCTTTTAAATTTTGTTGCCAAATTTTCAGTGGTCCAAGGTTTATTACTGATTTCCTTATAAATGATAATAATTCTTATTCTAATGATTATCATGTTGTAGAAAATAGCGTCGATTAGTAGCCCTGCTGGCAACAAGCATTTCACGACAGACGTACTCATGCAAGTATCTATCCTCCGATGGGACAAGATCCTCTGATATGTGCGTCCTACTCTCTTTATGATCTGTTTATACGCTTGGCCATAAATAGAAAGCACCGATGGGCGGCATCTTGTGGCATCTTTTCGGTAGCGCTGCCACTTTCGCCGTATGTGTGTTCGCCAAACAATGGCAAAATGCTCTTTCGGTTTTTAAGAAAACGCTTAGGCTCCACCAAATACCCACCAAAAAGCGGAACGCAGCGCACGTGTCGATACATATGGCTTTAATTCCCGGTCCGATGAAAATAATGCGATTATTATGAGCCATTATTTCGTGCGAGGCCGCTTGGTGCACACTGTCACGCGCCCTTGGGAACGATTTATTTGGAAAAGGCCTGGTAGTACACCCACCAAACCTGGTGGTGAGAGTGTGTTGCCGAGGAGCCACCATAATGGTGTTACTTTCGGGTGACTTCTTGTGTGTGCGTGTGTTTGTTAGACGTCCCCATCTGTTACCGTAACTGTTTTACAATCAAAAGATAATGTTGTCGGTCGCTTCTATTATGCCGCAAACCCGCTGCCGATGCGTCGTGAATTGTGGTGTGGAGCATTACAAAGGAAAGAGTGAACGAAAGAAAGCAGCATGACTTCTTATGCTGCAATCGGGCGTGTGCAACATTCTTGAGCGCCCTCAGCCAGCGTACAGCTAATCCTTCCTTGCCACGTTGGACACAGTTTAAAGCACTAATGAGCTGAATCGCGACCAAAACAAAGTGAAGGAAGTGTAGTACAAAAGTGAGTGAAACATAAAAATGGGCGCACATAAAGAGCACCAGAACCGGCCTTTCGTTTCCCTGCTTCGACTCCCGGTGGAACCCGGGGAATAAAAAAGGACTCAAGTTTACGACACCGACGGGTATTTTGCTGCCCGTTCGTTCTGCCCGTGCCCTCGTGAGTTTCACATTACAAATGCCACGAAAGTGCAGCGCGTGGCAAGGACCGCCGGCGAGCGACGAAAGTTGGCTACGCGCGTGAGTCGCACGACGAAACCTCCAACCTCCAACCCCGCGAACAGCAAGGAAGCTGCAGCGAAACGTTAAAATAGCACCCCTCGAGGAAGATGAAGTTGAGCTGGTGCCGTGGAACTGTGTAAAGGGCAGGGGATGGAACAGGCCTCCTCTCCCTGAAAGCGGAACGATGGGTTAATGTGGGGCAGGCAGCAGACTAGCCACATCGAGTCCGTAGCAGGAGTAGCAGCAGCAGCAGTAGCAGCAGCAGCAGCAGCAGAAGTTAAAACAGTTTTTACGATTTATTTTCTTCTGGGAATACACAAAAGTTAACAAACGGCCACCTCTGGACCGGTGCCAGGTGTGGTGATTGCCGGTGCTGTGGTGGGAGGTGGAAGCTGGCGCTGGTGAAAACGGATCCGTCTGTTGGAGAGCCCAGGGAGTCAGGGAGTCGTATGTTTCACCTCTGGTTACAGTATCTGGCCACTTTTGCTATTATTTAAAGGTTATTGTAATATTTGTTTAAAAACAGGCAAATTTTCGTTGCATTAATTGTTATGCTGTTGAGTATTGTAATTGAAAAATGATGCTGAATTTACATTCATTTATTAATTATGTTTTCTAAATTGAACAATTAAACATAAATTCACTCGTATGTACGAAATGTTAACACAGGATTGTTGTTTTAGAATTGTTGAGGTACAGAACCATAGTGCATCTGGCGAAATGTGACTTGACGTGAGTTTGTTGAAATCCGCAAATGAAGAATGGTCCGTCCGAATGATGCCCGCATAATTAAGATTGCATCTGGCACCAACGAGCCGGCACCCTCTTACCCTTATGCTACGCAAAAGCACGTGTAAAGCATGCTTCAACCTTTTGGCCCAACGAAAACCACGAGATTGCATCGCTGCAAACTCCGCGAAGACGGAAGAAGAAAGCTACTCAACAAAAGGGCAACCCTCAAGGAATCTTACGCGAAGTGGCGAGGGCTACCGTACCAAACACACACAGGTAAGGGAAACTTCGGTGCTGGATGCTGGACACCGACAACAAACGGTGGTAATAACAGTTTGGTGGAAAAGTTTCCGACCATTCCAGCGGGGGAAACTTTGTCGCTCGGCTCGAGGCGGTTTTGCATTATGAGAAGATGTGAGCTGTCAAGCGTGAGCCGCCGCTCGGATCCTGGCGCCAATCTTATGCAAAACGGACTGTCCTTCGCCACCGCTTTTGCCTTCCTTCTGAAACGCACCTCCGATATCAGCGAGTGCATATTTTCCAAACATATTCAAACGTCTTTTCACATTTCCTTGCGTGAGACGTGAGCGCGCTTATTGAGAAGAATGCCTCACGAAAAGTGAATACTGAGATGGTCGACTCCCTATGGAGCTCACTTTCGGGTCTGTACGCGTTGAAAGATTAGCTTTGTTCAGATAAAATTGACCACCAGTTTTACAAAATAAGGCCCTAAGCTCTTAAAACTCTCGATAAATTAACCTACTTTTATAGGAAATCTACAAGGGATAGCTGGAGTAAAGAGGTGGCCGAATCTCGCTAAGTAAGAAATTCGAACGCGAACTGTTATAAAAAGTGTATTTCTCAACGTTTTATTTACTTCTTTTATAATTGAATATTTTTTTTTTGAGATTGATTTAAGGTAGGTTTCAGATACGTCTATGGTCGTGTTTGTTTTGCTCTTTTAAAATTTTATTCTACGTCCGGTTATTAATACGTGAGTTAATTTCCTGCAATCTACTCTCTATCAACATTAAGCATATAAGAAGAGATAATTGTTATTTTGCGTGATGTTTTCGTATGATTTATGATACTCTTCTGCCTGAATAACCTTCATTTGTTTGCTCCATCTTTTTAATTATCTTTAAACCTTGGTTTTTTTTCTTTTGACTGTATCTTTGACTTTTGTTTCAATCCTCATCGATTCGAAATTTCCGTTTTAAATAATACAAATCAACATTAATTACTATTTTATACTGTTGGTCGTTTGAGGTACAATTGCAATATGTCGGTTTACAGAACGCAGAATTATCAAATGTTAATCGTGTCCTTATCATTTGCATATTGTATGCTCTTCAATAATGTGGTGTAAAATCATTACTTACAAAAGAATATGAATCTATGTTGTAGTAAAGCTCTGGAAGCACTCACCTTACATCGTGCTAGCAGTGTACTACGCTCATTGATGCGAAGTTCGTCCGGTAACTCACGCGCGTTCTACTGCTACTCGGCCCTCGGCTAAGTAAATCGTTTGTGACGAACGCGTGGTCGTGACACTCAACACGAGAGTCACCGTCGGCCCGGAGGCTGCACAATCGGTTAAAGCTTCGTCCACTCGGCACCGAGTTCGCGTTTCGTCGTTCCACACGAAAGGACGAATGGTGTGGTTCCGAGCTGGACCCGGGATCCGACGTCCCGATTCCTTGACGTCCTGCGCCGGTTGCACCTTCGGCAGTTCTAACGTGGTGCTCGTTTCGGGCGGATGTTGTTTGTGTTGCTGGACGTTCCGTGTCCGTGCGTTCGTGCGTGCTGATTACGGTTTGCGGTTGGCTTTTCGGAGGATTCCGGTGCTCGTTGCAGCAGCAGCTCGCGCTCACCGGAAACACCTGGCCTAATTCTGGCCCGCGCGTGTGTCTGTGTGTGTGCGCGTGCGATTGTGTTTTAGGTTAGTTTTGGATCCATCTGTTTGAAGCGCGGCGTACTTCCACGGTCACTGATCATACATTTTTGTTGGTCCGGTTGTAAAATAGAAATGTTTGGTCGGAGGATGGCCTCACGGTAATAGCAGTGCTGGAAGTCCCGGTGGTGGTGCTGGTGGTACTGGTGGTGGTGGTTGTGTGAGATAAAGGCTGCTTTCGGTTGACGGATGGTTGAGCTCGCGCTCAACATAAAGATGATTAATTATTCATAGTAGAGATTTACGGTGCTAGTGCTTGTCCACGCGAGCGTATGTGTGTGTGTGTGTTTGTGTGTGTGCGGACCTGCTTGAGGGTATCTGTCTCGCGACCGGAACCAGCTGCCATTTCCCGCCAGCGATCCCGATGCGGTGGTGGTGGTTGTGGTGTGGGGGTAGAGCGCGCGCACCGCTCGCAGACATTGAGTAAACAGCCGTAAATAGCCGTCAGCTGCGGATGGACACTGATAGACAGATTGCTGTCATTGGAGCAGTCGATTGCAGCTATCATACGGTTGGCCAGCAGCCTACTGCTGGTGTCGAGGGCTGGCGGACTGGCGGACTGGCGGACTGGATTAGATTGATATCTCATGAAGCATCAGCACTCCATTCACGCCAATCTCATCCAACGATCCGACGCAGTTCATCTTCATCGTACGGCGTGTTCCCTTCCTCTATCCATCACGCTCTTCCTTTCTCCATTTTTCCTGTTCTCTCTCTTTCTCTCTCTCTCTCCCTGATGTCGTCTGTTGCTTCTTAATTCATCGCTTGATGGAGTCGTCGGAGAACGCTGAAAAGTTAAATTTGTTGCCAGCCTCCACTCGCGTTGTAATACAAACGCGAAGCGAAGTCAGGAGCCAGACCAACCCTCTCCTAACCCCCTTCTCCATAAACTCCCCCCCCACCCCTCCTTAGCACACCGATTCCGCGAGTTGTGGTCACGATGCTCAGGGTTGAATAATTAATTCAATATTATGAAACGTAATCCGATTAAAGCCATACCGGGCAAAACCGATGCTTAGAAGCTCGGCGCGCCGGTGGAACGCGTGGTTGGAAAATGGTTGGCTTCATCGGTCGGACGGTGGGCGAAAAAGTTCCGCAAAAGTTCCGCCGCCTTCTCAACGGTGGAACCGAACGAACATTCCGATAGGCGATAGGCCGGGCGATGATGGCGTCAATTATGGTTGCGGGTACCGTGGCTAATGATGGCGATGATGCGCGATCACTATCACGAGCACGTCTGTAACAACAATAGGATGGTTTATTAATTCGCTTATCGCTTCTCCACCCTCCGCCAGGGTTGGCCCTGGTTGTTGCTTCGGTCGGAAGGAAATGGATGGATCGTCTGACGGATTGGAAAACGCGTTGGTTTCTTTTCCATGCAGATCCTTCGGGGGTGAATCCAGGGAGCCATTTAGTTTGTAACAGAAGAATTTCATCCAGTAGCCCGGTTTCGATTAGTGTCTTTGTTGTTGTTTTGCACTGTTTTCAATATCCATTTCGGGCTATAACAGTGGGAAAAAGTCAGTTTTATCGAAAGAGTTGAAGGAAGTTCCGGGATCCGCACTCCATAGAACGCTGGTAGTAGTATAGTAGTTGGTGTTCGCATCGCATCGGTGAACGTATTAGCAGCTCGAAAACTACTCGAAAACTAATCGGAAAGTGAAACCTGCACCTGCACACGTACACACACACCACGCCAACCGAATGAGAGGAATAGTTTTGTGGAGGCCATTTCTGGTGGCGAGGTTCATGCTAACTGAGACCACGGACGGTATGCCGTATGCCGTATCCGGAAATTGGCCGTGATTTATGGGGTCAGTGAGCATGATTCAGTGCATCTCGGGAGCAAAGTTATTGCAGGAGCTCACCTCACCTCGCCTCGCCTCACCTCGTCTCACCTCGGCTGCAATCGAGCGTCATCGGAGCGCATCAAGGGGTCTGTGGAGTGGTGGTGTGGTTGGCGAGCGTACGGTGAAAGAATCGTGGCAGACATATGCACACACAGAAACGCTTTTTGCGGCGGCTCCACTGTCCCGGTAAAAATCTCAGCTGATCAATTCACTCCACGGCCACGGTGAACGCCAAAGTTAATCGGATATCCGGACGGCGGCGACTGTTAGTTAAGGCTGGCAGACACGCGGCCCCAAAAGCAAAGGCCCAGGATTGCAGATTGCAAATGGCGGTGACGTGGTGACGTGGTGACGCCAAAAAGGGGAGGTAAGTGTTGTTTAATGGGCTGTGGGCGTTTAATTTCCTTTTCTGCGCTTTCGCCCCGCGACTCTCGTTGCGCTGCGGGCTTTCGATTTCGCTGATGCTGAGCTCTGAGCGGTGTGAAGACCCCCTCCTGGCCGGGTGCCGGTCTCGGGCCCCGAACGAATGTTAAATTAGACTCATTTCCTGGTTTAATTTTACCGAACCAATTGCAGAAGGGGAAGCCGGAATGCATTTGCAAATGCACCCACGAGCGAGGGGTTTCTGGTGGGTTTTTGGGCGAGTTGATTGGATGGCATTTTGAAATTAAATTCCAAATGCACCGCCGCCACCACCAAATGAGCAGCGCTGGAACAGATGGTACCGTGATTGGGAGTGGGACCAGATTTTGAGCACCATAAAATGCACCATTTTGTAACACAGCTATGGTAGAGGTTTCCAGGAACATTACTTTTGTAATAACTATCCCATAAATGTCTGGTTTGTGAAATCGATGTTCGATGTTGCCAGGGATCGTGGGATCAATTATTTGATTTTCATTCCGTGTTGATGATGAGAATGCGTTCCAGTTCGGGAAACTGCAAACAGTTTGATATTGATTCATTGGAATTCATTTTGTGTGTGTGTGGTTCCCGGAACACGAGCAATAGAATGAGATATGCTATTATGTCGAACTACTCCATGTTGTCTACTTAGAATAACAGCACATCCATGCACCGAGTATGATGTCAATCAGGCCGTTTGTTGTGGATGAGCTTGAGGATTCTGCATGTTATCTATGGCTTGAATATATCAGGAATAGTCAGCAGTGCAAGGATTATAATTAAATTCCCCAGAAGTGTTAATTTGGTAAAGTGCTTTGTTCGTGTTGCAAGAAGCATCCCAAGGGGTACTACTACGAAAGCGGCGAAGAAGAAGATGAGATTCAAACCGAAATCGAAGGTATTAGCGATGAGTGTGGGTGAAGGATCCCATTTTTATGATTAAAGAGAAAACGCATTCCACGCCCGACGGACGTTTAAAGCGGAGAAGAAGAAGAAAAAAAGGCCTGGAACACACTGAAGAACCAACGCAGACATCGTAATGTGTAGGATCATCGGGGAATCTCTGCCGAAATTGCTTTAAAATCCGGCAGCCTCCAGCGAGAAATCCGGCAGCAGTCAATGGACCCCCCACGTTAGACCACTTTAACAAACCTCGCGCCACGATGCCGGTACGTGGATCCCTTTGAAAAGCCCAAAATTTAATTGAGAAACGTGGCAGACGAAGGAGCTTCATTTGTGGGAAGATGTTTGTGGTTTTTCATCCCCCCCCAGCTTAAATCCTGTGGTGCGGCTGCGGCGACCCTCCTGTTGCTAAGGGGAGAGGGGAAGGGGATGGATCGATCAGAAAAGCATAAAAAAAAGAAACAATCTCGTACCAGCATCGTCACCAGGCCGGTAGCAACACCTCGTAATGCGTCTAAGCTCTTTACGCTCGAAGGCCATTATCGGCCCCGAAAAAGACATCTTTGTCGACAACTACGGTTGATCGACCCCCCGATGCTAGGCACTCCAGGAAGGGGGCGGTTTTGTTTGTTGATGTTGGCCCACCCCTCCTCGCGCGCGCGAAGGCATGACGCCCCAGGAGCGGAGAGCGTGAAGTGACAAAATAAGCCAAACACCCGAAGCTCCAGCGAACTCCAGCTTGATGGGTTGTAAGCACCAGCACCAGTAGCACCAACACCAACAGCATCAGGAGCATGAAAACAATCCTTAAAGGATGTGTAATACCCTCTATCACGGCATCCGTCAATATATCCTTCCCCGAAAACCCCCTTTCCGAGCTCCTTGCGAGGGTTGCTCGGAGTTCTTTTCGGTCCTCGGGATGTCCCATAATCGCCCCCTTTTCCAGGCTCAGCCACCCCTCCCGGGGGTTTGTTGTTGTTGAGCTGGGCCGGGAGAGGTGGTTGATTTTCCGCTCCAGTAGCGCCGTTGTGGTGGTGCTTTATTTTGCTTATTTTGTTCCTGGCTTGTTGCCTTATCGCGCCCAGCGTTCTCCCTCATTGGCGATTGACGTTCCGGGCGCTGACGCTCCGGCTGACGACGCGCTCTGGGCTGCGGAGCGGGAGATCGGAAGTCAACTCGATAAAGGACGATGATGTTGGTTGGTTGGTTGGTTGTTGAATGGAAGAAGGAAAGCCGTTAAGACTGAGGAGGATAAGGTCTTCGGTTCCAATCAACTCCGGAATACACTAATACAGTTTGAAGCGTAAAAAACATAGTAGCTTTTTGTGGTAAAATGTCAAAATCACCGCAAGTGAGTTTTGTAAAAAACAAATCGCTCAAAAAGGGTCCTCGAATGGAGGTTATTTAGTTACTAAAAGATCAATAAACCTCTCGCTTCCGTAGTTCAGGAACGCCGGGATGCGCCCTTGACACATGACACTATCATCCTGCTCCGAATTCCAGCGTTCTGGCTGCCCAAGAGACTATCTTGCAACACACCCACCATAACGGGGCTACCAGCGAGCACCATTATCATTATTATTATTACTATCATCGTTATTATTAGTATTATTTTCAACAGCATCATCATCATCACCGCCACCACTACCATGATGCATCATCACCAGCATCATGATCTCGAGACCCACGAGACCCCAAGAGTGGCCAAAAAGCCCTGTCTCGTGGCCCGTACTCGAGATAATAAACACAAATATGATAAGCGTTTAACGAAGTTACGTGCGCTCGGTGGCCACAACGTTCCCTTGCCTCCCGGAAGGTTGTGTGGAGGCCATTCCCACTCCCGGTTCTCGCAGCTGCTGGGCTATTACTCTCTGGGTGCTTTGGTGCTTCCGGTGGCATCCGTTATTTTGGGGTTATTTGGGCTTTTTTGACCGGGCAGACCCGGCGGAGCAGATCCGGAGATCCATCCATTTTCATTTTCGGGGCTTTTGGGGCCGTTTTCCTTCCGACGACGACGCCGCCGCCGCCCATCATACCGTGGTCGTTACCTTACCGGTTCGGAACCTCTTTTTGCGGAAGGAGCTGCGATTGACGAACGATGGCCATTCATATCAGTGGTGGTGGTGAATTGGGGTTTGTTGGTGTGCTTCGAAGGAGCGTTCCTTGCTCGGTCTGACCGGCAATCTGACTGTTTGATGTTTGTTTGTTTGTGTGCGTGTGTGTGTGCGTCTCCGGAAAACGTCGAGGAGGATCATTTCTAGGGACGGAAGGAAGACGGAAAGCAAACAAACTGAAGCATTCGACAAACAACATCTTCACGCATGGTGCTCGAAGCGTGACAAAGAAAAGGACACAGACCGAAACCTAGACCCACAACCGGACCCAGACCCCGGGAACCGGCCGGTGGCTTTGTTTTCGTTCCGCTGCAAATTGAACGTTTCCAACGGTTCCTGCGGAGGGTTTGTATATTCTCCAGAAGACGCACACATGTGAACGGACCGATTGATTGAAGCGACGAGGCGTGTGACAAACGACGACTTCTCGTCCTCCGTCGTCGTCGTCGTCGTCGTCTACGTCATCATCGTCTGGCGCTCCTCCTTTCCTGGAGAAACACACGTTTTCCGCCGCCGGTCAGATGCCGGGGAGTAAAAATATCCGTTTCACGCATGATTGCAGAGGCAATGGGACGAAGATTGTTTAGCTTCGGCGAGTTCCGAGCCCTCAGGCAGGAGGAGGGGGGGGGGGGTGACTCAGGATCACGCTGCTCGTCCAGCGGAAGCCACCGAGACTGTTACACTATGCCCCCGGGGTTTCGGTCTCGACGTTACGGCGTCACTGGTGACTGGTCTTTGAAGCGGAAAGCAAAAGTTTCACTTCACTACAAGCCGGCTGCTGACCATCTCTCTCTCTCTCTCTCGCTCCCAAGAGGGTCAGTTGTTAGTCGTCCGGTGGAAGTGGAAGTGGAAGCGTCCGGTTCGAAATGTTTCAGGATTTTTGGGGGTCCACCACTACCAGGAATCTCAAACTTTGCCCTCAAAGATCCGTCGCCTCCTCCATTGAAGCTAAACCGTCCGGTTTTGTAGTTTGTTTCCGTATTTTTCGGCTGGCCGAAGGGCGTAGGGGGGGTGCTCCTCTCGGCAAAGATACATCCCTTCTTCCACGCCACGCCAAAAACCACGCTAACTTGGCAAATTCTTCGGTGGAGTTCAAGTTCGTGCAGCAGACGGAACCGAACCGGAATGGTGACCGGGGCCTCAATCTTGTTACGGAACCTACCGAACTGGAACGATTTGATACCGGGGTGCGAGGGTGGGGGGTGTTTGTGGGGGTGTTGGGGATGGACGGTTGGACTAACAAGGTTTGGTGGTTTGCTAGCTGGTGGCCGGCGAACACCAACGCCCGGCGCTCGGCGTCGAAGAAAGGACGTGTAAAAAGAAAGAATCTTCTCCGTAACATCATCTATCTGTGTTCTCATCGCATCCAAGCTCATCGCACACACGCACGCACACATTGACACACATGTTGTTGCCGGCTGTTGGGTTAACTTTCTCGAACGTAGTTAAGCGAACGTGCAGTCACGAGATGGAACGAGTCGTAAATTTTACGTTTAAGGTATCTTAACGATTTGATTACAGAAAGTTTGCGTTTTCCCCGGATGCCTTGGAGTGTCTGTGTGTTGTCTGTTCGGTCTGCGCCCGGTAGATATGCGGAAGGATACCATTTGGAGGAGCATTTTAGGAAGAGGGTATTGAGAGCCAAGAAGAGGCTTGGGTTTTGGAAGACGAAGTGATAAGCGACGACGCGTGTGTTGTCGGGGAGGCGGAAGAGCTGCTAGGACCGAAGGAATCGAATCATTTGCATAAATAAACGTTTCACTCTTTGCCATTATGTAAATGGGCATACAAAGGAGCAGCATAAACCTGCTCTTGCCTTTAGCTGTGATTGCGTTGTCTGCATACAACGCTGCCGTTGCAGTTCAAACACACACCTAATGGGTCTTGTATGTTGTAACTAAAAGGAAGGACTCGGAAGAAATGTTACTGAATTGTAAATTTTTCAATTGTTTGTAGGAGTCATCGGCCATTTTTTGGTTTAATAAGTTAATCGTTAGCACAATGGTTATCAAGTTAATACACACTGGAGATTGTGGGAAATTTTAATCGGATGAATGTATTAACAGATTGCTTAATTAGTCAAATAAGTCAAGTCGTTTAGCGATGCTTTCGGCATCAAGAAAATTGCGACCAAGTTGTTAGGAAAGCTGTCCGTGTCTTTTGTAGGGTAGGTTCTTCAAAGCGTAACGTGTAAACCTTCTCGGAATGGTCTCAACTTTGCTTCGAAGTGCAGGGTACTCCATTGTGGCCTTTGGGCAGCTTTTATTTGAAACCAAAATTCTACAATCTTCCCATCACGAGAACATGTTATGATGAGTCCGTTGCGATCACCAGAAAACACATTAAAAGCGTCGTCTGTAATCAGCTTAATGAGAATGTGTTAAACAAGTCAAAATTTAGTCAGAACAGGCATGTCTTGGACGTAGCTCAGTCAGTTTGATGAGGAAACCATAACGTCCTTTAACAACCGATGTTCAGCTCATTATTGAGAGGACTTAAATTATAAACCAACACCTCATTCAAGCCAAGTAAATTGTGGATCGAGATAGTAGTGAAACATCCGTTTACATTAGGTGTCACATGAATGCATAGCCTCATCAATAACATGGTGAAAACAGTTGGAAACGGTTTATGATGATGTTGATAATAATGTTTCATGCTTTCTGAGTGATAACTGCAGTTCATTCTTATTGCAACAAGAATAAAAGACGGTGCTAGGGCCAGGACGTGGCCATGATAAATCCCACAATGCTTAATGAGTTAAGAAAAACAATTGTGAGAAACATGAAACAAGAGTGGGACCTCCGATTATCGTGAATTCGATGAAACACTTTTACCCCACTAACACCAACATCTAAAGAGCACAAGTTGCATTGCTCGCGCACCGTAATAGAGAAGCAAATTCCAGGATTCATTCCAGAAACGGACCCAAAACCGAATTCGTCACAATGAATGAGACACAAATTAAATGAAAATGTTGTTCCCGCATCATCGCCCGCATCAAGCAACCGCTAGCAGGGCTACAGAATGTAGAAGAACACACAAACAAACAGAGACACACATACCCACAACGGTGTGCTAAATAGTGCCCGGCAACCCGGCCCGGTCTGATGCGATGTTAATGAGACTTTGCAGAACCCCGAAATCCGGAGCGATTTCGTATGCTTCGGTCTCGTTTGCCGATTGACACCTAGGCCAGGCCATGGCTAGGAGCATGTCTTTGACCGGCCGGGCTTAAGGTCCCTTTGCTCACCGAACCGAAGCCGAGGGGGCCCAAGGGACATTCGTTTCTTTGTTTATGCTCGGCACACCCGGGCACTGCACCGGTCGGAAGGGAGACGATGGTGTGGGTAACGAAGGAAGATAAAATAATTTTCGGCTTCACTTCTGGGTGACAAGTGCAAAAAGTGATTCTAGGGTACATTCCGGTAAGGTCCGGTGGACCCGTGTTCGCCAGGGTAACGGGTACCGTGAAAGGATCACAACGTTGTATGCGGGCGGCCGAGCGTCAGCGGCTGGAGGGAAAGTGGAAATGGGTTAAATAAAGATTTCCCAGACCAAAGAGGGCCCGGGACGGTGGCAAATATTTGCTGGGCTGCCCTGTTTGTCGCCTCTTTTGGCTTTTGCCCTACCACTCCCGGGTGGCTGGGGCCATAGATCGTTCTGTAATTAAAATGCCGGACCGGACTTGACAGGGAAAATGTTCCGGGAACTGGAGCACGCTCCATAGGATGTTGCTGTTGGTGGTGATGATGGTGGTGCTGGCGAGTAGGTGAAAGAGAGATTTTAGTTGTTGTGTTGTGGACCTTCTTTCGTGTCAACTCGAGAATCGATCGCCAATGGCCTGGAGGGAGAACTTAATTTCTGAACTTTTTCGTATCGCTTTATCAAAGCTGTCGAGTGTCTTTGGGTAAATTTAACGATTCCACGAATTGTTGAGGTATCCATTTCTGAAGCCAAGGGTCTTCTGGGCCTTTTTTCCTTTCACGGTTACTAGAATGTTCGATCTTGATTTGCCGTGATGCATGAAGTAGATAAAAATAACGCAATAACGAAATACAAATCAATTGATTAAGGATCGCGGAGTGAAGGAATGCGATGTTGGTTCTATGGAAACATTGATTTGATTTGAATTGATTTACATTCTTCAATATCGATTTAAGATCTGAACAGTTTGGGTCACAATGTACCATATTAATCTTGACGTTAATCTCGTGAAGTTGATAAGCATGGATTTGTTCATGTCTATAAGTGCTCCAGAGACTCATGAATCGATCAACTAGAGATACTGGGGATTTTGAGAACGGAAAAAAGATGGCCACATTTAGAAGTCTCTGGCACTCTAATTGAGGAGAGGAGTTCACATGCACAAATTTGCCTTCATTAAAATTGCATGCCTTGCAAAGCATTACATTCTGATAACGAAGCCTGCAGAGGCCTGGTCAAGAGCCTTCAGAGTAGATAATCGTTACTGTATCGTATCTATCGGATAGACGGTCGATAGACAAGGCACACCAGAGGTGTGCATCCAGTCTCAAAACTTTTAAGCATAACTGTCGGGGAGGTCTTCGTGGAATCGAATTTATCCAGGTTTTTTATCCGTTTTGTAAAACCTTCATTTGGATTGGATCAGTACTGGTTATTTCAGGGTTCTTCGTAATGGGTTTTTGGGGAGGATTTTCATGAATATATGATCTTTCTTCTCTAGTGGTCAGTAGTTCGTTATGTTTAGGTGTTCCAATCGAATCATATTCTCTGAATTGCAGTGCATGTGGACTGGAAATATTTTGTTTGAAGAAGTCCTTTTTTCTGGCGCAGTGTCTGCTAGTAGACTTAATGAACGACAATGAATCTCTGACTAAAAATGGTCATTGGCACACCTTCAAATGAAATTGTGTTGTAGACTAGCTTTAGAACTGAAAGTTCATAATTTTACTAAAGTCCTAATACTGGACTGGTGGTTTTACTAAACTTTCTCATATCCTGGAAATGTATGATGTAATTTTTTCTTGTGATAAATATTCACGATTTGTGGATGCCATAATTAATAGAATGGAAACCATAAACCATTGACAAATTGAGAGGTAGCTTCAGAATGCAACGAGTAAAATAACACAAGCATCTCTCCTCTATCAGAAGTGCCAACATGTTAGGGGTCAAGGTAGTTGGGCATTAATCTAACTAACCCACGGAGTACAAGCAAACAAACGAAGCGCTTCTCTTGAAACCCAAGCAAATATTGGCTCTCTTAATTATTCTAAACGACTAACAAACATTCGAATCCCACTGGAACATTCATTTGACTCTCTATCTCCCGTTTTCCCTTTTCTCTTTCTCGTTACAGCAATCGAAAGCACGAAGAAGCGAAGCGATGTGTCGCGGGCATGCAGAGTGATAAAATGTAAATGCAAACCGCAGCGTGACGAAAGTGCGACACTGTAAACAGATTGTCGACGTGTGAAACGACCAGTCCACCATCCACCGAACGACCAGATTGGATCGTGATTGGGGCGTGATTGTCGACAAGCCCGGTCCGAGGAGCTCCCGGCCGGTGCATAGCTCACCCAACACAAATCCATTGGTGGTGGTGCCGAAGCCGGCTCCGAATAATAGTCCAATGGGCAGACTGTACCATGCTTTTTTTTGTTTATCCCTTTTCCCCCTTTTTAACAGGCTACGACAGGATATTATCGTTATCCAGTGCCAGAAGACAGAAGAAGCGAAAGAGGAGTGAAATCGCGAAGGAATGCAATCTCCGCAAACGATGAAAAAGTGAAACATCCTCCAGCTGCCTGCCCTCTGAGCTAGTGGCAGTCATTCTGTGTGTGTGTGTGTCTGTGTGAGTGTGGCTTGCAGAGCCAGCAACAAAAAACCGGAGGAAAAAATCTGTCAAACCACTGAATAGAGAAACACTTCTGTTCTGTCCCCAGCCCGGGCCGACATTTTAGCCGGAAAAAATTAAACTGAAACACCACGGGAAACGCGGGGAAAATCGGAAGAGAAAGGAATTAAATATCCAAATGGAAAACCTCAGATCGCTAGTCTGAACGAATCGCGCACCAGTGGTTAGTGTTGGAGTAGCAGCAGCAGCAGCAGCAGTCGAACAAAAAGCCAGTCACAAAACAGCGGCGGAAAACCCCGAAAGAAAAAAAACACAAAAACAGAAGAGCGAAGTGGAAAGCCCGAATCTACGCCGGGGGAATTCGGCATCGTCGGGTCGGGTCGGGTTGGGTCGGACCCGGGGACCGGGGCCGGAAGGATCGGGGGAAAAACAATGGTGCCCTTTCGGCGGGGGCCTCCACGTGTCGCGAGGAAAGTGTCGCAGCGAAACCTGTGGCAACCTGTGGCGAGCGGTCCGGATCGTCCGGAAATGGTTGCGGAGCGAATCGCCACTGTTTGTTAGTGTTTTAGTGATTATTTCCACCCCCACTCGCCACCCATCCCGGGCACACCCCCCGCGTGTGTGTAGGTGTGTGTGTCCTTCAATTCCAGTTGCTGCTGTTGCTGCCGGGGAACAGCATAGAGCAGGGGAACGGGGTCAGTCCTCAAAGGGGGGTTGAAGGCTTCGGTCGGTGGAAATTTCCGTGAAAAAAAGTGATGCCAGCTAGCCAGCAAGCGAGCGGCGAGTGAGTGAGTGAGTGAGTGAGCTTAAAAGTTGTTCTTTCTGCCGGAGGACGATCTGCCGGAGAAGCGAGTTTGAGCTAGTGTGTCCTAGGTGTCTGCTGGTGTGTGTGTGTGTGTGCGAGTCTGTTATTCAGTGTTAGTGTTGGTGACCCTTGTCAGAGTCCTTTTTCTTTTCTTTCGGGGCTGCTTTTTTTTGTGCCTCTCCGCTCACCGGAGGTCACTATTTGCGAGAAAGCCGCGAGTCTCCCTTTTCGCGCTGTGTTTCGATCCGCAGTGTGTGTGTGTGTGTGCGCGCGTTTCCCCTCGTTAGAGAATCCAGTTGCCAGTTTCGGTGAGGAATTTTGCGAGGGGCTTTGTTTGGTCGGTTGTTTTTTTTTTGCTGCGATCCTTCCGTGGCCTCCGAGTGACATTTTTCGGCACCGTCCAACGACGACGACCAAGCGAGAACGGACGGGTTTCGGTTCCATTCTGTCCCACATGCAAGCGAATCATCTCGAGTCCGGTGAGCTCCGTAAAACAAGGGTCAGGTGTTGGTTGGTTGGTTGGTTGGTGAAAAGCATTTTCCCGAAAAAAGCGCACGGTTGCTAAAAGCTTAAAGGACGGGGTCGATCTCAGCGGCTGCAACACCGGGCACAAGCCACAGGACCTGGACCCGGGATCACCGACAGAAGACGGTGCGCGACGACGACGACGACGAGCACACACACACAAACTCAACTAACGGAGCCAACTCATAAAAAAACATGGAGATTATTAAAATAATAGTTGTGCTGCTGTGTACCATCGCATCGAGCGTGCTAGGATTAGCGAAAGGTGAGTCCCCAGAGGAGGAGGAAGAGGAGGAGGAGCTGGTAGGAGGAGTGCTCGCCTTTCCATATGCTTTTGTCTGGATGAAGGGCATCCTTTGCATAGTTGGCGTCAGTTTTGTGAGTTTTTATTTCGACGATTTTATTTGCAATGATTCCGACCGGGGCATCCGGGAAATGTTGCTGATGTTTTAATTGCTTCCGTTTTTTTTGTTGTTGAGCGAATTCTCGACGAACGAACGAACTTCGGGATGACTGAGGGACGCGGACCTAGGATTTTATGAATATCCTTCTGTTATTGCAACATAAGTCGTTGGCTGGTTAGTTCCGACAAAAGCGTTACAGAACGCAACGCGATGGAATGGCGAGAATGGGAATTTGAGCTTTTAAGCGCTTTACTTTATATTTCCACCGGCGTGGCGAACAAAAGAAAACGCGCGTTTCGATGGAGCATTCCTTTTCGGTACATTCCCCGGAATGTATGATCGTCACCCGCGTTACGCGGGGTCGCATTATCACTAATCGATAAACTTTCCCCGCGATCAATCATCCGAAATGTGCTCCATTTTACGCTCAATTAAATGTGATTGCCTTGGTCGAACCAGCATCGAAGGTGTACGCGTTCGCTGGTTGCCTTTGAGGGTTGCTTGGAGGGCATCTTCTCTTGAAGGAACAGATTGGAAGGAGCAGAGAGAACAACCAGTTCCATCCAGTGATTGCCGACAGAAGAGTGAGGAGCATCGCAGAGGGTGGTACAGGTGGTTGACAGTTTCGGGGTGGTTTGCGAGCGGGAATTTCCAATCTATTTGCTCCGCAATACTCGGTGAGCTATCGAGAAGCGATGTTTGTTCGCGATGTGAACCGGCAAGCGCATTGTGTTGGTTCCATTGTGTTTATCCTCGCTGGAAGAAACAAATAAGCGGAAGGTTGGAGGTATTTGAAGAGCAATCGATTCCCGAAGTAATTGATATCGAAGCGATTGAGCTTTTTAAACTACTTGTTGATAAAATGTTGTTAGATTGCAATATCTTGCTGACAGTTTATCGAAAGATGTGTTGCTGAATTTCGTTTTGCGATTTGAAAAAAAAACTGTAACATTAGTAATAATACATTCTCACAGTTTCTATGTTTATTTCCGACATCCGTCATGACTTTTTTATAACCGATACAACCAGCAACCACCCCAAAAACCACCCTTTCGTTCGAGGTAATGTACCCTAAAAAAAAAGTGCTCGATGTATGTTTTCATCCGCCGTCAAGGGAATGGCCGCCGGGAGTTGATGTTGATGTGTTCCGATTGCAGCTCGCTCGCTGGTGCATTCTGCTCCTGCTACCCCTGCAGCTGCAAGCATAAGCCGAAAGCATCCGTACGATGATAGTTGATTGTCTGAACCGATGCGGTTCGTGCCATATATCCAGCAAAAACAGAAACGAAGCGCGACCACTGCGCTGCGCTGCGCTGCTCTCGGCAAGGTACATACACTACGGCAGGGAGAGGGGGCTGAGATTTTTGGCCGAGGCCCGGCGTGGTGGTACAAGTCCTCTGCGTACGCTCCGCCGGCATTATCCTTCTACGTTTCGTTTTCATTGAACAGATGCCCCAAACCGACGAACCGCAAGCAACCATATCAACTGAGGCAACCGAGCTTCAGTGCTTCACTCGGAGCGTATTCTAGTTTCTGGTTTTTTCTTTCTTTTCTTTTTTTCACTTCTCTCTCCTCTTCTCTGTCTCTCTATCTCGGTCTCGGTCCGGTACGCGAGCGGCTATCCTGTCCTGGGATTAAGGTGCTTCCGAACCGTTTGCAGCAAGGATTCGTTCGTAGGCAACATTCGTCGACACAAAGAACTGAGCATGAGCGTAGATGAAAGCCGTACGCCGAGCCGAGCAGAGCAGCATAGTAGTGTTTGGTCTACAGGGGAAAGGATTTCTGAAAAAGCTTTTCCGTTCACCAGAGGCAGAGCTCGAGCCCGAGCTCGGTGAGCATATGCGGAGCGGTGCATATGCGGAGCAGCGGAGAAGCAGGAGCTAAAATGCGCACAATTTGTCGACTCCGGTCGGCATTATCAAAACATGACAGTTATGTAGTGATTTTGGTCGGAGAATGTTTTCCGATTTTTGCACGCTCCTCCTCCTCAGCATCGTTTTTGCGCAAAGAATGCGCAAAGCATAGCCACGGCGGTTGAGCATAAAGATTGTTTTAAACTGTTTAGAGTGTGCCGGGAATGTGCTGGGAATGTTTCTTTTGAAATACAAATTGCCGTCCTGTTGCTGGATGAGATTGCTGCATGCGAAAGCATAGCGCGGCATAGTATGTTGCTTTTCCACGATTCGCTAGCGTCTTCAGGGTGTGAGGTGGTAAATGAGATTTCGCAAATTCGTAAAGTTTTAAGATGGAACTTTTGAGGGTTTTTTTTTTAAATATAAGTTAATGAATGTGCTTTTATGGCAACTATCACATGAAACTTCGCGCGCCTCATCTAATCCATTAAACCAGCGTGATATGAGTCGTCATTGCCACGCCATCCTACGAGTAATTAGTGCAGCATGAGCATGAGCATACTCCCCACGGAGTGCCTTTTTAATAATTTGGTATCAATTTTGCTACTCAGCTGCCAGCGAGCTGGCTGGTGAAGATGAAGCATAAAATGTTCCTTCCAATCAACACCCTCGTACGCGGTATGCAAACGAGCGATACTGAAGTGCCTAAGGGGAACCGCGAGCAACCATTCGGTGGTGATGACTACTACTGCCACCCAGTATCCTCTCTCTCTGCTCTGCTCTTCTCTCTCTCTATGACGTGAGCTGTACATCCATACCGGGTGGCATACCGCGAGCTGATCCATAAACTGAAGAAAGCGCGCGTTAATTTAGGAAAATGCTACCGTCACGCGGGGTGGCAACTCGTGCGCGCTCTTTATACATTCCCTTGCTATAGTTCACACACACACACACACACGCACGTTTCTAAGCATCCCGACGGCGTGCCGCAAACACTTTTGCATGCAGAGCACGCAGCAAGATTGCGCGACGCGACGAGAACGGTGCGTAGAAAATCGCATTCCCGAACCACCGGCACCGTCGTCGCCCATTTTCGCACGATGTAATGTACTCGGCGGCGAACGAGCGAGTGAGCGCAAAACAGCAAGGAAGAAAGTCGCGCGAGGGCCTCTCGCCAGAACAATTCTTCGAAATTACTTCATTTCAAGGTGTGCACCGGTGTGCTCCCGACGGCGACGGCGTCGGCTGTGCGCGAGCTCATAAAATACCATTAATATGTTATGAAGTGAATCATTCATAATTTACCTCTATCTCACGGATCCTCTCTCCTGGTGCAAAACTTTGACTACGACGCGGCCCCTCTCCACAAACACCTGCCAAAGAACTGGCCCCGTGAGTGGTGGGGTGTCTTTGCCGAACCGCGAAACCAAGGCAGAGGAATGCAAGAAAAAAACGAGTCCGCAAAAAAAAAACAGAAAAAGAAAAACACACCTCCAGCGAAGGGAAATTTGGAAAATAAAATCAAACGAGAACGTAACTTTTAACCTCCCTTCCCCTCAGCATGGATGGAGCATGCTAAGAAATTGCAAGCATACCGGTTGCTGGCGCTTTCTGTTTTTTTCTCGTTCCCCGGGTTCACGCGCGTATTTTTATTGCAATGGGCGCTGTATTTCCGTGTCCGTGGAGGTATCATATTTTATCACTGGAACGCATACACACTCAGCTTCAGCCTCTGGTGTACCAAACCTGAAGGAAATGAAGTTTCCCACCCCACGGGGGCGAGTACCCATATCTTTCGGTGGCGGAAAGAAATATTTGTTGTGTAGTTTTTTTTTTTGGTGCTGCTTTATGATGCCGGAGGTCGAAGTTGAGGAAGAGGAAATAGAGAGTTTGCTTCGAATAAAGAATCAATCGTAGATGTACTGAAGTTGTAAAGACACTCGGCTGTGGCTGTTCTTTGTGGCTTTAAATGCTAAAAAATTATGCAGAAGGATATTTTTTATTATTAAAAGATAGCAAAACGTAAGTTTCACTAGTTCGAACCATAAATATGTTGGGCGTTGGTTTACAACAAAAAAGTATGGAAATGCTCAGGCTTGGAGAATTCAATTAAACACATAGATTACACTCAATAATCTGGTAGTAATGTTTGTTCGTTTTAGCTAAATTCTTGTTTCACTACATTTCAACATTTCCCTGATGCGATTAGCAGTCTGTTTTTCAATTTGAACTATCACATTTTTTGTTGTGTTTGTTCCATGCACGGAATGCGGCATGATCTCCACATTTACACGCGCTTACAGACGTTATGAAATGTAATACCCCTCCGAGCAGAACCATCGATAGCATCGCCGATTCTCTCAGGGTTCAGGGAAGCTGTATTTTTCACTAGAAAAAAAAAAAACAGGGAGAACACCAACACCACATAAACAACCGGCCATAGCACGAAGGGACGGAGGGAGGAAACCCGATGAAACATTGGTTCGTCCAACGGCTGCCTGCAATCAGTCTAGCTCTAGGTGGCTAGCGAAGCTTGATGAATACCAATCGCCAGGAGAGCCATTTTTACCCACATTCCATCCGATCCGATGCTGACCATCGAACGTGCTACGTGGAACACTCATCGCACGACGATACTCGATCGATTCCGAGCGAACGCTCCAGTGCTCGACATTGCGCCACACTGCTGTGTGTGTGAGTGTGTGCATACAGTCGGAAAATGTACAAGTCCTTCTTCCCCATGACGTGGTATGGTGCTTCAAGACGGGGGAATGGTGCAAGAGCGATACAACCGGGGAACGATACAACTTTGTCGATAATTTATCAGATGCCCATCGAAGCGATTTTCATTTCGTTCGTTCGCTCGACGATTGGGGATTGAACTCGGGCATCTAGTGGGTGATGGTGGTGCTGGTGGCTGCTGCTACTACTGGCCACTCCGTCCTGCTCAGCCCTGCACTGCCTGGTGACAGGCTTCGGTACCAGATGACAGCCAAGGAACTATTTCTGGTCGACAAATCTGGTCGCGCGCGTAGATTCTTTACAAGATTCCATCAACCCCGCGGAACGAGAGAGAGAGAGAGAGAGAGAGAGAGAGAGAGAGAGAGAGAGAGAGAGAGAAAGAGAGAGAGAGAGAGAGAGAGAGAGATGAAGGACAGAGATGTGAGAGGGGGAAAGGCTGTGAATGCCAATGCGTCGTACCCGAACCCGGCCATTGCTATCGATTCGGACGAGCGTGCTCGAGCAAATGATAAATCGTTGCTTCGAGATCTTTGTAATTTGAATTTGTAAATTTGTGGCCAATCTGACCGACCCCGGGAGCCAATGGTCTGGAAGTCAATCTGTTTTTCTCCATGACTCTTGACCCCTCGATTGCAGCTCCCGCCCCTCAGTTTGGTTGATCGAATAACCGATTGAAACCGATTGGATTGGAAACATATTTTCGTCGAATCTCGTTCGTTGCTTGTGGCTGGAGGGACTTTCGCTTCGCACTTTGCATGTCATTATCGATCGCTCAACAGGAGAATGAGGGGCCTCCCCCGGGACGCAGGGCCACCCTTCTTGACGTTGCATTCGGCTTCGGCAACCGCTTGAATACTTGTGCCAGTAGAGTGGAAGTTTGGCTACAAGTTTTTGCTCCCAAGTAACTGCCGCTAGTGCAATTGTGTTTGTGTGTGTGTGTGTGTGTGTGTTTGGGCAAAAATTTCGCTTCGCAGCTTTTGTGAGCGGTGAGTGAACTACCCTCTCGTCCCTCTCCCTCATCAGCAGTACAGGGCTTCGGGGTTCGTTAGAAGAAGGTGAAGTGCATCCGTATTTTCCTCCCTTTGGCAACGGGCTGATGGTAATCTAGGTCAACGTGGCCAGCCCGTCCTGCGTGCTCCCGTGGTGCAACGCCATTACAGCAGCGCGCCGGCAAGCCCGTAGTCCGGGAAGTAGTGCTTTTTAGCGGGTCATTTATCATGTATTTGGAGCACCCGTTCTCTATTTATCAAGCTCAACAAAAATCGGTCCTCCACCAGCGGCAGCAGCAGCAGCAGCAGCAGCAGCAATAGAGTGCAGCGCAATGCAGAAAGCGCGCTCTGCCGCTGCTACCGTGATGAAATGGATCGAGTACGCCCGGCACAAGCTTACGGTACAGACGAGCACTGGCTGCTCCTAGTTGATGTTGCTTCGAACCGAAGGCTTGAGCCCTCCTTACGATCCTGACGAGCTCGTGGCCGACGTACGAAGGAAGGTGGATGAGAAGGCACAACACATCAACCGGGCGCGCTCGATCGAGTCCGTATCCTCGAGCTGACGAGATTCTCGAGAGAAGGAGCGTTCCGTGTCTTGGCTCCATTCACTTTCACACAGCACTCCATCATTGCACTCAATGTCGACTCGACCGAAGACAGGACTCACTCAAAACCAATAACGAAAAATGGAAGGGAATGAAATGAAATGAAATGAAATGAAGCAACAAACAAACGAACGAACGAACAACTGGCTGGTGCTGGTGGCGGCAACCGCGGCAACTCCGGTGGCGGTGCACCGAAGCAGCCATTTCATTGGTCGATTGGGTTTGGGGACCGACCGAGCGGTGCGCTCGTAAAAGGTGCGGCGAGAAGGTCGAAAACGAAAGTCGAATACAAAGTCCATCGTTCCCCCCCTTCCGGTGAGTGGCCATCAGTGGTCAGGGAGTGGGAGATGGAGAACTTTGTTTCCAAAAAAGAAAGCAAAAAGGAAAAGGAAAACGGTCGGTCGCTCGCTCGCTCGCGCGCTGAGACTTTGAGACTGTTCGTTGTTCGTTGATGCTTTCAACGGGCTTTCGACTTCTTTCGGAATGGATGAAGTGTTGCTCCCCCGGCCAATGCATTTCATGTCGTTTCGACCCCCCACCGGGCCTGGGCACTACGGGACAGCTAAGGGATAATGGTGCAGAAGAGCATGAAACTGCATTGCACCGTTCTTTGTCTCTCTGTCGAGGAGTCTCGGTGGAACGTTGAAGCGAATGATTTCGTCGATTTCATGATCGTGTCCTGTGCACCACCGTTGGCGGCCGCTAGGACTCAAGAGGACTGCATCCAGCGAGGGGTGAGCTTTAGTTTGTGAGATTTTCCCGTCCGTTCGTTCCTTCGTTCGTTCTTTCGGTTCGGTGGCTGGCTGTTTGTTTCTGCGCAACGCGACGTGACGTTGGTTGGGACTTGGTGAAGAGATGGAGGAGTTTGCTTTTTTGATAGCTGGCCGGTTATCGATAAGTTTGGCCAAGCAGCCACTTTTACCTACACAAAGCTCAGACGTCCTCACAAACTCGCACACACACACACACACACAGAGCTCGACGCAAAGTTGATCAAGCAAATGGTTGGCTACTTTCGCTTCGTCTCGTAATGCTGATGAGTTGATGCGGCAGCGTGGGCATGGTGATGCATAAGCAAAGCTGCATTTGCCATCGATCGTACCGGTTGCAGGAACGGTAGAAACTGAGGCGAGAGAGGTGGCGATGGAAAGGATGGAGAATTGTGAAAGGAAAAATGAATTCTTGATTCTCAAAGACTTGCCATCAGCAGCAGCAGCAGCAGCAGTCAGCACGGAATTATAACTTGTTTGTATTCCCAATCTTCGTGGCGAGTGAGGAGGTGACTTCGGAAAAGGGGTTGGAAAACTCGCCCAACCTTGCGCTGGTGTCGATTGCATACAGATTGTTCGTCGAATTTCGTTTTGCTCCACTCCACGCTGCGTTATTGATTCTATTCTTGGGCACCGTTTCGGTGGCAGAGCCGTCGAGTGGAAATCAGGTTCGGAGTGGTTAGGAGCTGATGGAGATGGCGTCTCTCGATGCTTCGAGCTTTTACCCAGCTATTGATAAAACTCGTGACAGGTTTAATAAAGAGTGTTTGCGCTAAGTGACACTTTCTCTTTCTCGAGGTTTTTGTTCAGCAGCTCTGTGGTGGAGTGTTCAATTGCAAGGAGACAATTGAGCTGTCATTTCAAAAGATAGGGAGAGAGAGAGTGTGAAAGAGAGAGAAAGATAAAAAGAGAGAAAAAGAAAAAGAGAGAAAGAGAGTTGTTGCCGTCTTGTAATGGTTCGAGGATCTAATTTACCTTTCACATACCAAGATACCGGGTAGCAATTCATCGAACGCGGCCCATGAACGTGGCTTTTCACCTCCAAGAATCTCCAGAGACTCCTCTGATGTCGGAAGATATGAGGACGGATGCTTCAATGGAATTGTAACATGAAACCATACTTCCTTTCTCTCACACACAACGCCATCCTCGAATGCTCGAAATAGAGGTACCTTCGTCCGAAATCCGCACGCAATACAAAGCGCACTCCACCTCTTCCCACCTCCCCTTCTGCCCTTTCCTGTGTGGTTTTAGGTCGTTGCCCGACTTTGATGTTCATCCGGTTAAATTGTCCTTGACAATGGCTGGAGCATCCGCGTTAGCCATCTTCATCCAATTACCAAAGTAGCGTAGCGTAAAGCTGCCAGCTGGCTCCTCCTCACACCAACCCCAATGGCACGCCATTAACAAAACATAATCCGAAGCTGTTGGCCCGTCGGACGCCGGGAGTCGGTCGACGCACGGCCACCGACTGCTGCAACAAGGAACCTAAAACCGAAGGCAAACAGCGGTCGGCGCTGGAATGGTGGTCTTCTGATCTCCCTGGTGGTGGTGGTGGTGCTATAGGCCTTCCCGGTTCGGTTCAACGTCCGGGAAGAGGGACGAGGTTCGTGCAAGGGGGAGGGTTTGCTTCCTGAAACAAGTCTACTTCCGGTCGGTCGGTTTCATTGCCCAGCGAACGAGAAAATGGTGGGAATGTTGGTGGGAAATCAAAAGGCCTGTCCGTGCTCGAATCCAATGGTAAGGGAGGATACTGATGCTGCTCGGTGCCACAGCTGGCCCCCGTGCCCAAGAGGTCCCAAAGGACACGGAGAACCATTCTCGGAGTCGCTCAAGAGGTTCGCGTACCAGCGTACCAGTGGTCATCTGTGGACGGGTCGAGCTCATAGAGCGTGAGACACAGTAACAGTCGGTGTGCTGGAGGAACAGCTGCGACACGGCAGTCGAATACAAACAACATCCGGGCCTGCTTCTGGAACCTGCTGGTTGGCCGTGGAACTGGTGGACTCATCGTTAGCTCATATTCACTCCCGACACTTGCGCTGGCGTTTCTGTCGGGGGATGTTTTTCGGAGGGGGGAAGGGAAGTTGCAACGATGAACGATAATTCATTTTAACTTTCACCACCACCAACACCACCAGTGAGACTGTGTGTGTGTGTGTGTGTGTGTGTGTTTTTACAATAACTGTTCAATGGCTGCCATGAGGAATGAGAGAAAACAGAAACATTCGTAAGCAACGGGGCGTCTCCATTCGCACCCCTCCGGTGTGGTGGGAAAATTTATGGTTCACAATAATAATTAAATCAGATTAAGCAACTCCTGCTGCTGCTGCTGCTCACTTTCATGTTCACAACTGCGCTTTGTATCGGTTTAACTTTTGAGTTTAAGCTACCACCCCATCCCCCCTTGCAACAGTGGCTCTTCACCGTTCGACGTCGTGCAGAACGCTACGACGGCTGTGTTGGTATCAAGCTGAACAAATTTGCCTCTGCGGCGCTACTGCTACTGGCACATCGCTGAAAACTTTTGCCCCAAAAGCACACCACAGTGCACCCCATCCCCCCGTGTGGGGTTGCACTTCGCTCACTGCTCGACACAAATATGCTTCTCCGGTTGGTGGCCAGTTGGCGGCAGATAGCTGGCTAGAGACCGACTGGCTGGCTGCCTGGCTGACGGAGATGATGCCACTTTGGTTCGATTGGGTGGTGGTATCTGTGATTAAAGCGAAACTCACCATCATTGGCACCATCGTTTAGTGGTTTGGTAGCTTTCGCTCAAACCTCGCAAACTCGCTCTCTCTCTCTCTCTCTCTCTCTCTCTCTCTCTCTCTCCTCTCGCACTCCTTCCGCTGGATGTGTAATTATCATCAGCGAGCGCGGTGAGAACGTTTTATGCGGGATGCAAACAAACGGGACGGGTGCTGCTTGAGGACATTGAAAAACAACCCCCAACCCCAAACCAAACTACCCTTTCCCCGGGGAGGGGTTGCTGTTGACTAGCGCAAATTATAGACAAATAGTGGTGGAGTTGTATGAAAAATCCATCCGCGTGCTGGCGAAGGGGCGTGAAGACTCCTTTGGTGAGATGTCAAACACTAGAAACCGACACCTAGCGCCGATCTTTACATTGATTGTACCCATACACACACTTCATTAATCTTTCACATCGAGGCTATGTGGCCATAGTTACTCCAACTATCATAGGCCACAGGTGCCCACATGCCGAGTGTGTGTGTGTGTGTGTGTGTGCGGCACTCGGGAGCCACAAAGAGTGTGAAGCATTTTTCGGATAGAGCGGAATGTGCAGACCACATACAGGATAAAGTTATCCAACCTGCTTCTTCTCCTTCTCCTTTTCCTTTCACTTTCCTTCCCCTATCGTTGCTAGTAAGTAAGTGAACGTTCGCCGGCAGATCCGTACCGTTGCGTATGTTGCGGACGCTTTGGTGCTCCACGGGAAATCAAGGGTAAAGCAAAGAGTTCAATAAATGGCCATAATGCGAGAAGGGTCACCGGTGGGAATAGTGGTTGTAATGAAAATAGTTTTCCAAGCCGTACGACGAAGGTCGTCGCAAGGCGTCGTCGATGGGCGATGATTATGATGTAATTAGTGGGTACAATGTTCAGCATTACTTGCTGAAGCTCATTGGAATTTGGTGTTAGAATGTGTCTGAGTGTAAGAGAGAGAGAGAGTACAAGGAACGTTAATAAGATTACTTTTGGCCCCTTCTGTATCCATTTCTAATATTCAGCTGTGTAACGAAGAGTCGATCGTCGTGTTCATCATTAAAAGGATCATGAAATGAAATGGATTTATTAATAAGTAAAGCGTTGGTATTATGCTTCCGAACGGTATAAAAATCAGGCGGAGGTGCCCTTCAACGTTCAATCGTTATGCTCTTATGCAAATGGCATCGAGCATCGAGCTCGTAACATGAGCGTAGAATGTACTCCCCTGAGGAACGCTCCGGAAAACACAATCCAAGATCCAAACCGGGATGCTGGCCTGAGGGGGGAGGAGAGAATAAATTAATTTAAATTATTTCCACACCACCAGAAATCGCAAGACAAACACTCCGCACCACCACCACCACCACTACCGAAGAAGGGTGTGCACAATGGGCACACAAAGTGGAATGAATTTTCCCATCCATCCGGACCGCATTTTGCAGCGCTGGCTAGCTGGCTGCAGCCGAAGAAGGTAGCTGACTCCGGGCAGACTTACAAGGGACGGCGCAAACCGTGCGCCCTTGATGGTGAAATCCTTGTTTGATTAAGCTCGGTAAATACGCGAAAAATATGTTTTCCGAGCCACGACTTCATTGGATTTGTTGATGAAGAGAAAACTCCTAACGCCGCACGTGTGTGTTCTCTCCCTCTCGTTGTTGCTCTCGTTGGTGGAGGGTTTATGACTCCCCTACCCCCGGTCCAGCTCTCCAAGGAACCGTCGACATCAGTTGACGTTGATGAAAGAGCTTCGGAAAAATCCTGGGCATCAGACTGCCGCTCGGTACGTGAAAGGCAGGCTCGTGCTCTGTGGTGGTGCTAATGGTGATGGTAATGATGATGAACATAAGACACTCTCAGGGCGAGGTGGGCTTATTTTTTCATCCCCCTTTTCCCTACACACACACATTCTGCGGTGGGCTGGAGTGTAACCCGATTAAGAGACTAGGGACCAGAGACCAGAGGACTTATAAATATACAGCATATAATGATCTGCTTAAGATTTATTACATGTTGGTTTAACGATTAATTAAACCCCGCGGAAAGGACGGAACACCGCAGTCCGTGACCGCGGAAGATGGATCCGAGCCTTGGGCCGCGGTCATGGCATGCTTTTCCCGACTGGAAGTCTCATATTAGCGTTAGTTGAATGATTTTTTTTTGTAATTGAAATTCTCTGTCTACCGAGAGATGATGAAGGGGTTGCAATGGAGACGCCGGGTAGCCGATGCAAAGGAAATGGAGACGCCTGGTGCCCGGTGTAAAAAACATCGTTGTAAGAAGGAAACGGGGGAGCCACTTCCATTCCTCCTACGGAGTGGTCCTATGTGGTCGAAGAAATGGTAATGCATAAATTTTAATTTTTAACCATTCGCTCCACCACTCGTGGAATGCAGCCTTCTTCGCGTTCAACCCCCTTCCTCCACGGTTGCTTATCGTGCTGCTGCGCCGCCGGAATCGAGCAAACCACCGAGCGCCATTACGTCGCTACTAATTGTTTATGCAGTTGCAGGAAAAGCATGGCCAGCCGCCCGGCTGTGGGAGAACTGGGCGGTGGGAGAGAGCACACAGAAAAAGAATGCCAGTCCCGGATGCCCGCTTGCCAGCTGGTTTCGTGGTGGTGGTACCCGCGTACCGGATTGTGGCCGCTGGCACACTTCCGGGTATTCGAGCGGTACGGCTGTGTGCTTCAGTAATCGTTTCCGAAATGGCGTGAAACAACGGGGGTGGAGAGGCAGCTGTTTCCTGCTTTTAAATGTACCGCCCGAAGAATGCCGAAGGAAAGCTGGTTGGTGGTTGGTCGGGCCGGATGTCGGTATGCCAAGTTTTCGTGAAGTAGTTTTCGCGGAGAGCGCGCGCATAATCGCACCACTGTTGCTGCTGTTGCTATTGTGAATGCCTTTTGCGGTAAAAAGCGCATACTCTTTTAAAGGCGCGCAGACACGATGGAGAGTGTTTGAAAGTAGCATATTAATGGCGAAAGGAACATCTGTTAACAAGACTGTAACAGTCTGTCTGAGAGTGCTGTGAGTAGCCGTAGGCATAGGCAACTGTTGAGTTTTGCTCACGAATTCCACAAATACTTGAAGAAAGGCTTTAAGTCGAATGCGAATAAAAAAAGGAATCGACACTTTCGGAATTCGGATCCGGTCGGTATTCCACGGGTTTTGGTCCGGTTATTGATCGCTACTCGTTTCATCGCCGCTGCTCCGGTCGACGTTTATCGTCATTCCATTCCAGGATTCTCGGAGAAACTTCTAAAATATCGTTAATAAATTGAATTACCACTTTGGTGATTGTGCTGTCGGCTCGGTGGATCGCGCACGCAGCAGTAAGGGGCAGCTGGCAGCCGCGTACCACGTATCAGCGTACCTCAGGCTGGCTGCTCTGAAGGTTGAATAGTCAAGAGAGCGCAGGATTGGCCTTCGCTTCGAACTCGAACCACCGGAGTACCCGGGGAGTGGCCACCTCATACAGTATCATTAGGTTCAATTTCCTCAATTTCCAACCGGTAAGGATAATGGAAAACTTTTCCTCGAGCGTCAGTGCGCCCCGGAACCGCTGGAGTCTGCGGGCCGCCGTGACCGTGACCGAGGAATAGAGAAACTTCAGTCTTCGGAGAGAGAGGATGCTGAGGGATGTTAAGGGGTGCGGAGGATCTATTTTTCCTTGTTCCGCCGGTGTTTGCGGTGCGGACAAATGAAACGTCATCAACCGCAGAGGCGCCATAACCAAAGCAATGCCATTTGTCCTGACGATCACCCTCCCCCAGGGGAGTAAAGGGTGGGGGTTGGTGAGGGTGGAAAGGCTCAACAGAGGAACTTCATCATCGAAATGCGTCGTTCGTTCCGGTATTCCGACCGAATGGTCGAGTGCCATTTACTTTATTAAAATCGTATCGACCAGTCGCGTCGAACATCATCAACAACAACAGCGACGATGGGTCCAAAATGGTGAACCTCTTTTGGTAGCGAAACTTTCCCCGGGACCAAAAACCAGAGATCATTCCATTCCCGTCAGCTGCTAGGTGCAAAACCCTCTGGCGTTGGCCACCAGCACGCACCCACTCGATGTGAAACGATCTCCCATAATGTTCGGGGGGTGGGGGAAGGTCGACTTAATGTTAATTTCGTGGAGCAACATGTTTGAGGCTTAGCCGACGTGTCATACTACACACCCTCTAACCTGCCTCGAAAAACCGCAAGTTTAATTACGTACGTTAACGAACGCTCCGTCGGCTGCTACGGTAAGTTCTTTAGCCGGAAAACCCGGAGCGGTGCGAGCGACAGTATGCTCCGTGACTGCGTGCCTCTAAACGGCGTCAGACCTAACTCATCATTCTGGATTCGGTTTTTTTAGTCGCTAGGTGTAGAGGGTGGTAAAAGTTATCTCTTCCGACCAACACACACGCACACACACACACGCGAACAGGCAGGCGTACGCAATTAGCGTAAGCATCCCCCGCTCCGGGTCCCCTCCTCTGAAAGCATAAATTAATCCATATGGTGAGGAGATTAACATTCACCTGGGCCTTCTCCATCCTTCTTCCCAAAACACATTCCGTACGCGAAGCGTGCGCCCGATATGCTCTGCTACCTCTGTCTCGTCAACTCATGCCACCCCTCCTTATGCCCCATTATGGTGCGGTTGCCGCATCACCGTTTTCGGCAGACGGCAAACATGTTTATTAAGCAAATCTAGCATCTGAAATTAAATTGATAATAGGAAAACAGGCTTCCGGTACGTGTGTGCGTGCCTAGCAGGTGACAACAGGCGACCCCTCGACGACACACACACACACACACACACGCACACACACGTGTTCGTGTTCGTGCTCGTGGCGCTGCTTCTGACTTCAAGGCGGCCATTCTGTTTGGAGAACGGGCGACCGGGCGCGTGATGTTTGGGAAAAGGATTTGTTACGTCAAATGGGGAGTATGTGTGTCGGAAGTGGGGTTGCAGGTGGGTGGTGGTAGGTGGTGTTTGTGTGTCAGGCAGGGTCGTCGCATGTTAATTAGCATTCCGGGCAGTGTGCGCGCTTCTTGGTAGCTGCTCGACCAGCTCGACTCGACTCAACTCAACTCAACTCGACTCGAGAGTGATAATTTGAGGCCGCTGATGAGGTTTCGGTTGTGATGATGCTGCTGATGATGATGCTGGCGATGATGAACTGACTAGCGGGTTGGTTGGTTGGTTTGCCATCGGGCTTTGTGTGACTTCGTCGGTCGCCGGCTGAGCGAGTGACGATCCAAGCCGTTCAAGTAGAACTATCGTCTGTGGCAGAAGCCAAAACTTTGACACATTCGTTGCTTCTTCCTCCCACACACACACACACACTCTCTCTCTCTGTCTCTCTCTCGTTATGCCATCAATTTTGCTCTGTTTGCTTGGAAGCTAAGCTTTCTTAAGTCCCTCACCTGGGCGCCTGGACGGTTGCTCCCCGGGTTGGCTGGGGAGTGCAAAATCTGTATAAATTATGCTCTAATCTCACCACTCACAGCTGTTAATCTCTTCATCAGCGTACTTTCGGGTGGGAGGCCAAGTACCTCCTTCTTGGAAGGCAGCTGATGAAGAGATGAAGGAGACCGTCTTCCCCCCGGGGAGGGTAACGAGAGCGTTCTATTCCTGTCCCGCTGCAACCAGCTACCTTATGCTTTTGAGCGCTAAATCCGCTATCCAAACAGCCAATCCCCAACGACGCAGGACGCAGGAAAGACGTATGACCTGACCAGACCCGGTCAGGCCAGCGATTAAGAATGTGAGTGTGTGTATTTTCGGTGAACGGAGCGAAGGCGTTCCTCGCTTGATTAGCTGAAAGCGTCTTTTGCGGAGAGATCGCTAATCTTGTGGAATTGGGTTTTCCGAAAACGGAGGATTACGGTATCGGGTCGATACAAAAAAAAAATGGTGGCGCTTGATCTTTGAAGGTTTTTCATGTTTCATGTTTTCTTTCAATTTAATAGCCTACATTACGTTCACTAATGTATTTGGGACAATTTATGCACAATCGCTTATTAGATCCAGCTTCTTCTCAATTAGTTTCCACATTTAGCAAACAATCGAAAACACATCTTTGAAGTACGAGTGTACATTTCTGTTTGAAAGAAACCAAATCAAAAGTGATCATCACTGGAATGTAAGCATAAAACAAGCTAGTGAAGAGATCAATAAGAGCAATTCGGATGTATAGTTTGATTATTTATCGGCATATGATATGCTAACGGCGGAATGATATGCTAACGGCGGAATGATATGCTAACGGTTCCATCTTGTTGAAAGACAACTTTATCAAAATCATTGAAGTTCGCTCTAACGAAAAGAAAACCAGGAAGTCTGTAAATCGTCTACACCGAGTTCACTTTGATCTTGAATGAAGTCGTTGAACACTCCGGTAGTATGCTTGATAGAGAACTTGAGTGGTATGTTCTCCAGACTAAGGTTAAAATAAAGCTATTCGTTTCTCACTATTTATGTAAAAGGTTAGCACCAGGTCAAATCTATGACAATGATGCCCTAACTCACCGATTCCAAGGTCCAGACGTTAAGCTTTGAATCATACCAAATCCAGGAATTAAATGGCGCTTTACTGTAGCACTGGCCGAAACATTCGAATAATCGTTGACCCAGTGATGTATGGGGGAACTTGAGATGTTTGAGATATATTTCTGTAGCCAGCTTTCGGATTTCTCAGTAACGATTTCAGTTCACTTACCTACCTTTGAAGTGCGTACTTGTCTTGGTCGCAAGCTATCTCGTTTTCTTGGTAAGACTATTAAAGAAAAGATCGTTTAAAGTAGAACATAGATGCTAAATGGTGTCCAACCATTACTAAAATTTATTTTGGAGAAATAACTGCATTGAAAGCGCATTCTTTTATTACATATATGTTTACACAAGTTAACAAATGTATAAGACGCGACCACAGACTCTGCTGAAGGAGTACTTAAACATTACTTTATTTTAATGATACAAATTGTAAAATTCATGTTATTGAACATGTTACACAATTGAAAATGGCATTTGAAACGGTTTTCAGAAGTCAAAACAATGACAATAACTTCGCTTCGCCTACAAAAGTACTTCTCAAATCAACTATCTGCTAGTGTGTGCGGAAGTTCATTGAAAACCATCCACACACATCCAAAAGCGACGTATTTCGCAATGTCTCCTTTACCCCGACATCCCTTCCTTTGCTTTGCCACTCCCTTCACCAGCAGCCCGGTCCAACCAGGATGATTGATGGACGGGTAAGACTTTTTGGGACCGTTCCAGACGACTCCTGGAGTGGCTTTTTTCTGTGTATGTGTGCTTTGTTGTTGTTGTTGCTCGTTTTCCCGGGGCCAGGCGCTGGACACTTTTTCCATTTGTCATTACCAACGCTCACGCTGCTTCCTGCTGCTAGTTCCAGTCATTTTCCACGGCATACACGCGCACGTGCACTGCTGAACTAATCAGCCCTTGTCAGAGGTTGACGGGACGGGACTCAACCTGTCATAAGCCTGCGTAGGTCACCACCACAAGCCAGCAGACCACTTGTCAATCTCGAATTCCATGATACGGTCGGGCGTCTATCGTCGGCGAAAGGCAAAACATCGGTATCCGCGTAATATGGCAGCTAATCAAAACGATTCACCGACAGCATCCACCGACCACCGATGGTGTCCCATTGTACAGTTGCAATCTCTTCGTGTGTGTCCACTTTCGCACTATTAAAGCATCGCCAGATCATAAAACGGACAGAATTGCGTTGAATTGCGTTGAAGTTGTTAAGCATCTCGCCTATCTCTCGGTGGATATGTCGCCGTACAGAACCGCGGTCGTGAAGCTGGAAGTTGGAAAATATTTCCATTTTTGGTTTTTGCTCCCGGGGGCGGAGGCCATTTGAAGCGACGTTAGTCTGGGTACCCGCCTGCGGTCGTTTCGTGTATCACCGAGACAGCTGCACCTCGCATTCAATACGGTGGACAGAGAAGCTATAAAGCGACACACACACACACGCTAACACTGACAACCAGGATTCTTTCTCTTTATTTGGCGCTGTCCGGACATCGTTTGCATCGCGAATTTCGGACGGAGACAATCATACCGCCGCCGCCACCATACGTCAAATGTCATATTCATGAACTGGGAAATCATTGGCAGCACCGGTCGGTCGGTCGGTTGGTCGGTCGGTCGCTCGGTCAGCCTACGATCGATCGACACGATGTTTCGTTTGCGTGGCGACGTCACGCGGACGTTCGTCTGGCAGCATCAGCAAAGCCAAAGCCCGGTGCACATCAAAGGGACACGGAAAATTGTTTTTGTCAAAATGACCCACTTGCGGAAGCATCCACGTCACGGTGAGCGTCGGTCGAATGTTTGTGCCCCCCGGGGGGCGAACAGCATCAAATAGCCTGAGCGCTGGAGTCGTCGGTTGCCAGAAGAGCAGCATCCTCCCTTTACGCTCTGTTGGAGTTGGTCCGTCGGTCGGTCGATGTGAACGTGCGTGGAGCTGAAGTCCAAGAAGCGAGACTTACAGGCCCGCTATTGCTGGCCTGGGAGCGTCGTAATCGACGCACACCGTGTCGAAACGAGACGGAGCGACGAGAGGTGCTTTAATGCTACGGAGACGGAGCTAACCCACCTATGCTCACGACCATATGCTTGAGCATCGCAAAGCTTTTCGCCCAAAAAGGAATCGCCCAAAATCCCACACGGAGCACGCCACACGAAAAGGGGAGGGGGAGAGGAGAATAGGCTGTCTCCGTGGAAGGTGAGGAGCCCTCTTGCCTTTTACTTTGGCCACTTTCGGGCCTGGGAAAAGGAAAATCCTTTTGTTAAGGAAGGATGCGATGCCGCCATTTGGGAGCGATTTCTAGAGAGCAGCTCGCTTGGCTCTTGGCTTGGCTTGTCTCGACTGCCTTCCGACTCACCATGAGCACAATGTCTCATGACGAATGGCGTCATAAATATCCGGCCATTTCGGGGGAAACGGAGCTCATGTAACCGGATCGGAGACCGGTGGCCGTACCTCGTAGCGTGCGGTGGTGGTAACGTGCGTCACCTTGATATGATAATTTATTCAGCCAGCCAGCTTTGGGCTCGGGCACACCACCACTGAGCACACACACAAACACACAGACATGTTACAGGACACAGGTTGGCAGAAGAAGCGACCGACGGTTTCGGTCGAGCCAGCATAGTTTATTTATGATGGGGACACGGAATTCGCGGGAACTCCACTACTACTACTACTACTACTACTACTACTACAAACACACACACACGCGCTCTGAGTTTGTTTTTCCAGCCCTCCAGGTTGTCCATTTCGGTCCGTTTGGTTTCTGTTTGATCCGTTAGTTTTTTTTTCCTTGGGGGTGGAGGTTCCTCTTCTCTTATGTTGCACCAACATTCGTCTCTTCGTCCATTGTTATTGAGGAAGACGGTCGGTCGGTTGGTCGCTCGGTCTCCCAGATCCTTCGGTCCCAGACGAAAGCGAAGAATAATCGATGCCATTCGATGTCTTTGTTTGTTTGGCTTGTACCCTCCCCATCCCCTCTTCATCCCCTTACTATCCCTTCCCCTTTTAACTGCCCGACGTCGACGGTATGTCACGTGTTGAGAGGGTGATGACTTTTATCCTTTTTGGCTTGATTAGCCCCCTTGCCCCTCCGTTGTCATTGATTGATGCGGAACGATAAACGGAAATGGAGCTCCCCGGTCGGCATCCATCGACTCCGGAAAGGACGGTCGATCCGGCTTCAGTCCGTCGATGACAGACCGACCGGATGGATATGGATACGGGCTATCGACAGGATATGTGCATGTCAAGCTGATGCTCGTTTCATTGTCTCGATTGTGCCGATCGGTTGCCGGTCGGTCGGTGATGATAGTTCGCGATAAACTCCCTTGATCAACCACCATCAAGTAGTGCTAGACTGTTCAGCTCGCTGGAGCAAATGAGCGCCAATCATTCATCCTGTAAACGAGGCTTTTCCACGGGGTCGGGGGGAAAAACACTATAAATAATGCATCCTGATCGGAATCAGTGATCCTTGCCCGGCAAGTCAACAAAAACGAAACGTCATCAACTGAAAGAACAGCTCTCGGGGGTGGTGTTAAACGAAAGTTCAGAAGCACTTGACGACGACGGTACTTAAATCAAAACAAAAAAAAAATACCGAAGATGACGTCGAAGATGATGACGATAATGAAGGCGGCGGAAGTTCATTAGCTGCTCCCGGTTCTGCGTCCCTTTTTCTCGCTCTCGCCTCATGGTGGCGGTGTCTGCAATTAGTCAATCATCCTGCTACCTTTTCGTAGTCCTTCCGTCCTTGTCTCGCGGAGCAATCTCAATTAATTTACAATCCCGTTGATAAACGTTCGAGAAGCAGTCCAGCTCGATGCTTCTCACTTCTCACTTCTCATCAACAATCATCAGCAGTGCCAAAAGGCGGTGCCGCTAATGCTAAACAAGGAA
>NC_064874.1:69448556-69471056 GCF_943734745.1 Anopheles darlingi
GGTAGCGCAGGTAACTCCAAAAAATGCATTTTTAAAAACGAACGAAGAAAGTCTTAACAACTTCGTCCGACAGCCACTCAAAAAAAAAAACCGAGAAAAGAAAACCTGATGTACCTGATTGCCACCCCGATGGCCGCAGCAATTCAATTACTTTCGACGACCCCGCGAAAAGTGACCGTCGTTCGGTTTTATGCAATCGTAAAATCCGAGGAGCGCATAATAGAACGCAAGGGCCGCCGGTGCCGGGTGCAATCGATACGATGACTTGATCCCCGGATGACCAGGTTGGACCTGGATGGGATAGCAACGTTACAACGCCGTACACCAGCGTATGATCCTTGATCCGGTCACTTTTGCCGGTACAAAAACACCATACACTCCAGTGGCAAGCCCTTCAGACCTCCAGACCTTCTTCACCCTAAATGGAACAATTGCCATCTGCCGAGCATTCCATGTAGGTAGCACAGGGAAGGGTGGTCCTGTGGGTGCCAAGGGTGCCAGTGGTGTGACTCCGAAAAGGTGTCAAAAGCATAAAATTTAATTGACCACTCGCCTTCCTGCCTGCCTGCCCGCTCCTCGTCTTCCACCGTCATCGTCATCATCATCGTTGGTTGGTTGCAGCATTTTGGAAGCATTTTCCCGAGAAGCGAGAAACTCCCGTCACTGACCTAACCACCGATCCGGAACCGACGCCATGGTGGTGGCGTATCAAGATTTTCGAGGCGAAAAATGTTTGCTCGACCATTACCACCACCACCACCAAAGGACTGTAGTCCGGGGTCCGAGTCCTCGTCGTCGCCGTTGTCGTCGTGGTCGTCAAAGTTGGTGGTTGGCTAGCACTCCCCCCCCCCCCCATGGGGTGGTGGTGGTGGAAAGGGGCACATGTAGCTGATCGCATCATCACTCCGGTCCCGGGAATTCAGTGTCACGCCTCCAGACCAAACCGGTCTAACAGGCTGGCTGGCTGGTTCCTTTGGAAAATAATCGAAACCACACTGGGGGGTGGGCTCGGTGGGTGGTTCGTGGGGTGGTGGGAAAAAGTTTAAAATATTCCACCGTAAAAACAAAAAAGGAGGGGAAAAAAGTGGAACGAAAAAAAGGGAAGGGAAGGAATGGAAAAATGGTCCAATGGTCCATCAGCGTCCTTGGGTATCGCAAAATGGCACAAAATGCAGGTTATTGTGGCCACTATCGCTGCGCATATTGCTTGCGAGTGTGAGTGAAGAGTGGAGAAAGGGGAATCGAGGTCCGGGGGCGGTTGAAATGCATCGTTCCGGTTCCGGAGCGGTGCGGAAAGGCACCGAAATGTGGTGGACCATCGCGTCGGTGCGCGAAACGATGGAAATCGCCAGTCAGCCCAGGCCGACCAGGTGCTAGGTTCTGGAGGACAGGAGTGGTAATGCTGGTGGTGGTTGCTGTTGCAGTGTGAGACCACCAGGAACGTGAACCCGCTTGCACCGTGACTCACGGGCCGGTTGACCACATTTTATCGCTGTCTAGCGTTTCGAGAGAATCGCGACGTGAACGAAACCGCGAGCTTCAATGTGTGTGTGTGTGTGTGTGTGTGTGTGTGTGTGTGTGTGTGTGTGTGTGTGTATGTTACGCTCGCGGATGTGTCAGAAGTCAGAGGAAGGTGGTTCCGGAGGAAGGGAAAATGAGAATCTCATCGATGCGGCTGACCGGCCGGGAAAATGCCGTCAATTGGTGATGGTATCGGATGGGAAAATTATATATTTTCTGCAAATTATAACCATTACCGGCGCCACCGTCCGGCGGATTGGCCAGTTCTCTGGAGTTTGGGGCATTTTTTTCCGAATTTCCATTCCAGCCGTGACCATGAGGGGTTTACTTACATACCATGCAGATGGAATGCCTGGGTTGGAAGTTCACTAAATGTTTTTCCTCGAGCGAATACTTGGAATATGACGAGTTTTCCACGAGTTTCATTTCTCCAAAAGAACATTTTAATATCCCCTTGCAAACTTCTTCATCGAGAGGTTACGAGTCTTTGGGTGGATTTCTTGGGTCCTTTGAGCGTGCCTTACTAAAATTAACATTCAACTACAATGTCGCACAATTTAATGCTTGCCACTTCCTGTCAATCCCGGAAAATGGCCGCAGCCGTAATGTGGATTTGATGAGTTTTTGGACCGACAAATGGTTGGTGTGATTAGAGTGCGCGGAATTCTTCAAGTAATCCCAGGTCACCTTTAGGTCATTTAGCAATTCGGTTGCATTGTGGTTGCAATCGGCAATCGGTAATTTCGGTTGGTAACCATTTCTTGTTCCTGTGTAAAGGTTCGTAACACAAGCAAGTGTTAAAGTGTTGGCCTGAATATGTCGTTATGTTGTGGAAATTGTTAGGAACTTTAATTAAAACTTTCAATTTTTTGACACAACAAAAATGAATTGTTCAAAAGTTCGTTTTATTATTCTTTAAAATGTTGCGCATCGCTGGCCACTACTCTATTCAATGGATTTTGTGCAGAAATAATTCTTCGCCTTTTGAAACATCCTTCTAGTCAACTACCCGTTACTTTCCTAAAGAGTTTGATACTTGTTTTGAACAAGTTGTACTCAGAAGAAACAATGTCAGGCGTATACAGCGGTGAAGGTAACATTTCCCTTTCAACAGGTTTATTTAGTTTTTTACCGGTTTTGTAACATACGGTGTTGCCTTTTTATGTTGAAAAATCAGTTTATCATGCACCTTAGCCTGTTTCTGATAATTTTCTAACAAGAGGTCGCTTCAAACGGACCATTTGTTGCCGATAACGTTCTCTATTAATAGTTCAACCATTTCCCAGACGTTCTCCATTAATAATTCAACCATTTTCCAGCCGTTCGTAGTGCATGGCTTCTTCAAATCTTTATCTTTGAATTTAAGATGTAAGAATTTTAATAAGCTTCCCCGCAAAATGGAGTTTCTGACAAGCTACTCGAGATTTTTTATCTCTAGGAAAAAAAGTGTAGTTAATATTATATGCAGTCACTTATTGTATTGCTGAATTATTTGTTTGTACTGAAATACGACATAACAAAAAGGACTGCGATACTTCACTCTAATAAGTGGCACCACCTGTTATCAGAATCGTAACTTTCAATTCATGTTCCAGATATGTGTTTTCCCTCTAACAGGAACCTCTTTCGAGTGGTTTTTAATACACGAACAAAGTGGAAAGCTTCTACCGCATGAACCAGTGGAGCTCCTCGAAAGCCTTTCCTTGCTAGACTCGTGCGCTGGACGATTTGGTTGGCCTGAAAATCGAAACAAAACATCGTGATTTCATCAACCACGGATCTGTTGGATGAAAATTTTCGTTAGAAACGAATGCCCAAATGTTCCATCGTCATTTCTAGGCCACCATCGAGCATTGGTGGATCTACGATACAAAAAGGACCAAGATAAGAAGAAAAGAAAATAGCGATCATCCTAAGCTATTTCGATTCCCGCTTTTTTCTGGGTGGAGGATATTTATGTTTATTTGCAGAAATGAAAGGAAAATAGAGCGGGGCCAACGCCACAATGCCGCGTGATTTGATTGAAGCAATGATGAAAAGCGCTTCACCAGATGTACTGCACGTGGAAGGCCCTCCGGAGGCGGGTCAGGGGGCCCACGTGCGCTCCCAGTTTCTGGTTTCAATTTATGGTTATCCCAAATGAAATCTAGATCACTTCGTCCTCTGTAGTCCGATTTAGCCGGATGATTATATTACTCTGCAAACACAACGGCAACATGAGCTTTTCCATGCTGGCTAGGTGCACAAGCGCGCGCGTGTGTATGAAATTGAAGCACAACAATCGCACACACACACACACCTGATAAGCGTATGTGTTCGAGATTTATTTTAAACTCGACAATTGCAATGCTCAGCATGTCAGCATTTGCCCATCAACCAACGAACATCAAATGCAAATTCCCTTCATAACAATCACCCCTAAAGGCTATCGACGGTTGATGCTCGATGCTTGATAATGCTTTAATCGCGATGTTAGGTGTTTTATATGGAGACACCATAATGTTTTGCCACTGTACTGTAATGAACGTCGTCGTCATCAAGCTCCTAATGACCTGTGCCTAGTGAGCAAAGCCCCGCAGAACCGTATCACGGCCGCAAATCAATTGGCAAAGCGAGCGGCCCTCCGGATGGCCACACCTTAAACGTGGCCGCCCTGAGGCACCATTACGGGGCAATTAAAGCGCTTTTATTGGATGCAATCGTGGGTCGGTGGGTGACGCGTGAAGACGATTCCACCAAACGGGGAAACTTCCTTCTCCCCGCATTCCCGAAGCCGCATCAGAAGCACAGAAACAGAGCAACAGAAATAAATTATAATCGCGGGGTATTAAAATCTTTCTTTTATGAGAATTCTTTCGTTTCGGTTGCTTGCGTTCTTGTGTGGTTGTGTGTATGTGCGCTGTGGCCATTTTCGTTTGTACTGCTACTCTGGGGGGTTGAGTGCGCCACAAGCGGAATTGCGCACCGCGTTTTATTTACTTTTGATGGGCTTTCTTGCCCATCGAGACTCGAGACACCATTGCGGCCACCAGCTGTGCGGCATTCATGCTTCATGTTAATTCCAATGGCACGAATGGCGCGTGGCAATGCGCGAAGGAAACAATCATTAAAATAAAATCATAATTTATCGCCACCAATTATTGGCCCCTCCCGGTCCGTGGCCAATCGGAAGCGGGCAGTGTACGCACGGCATGGCACGAAGGGGTGTCCTTCCCCCCCAGGAGGTCGACACCCCCTCCTCCTCCCACCCCGCTGGAGCTTTTTATCGGCTCGCACACACCACTCGATGACAGACTAATTGGAATTAAATGATTTTATGGTCCATGTCCGGCCGCGTCGGTCGCCTTCGCCTGTTCGATTTTTCTCAAGAAAATGCGGCGTAAGGTGGACGAAAGGGAAGGGGGAGTGGAGAAGGAAACGGTTAATGCTTCCTTCCTTATTCATTTCTCACGCGCTCCCCTCCTCATTCCAATTTGGAAGGACGGTCAGAAGAAGTTGGTTTGGAAAAGGTGGAACAGCTCAACGCTCAATCGATCGTCGTGGCCAAGGTGTTGAAAAGCGCTTCCCTTAAACCGGGGTCCGGGAAAGGGGGTGTTAAGTTATTCAAAACGCGGTTCCGGGGGTGGGAACCACGACCTCGACGCCGCCACCAGCAGCAGCAGCACCAGCAACAGCATCAACAAGCCACCAACCAACCTTACTCATCCATAATCACTCCCCGGGGGAAGCTTTAGCGCCCTTCCTTCCCACCCCTTCCCAGCCTTCGGCCAACAATCACCGGGTTCGGTGTCTGTGTTGCGGTCAATGCCGAAAAGACGCGCCACGATCCGGTAGCCGGGAACCGATCGATGCTGAGGCGCAAAGTTTAATGGTTTACCGATCTACCGGCGGTGAGATGGTGAACAGCGGGGCGGTGGTGCCAAGAAAGTTGGCCAAGATGGAGTTGGCAACCGATTATGAGGCCCAGGTGATGCGAAAGTTAGATTGAATCGACGAAAAATTCATAAATCCCCTCCCGCCCCCAGAAATCGATCTCGCCGGTGACCGTGAACCGTGTTCCGCAAGGATCTTCAATGTGGCCGGATAGTTTTTAAAGGGCCTTCCTTTCTAAGGTTTGGGACAAAAAAACGGAGGACAAATCTTGACACAATCTGGGCCTCCTGCCATGAAGCGTTGGAGTGTTCAACATAAATAACATCTTTTTACTGCAACGTATTTTTAGACCGCGTCCACTGACCAAAGGCCAGAGGTGTTGCAGTTTCCAGGGATTTATTTTATTTTCCCAGCCAGTTTCCCTCCCCAGGAGGCCTAGCTGGGACTAGATCTGAATTGGCGATGTGATGCCAACAAAATGACCAGCAGCAAGAAAGAGAGAGAGTGAGAAAACGGGGAGTATGTGAAGGGTGGCGAGCCGGGGAGGAAAGATTTCTTCAATTTGTTGGTCCAGCACGAAGGGCCCAAGGGATGCCACAAGAAGAATACGAAAAAGAAAAAGAAGCAGGCGTCGGCAACGGTTGAGCAGCACAATAGAAATTTATTTTTATGACCAGTTCGATCCGTCCCCTCGATCCGTTGTCGATCTGTTCAGCGAAACGGGGGGTACGGTGTGAGGAGGGTGGAGGGAGGAGCGGTGCATCACCCCCTTTCGTTTGCCCATTTTAGCTCAAAATTGCGCTACGGTACGCCATTGCTGTGAGGCTTCTCGTCGTCCTGGCGGTCACTCCAAGATGTCGAAGGGTGGACTCCCGGGGGGGGGGGGGGGGGGGTGTGGGAGTGTCCCGGGGGGGGTCCGGGTAATCATACGGAACTTTAAGATGACGGGACGGGCGTTGGCTCTATAAATATTTACTCGATATTCCATTGCCCGTTACTATGACGCCTCCGCTCCTCGTTGCAGGCGGAAAATCCAAATAACATAACCATCCGGCCGACCGGTACAGCGCGTGTGTGTGTGTGTGTGTGTGTGTGCGACATGTGCTCAGGTTGGTTGCTAGGGATTAGGATCGAATCGATTGGGCGTGGAGCGGATTGCTAAACGATTGCTTCGTAGTCGTCGAAGTCGTCGTCGTCCACCTCCAAGTGATGCTGCCACCAGGAGGAGCAGCATATAAAAAAGGGGGAAAAAAGAACAAGAAAAAAGGCGTACAACTACGAAAAAGGGGGAGAGATGGAGGAGGACGGGTGCTATTTCTTCGGGAAATTGGCTTGGGTCTTGGGAACTCGGGTGGGAAAATTGAGCTATCCACTTTAATGCGATTGGTGCTATTGGGAGAATGGCGGCCTACCGGGAAGATTAATGTGCTGCGTTAGAACATTTATTTGCTTTCGCAGTGAAGCAGAGGGAGTAGCCAGTGGAGATGTAGAGAGGTGAAGCGTACTTCGGTGTCCGGTTTGCCTCCTTCTGTGCCAATATGCTGGAGGGTACAATTTATTTATTAGTAAGGTTAGTTTAAATTATGGCAATTCTTTATGCCAGCTTTAGATGGAAGCATGTGGAATGTTGGTACAACATATGAGATGAATGTTGCATCAGCTGCCATTGTGGTGCTATTCGTTGCAGTAGCATTGATTGCATTTGTGAATTGTAAGTTTTGTTCCTATTGTGAACCTTTAACAGCTCTCCAATAGTTTTGTGAAAATTGTAGAATATAACAGGAGGCAATATTTACCGACAATGCTAAATTCAACCAACCAAATTCTATTTCAGTGTCGGTAAAGCCTTTACTGTGTGGCCTACTCATTATGGAGCTCACTATGTAGTCTGTCCGCTGGGTTCATTTACTTTTATAGTCGTCTTCAACATCTGGTAGCTTTGAACAGTTTAAATAACGTTAATCTATTATATTTCGATGACTGCATCCCATATTTATTGTTAAATTACACGAGTCGAACGCTTATCAATACGCCTGTTACTATTTCCTGGAAAGGATGAGCAGAGAGTTCTGATGTGTTTGATACTATCACACACCCCATGTTCACGGAAGGATGCATTATACTCTTTGCGTGATGGAATAAAAAGAACAAAGCTAATTATGATTCCGAAAATGTAGATAAATTATTGCATTAATAGCCTCAATTACTTGCAACAATACAGCAGCATGATGAAAGCATTGGTGGAATATCACAAAACATCTAACTAGTATTGCTTCAATTGCAGCATTCGTTATATGATTGATCGTTAAACGTTATTCCTTCCTCAGAATAATAACAATTAATGCAAAGTGTTCGTATTTCACAGTTTTCGATCGAAACCACTTTCGACATTGAAGAAGGACTCTTAAATATTTGTATTTTGCAACGTTTCCGGAGATGCAAGGGACTTTAACTTATTTCCATGGAATTTCAAGAGCCGTCTCTTGAACTATCGTAACAAGAGGTATGCAAACATTAAAATTGCGTCATGTTTTTTATTAAAACATTATCAACCATTGTGGTGGAACCATGTACCTCTTCAGGCAGGCCTGTAGCATATCTAAATTATGCGGATGCTTACTGTCACCGGAAGCAAACAAAGCGTCTACACATACTGCCCAACGTCCTGGCTACCATCATTCAGAGTCCATCTTCCAGGACCCATTGTCCCATCTTTGCGTCCGGGAATCCTTTAAAAACACACACACACACACACACACACACTCTGGCCATGTCAAGGTCTGTCGAGACGCTGCTCGTCTGTCTCCTGCTCGGTTGTATGGTTTTTTAATATTCTTCGTCCATCTCGGCATCACTTCATCATCGTTTGGGGAGTGTGGTGTGGGGCCGGGCAGCTGCGACTCGCACGGACCCAAACTGATCGGTATCGGACACCCGTAGTAGTGGTAAGCGGTCCCGGAACGAGAAGGTGCCATAAATCAAAAGATCAATTTCTCAACATTCCCACCACCAACACCACTACCACCACTAGTTACTATCTAGTCTAGTCGACCCGAGATGTCGGACAGCAGAAAGTATTAGTAACAGTCAACCCAGAAGTCGGACCTTCACGGCAGTCGTCAGTCATAAAATCATGGTCGCCGTCAAGCTCTTACTGAAGCACGCGCGTCGTGTTTGGGTGTTTCGTGTCCTACCAGCCCTCGTCCCCTCCCGGGCCATCAGGAACAGGTCCGTCCGTTAGTCTGTCCGACGTCCGACGTTGGCAGTCGTCTTGTGCCTTGCCTCGGGACTCGGGAGTCTTCTGGTTTGTGGAAAGGAAGAAGGAGAAAAAAGCAAACAGGAGGTAATGGTTCGTCTTCTTTCTTTCGACTGACTTGATCATCAACTGGCCGCTACGTCTGGCCACCAGCGCGCCGAAATTTCTCCCCGCTCGTTCGCGCGCACTCTAAAACGGTCCAAAAAGGGAGAACGGCTGTCAACTTTCTTTGCAGACTGCGAGTAAAGGGTTTTGTTGAATAAAAGATTACTTGCTTCATCGTTCGCTCACGGAGGATCCTCATCCCCTTTTTTCTGTCACTTTTTAGTCCCTCCACTCGGTTCCATGCTTTTTAGAGCGCGCGCTCGCTAAAGTTCAGCTGCATTCGCCGGCTTCGGGGTTTTTTTTGCCCCGGTCCTGGCCATTGCGTGGCCGCATCATCTTCCCCGCGGCTCACTCACGCTGCTGACGGATGCTTACAATTCATGCCGCTTGCCACCGGGTGAGATTCTAGCATCCCAGCTCCCCCCCGGCAGCGGCAGAATCCCAAGCCAAGTCCGAACCGAGAGCACCGGGAGCCTTTTTTTGATTCCTCCCCCGTCCCGGTGACGCGTGGTCCCGTGGTGTTCGTTCGCCCAGTCACCGAGGATTAGCGTTTCGGTTGTGCGGGAGTGAAAATATTAAATTTCTTGCACCAACACTACCACCAGCAAAGCTTCCTACACTTTGGAGAAGGTCAACGTGGTGGCGCGTGTGCAAAATGGACAAAAACTCTCTCTATCTCTCGCTCTCTTTCTGTCACCGTAATAACGTCCGCTCATAAATTTCCACGGGCACAACCGAGTGGGCAACCGAGTAGTAGCGTTGGTGCTGTAGGTGACGTAGATGCTGCTGCTGGTGGTGGGAGTGTTAGTGATGGTCTGGTGCAGTTTAAAATTTACGGACGATCTACGGCCCACGCGACTGGCCACGCGGCTGTTCCGCGTTTGCTGCTGCTACTGCTGCTGGACCTGACATCGGATTCAGTCACTCACTTGGCTACAGCTTCTGGCCGACTGGCTGGCTGGCTGACCGGCTGGCTGGCTGGTGCGCTTCAGTGAACCGTTCATCGGAAACGACCAACGGGCGCTTGGTTGGTCGCTCGTCATCATGGATCATCCCGCGTGGATTGCCGCCTGGAAAAGAGTGCAGCTGTCAGGAGCACGTGGAGTACAACATGGTTGCTACCGGTGGCGTGCCGGAACGACGTCCGGAAGGAGCCGCAAGGAGCCGCAAAGGAGAGTGCGTTTAAACTGGTGGACCGCTGGTGGTGCATCTTAAGTGGCGGTTATGGTTTTGCATCCGGAGGGTGGCGGGGCAGACGGGTGTGTAAGAATTTGTGCTCTTTGTGCTTCGTTTTGCAAAGATGGCCGATGGTTTTTGTTCTTCCTGACGCGCTCCTGACGTGACGCGCGTTTTCTCGACGTCAGGCCAAGGCCAGCGAATGGTAGACAGCCCCTGACACTCTTCTGGTGCACCTTTTGTGTCAGGTGGCCGCTCGCACCGTGGGGAGGAGGGACCTTCACGATGGCCCCCTGGGGCTGGCGTATGAATTATGCAGCTTCTCGGCCACTGCTAGGGTAGGATGTGGGATCTGGAAAAGATTTAAAGTTTCTTCGTTTCTTCTCGCGCGGTTTGACCGGGTTTTTTTAGTCTTTTGGTCTCGTTCGTCTCATCATCATCATCACCATCGTCGTCGCCAGCATCGGTTGGATTTAGCAAAAAGGCATTCTTTTGAGAGCTAGGCAAACGGTTTAAGGTGTGGCGAAATAGTTGTGGTATTAGTAGCAGTAGCAATAGTAGAAGGTTTACTTTTCTTGAACGTATTAAAGGTTACATCAATCTTTTATAAAAGTAGTAATGGGTTCAAAAGGTTTGTTTTTCTTATGATAATAAGTTTATTAGGGACTCTACCGTTTGGTATGTTCTGTGTTCAGTTTTAATTTCGGTAGTGAAAACACCGTAACAGATAAAGACAAAACCGACTTAAGGAAGTACTTTGGCTCGGCGCTATACCTTTCTTCTTATGCATGTACTAGATAGGTAAAAATGCATTACTAACTAGTTTCATATTTATTGGAACATTATATTTGTTAAGGCGATTGTGCTGTTTTCCTTTGTGAGCTGTTTATGAGGTATTCCTTAATTGTTGGTTCCTTAGTTGGTTCGATGCAGAGATGCAGAGTTCCGCTTCAACAATAAGCAAGATTTAAAATGAATTTATGATTTTTGTTTATCGGAAGTGTTTTTATACTATTCGGTGCAACATTTCTCCAGATCGATCAACTTGCTAAGCACATCAAGTGCCCGGAAGCCCAATAAAGTAATAATTTATATAATCCAACTGGTCTACTCTTCACGAGCATTTTAATTCATTACTTTTAATTGATCCCTTTTTAAAAAAGTATTCAATCGAGGTACAAATAAAATGTTCAGTCAACATTTGACCAAACATTTCATCCATAAAATGCTCGAGGTTTTTGCTGGAACCATATGAAATGAGCAAATAAAAAGATTCAAAAGATGCATTTGAATCAATCAAATGAAGTGCATCTTTTTAGGGGAAAAATGGTAGAGAGATGCCGAAACCGTCCATTCATCAAGTTCATTTGCATCATCCGTCGATGGAATGTTTGTCTCACTTCCAATAAATGTAAATGCCTTCATCATACCCCGCACCAATAATTTATTCTATGCAGGTTTATAGCGAAACGGTTTTTAGTAAAACTATCCTCACGCCAACTATCCATACTCCCACTAGCTACTCTTATGCCTACAAGCTGACAGTAAAAAACCATCTAGTTCCCCCGTTCGACTCGTCTTTCTCTCTCTGTATGTGAACCATATCAGAACCTTCCATTTTGTCGAAGCAAAAAGTCGAAAAAATGACAACATAAAGCATGTACCCGCATCCCGGCACACAGCACAGTGGCCATCATGCATCAAAAAGCCTTCTTGCTGCTGCTGCTGAATCAACCGGGGAGAAAGGAAGGAAGAGCGAAAAAAAAACATCGTTTGGAATAAATTTAGGATGCAGCCAGCATGCGGCAAAGCCGGTTGCATCGGCGGCGATATGGAATCATAAATGATCGATATCCGACGAAAGATAGACGATGCTCCTCCGAGTTTTCGCCGCCCCGGTTTCGCATCATCCCATCGATGCTACACAGTATCAGAGACAGCGTTCGGTCCGGACTGTGTTTTCCCACGGTTGAGCATTACGCTTGGATTAGGGAAATTTAATGGCTTCGGGCATTTTTCGGTTGCAAACCGGTTGCAGTGGAGCAGTGCCAGTGCCAGTCGAGATAGCATTCCGTCGAACTAACTAGATCCGGGACCAGGTGCGTCGTTGGTAGGTGGATGCAAATTCGGGGTAGTGCAGTGTAGTGTTTGTTTATGCTTCAGCTTCCTGGGGACTAACAATTCGATTAACGCTCGCCATCGTCTGCTTGTTGGGTTGGTTTGGTTTTCCGCCTCTTTCCCGGAGAATCGATTAAATGTTTATTAGTCTCGTGAGCATTAGCATACCCCGGAGCTGCTCGTGTATCAATTCAGGGTCCGGATTTTCGGTTCATTTTCACAGTAAAAGGATAGATTTCTATTGAAGATCACACACACGCACACACACACACGCTTTAATGTGACGTAAGCCGACCGTATGGTCATTACGAAATATGTCATTTCATCACAATTCCGACCACCATTTTGCAACCGATAAATTCCTTTCCAGTCTTTGTTTGTGTGGGAAAAGTGGAAGGTAAATATGCTGATTCGGGCCGTTATGTCCGGGAATGTCTTTTGGTCGAAGATGTTTCGAGGACCGAAAGCATTGATCTCATCCGCTCCAAACGTGCATCGAAGGTGGTGAGGGAGGGAGGAAAGGAGGTCAGAAAGGGCAAGGTTACCTTTTTCCCCGAGATGATAACTCTTTCCATTTATGGGCCTCCTTGTTCGTTGAACGGCTTGCGGAACGGCCCCCTCCCTAAGAACGATTCGCTAGACCTCCCACCCTCATCCCCATCTGCCAGGCGGAAAATTGGTTCGCCAGGGGACGGACCTTAGAGGAGGCTTAAAAATCGATGAATACGCCAAAAGTTGCGTCCTCGGGATGCGCATTCGCTTCCTTGGAATCGTCCTTGGAAAAGCGCCCTACACCCTTTCCCTATTTTCTCTTCTTCATTCCGGTTCGGGGCTTTGTTTGTGTTGGTGAACTATCTGCTGCGTACGCTGGGTGGCCAGTGAACGGAGTGAAAGACTCCTGGGCCAGGAGTCGAAGGAAAAGCCACATTCGGGGTCCTAAATCAACGCGAATCATCAGTTTTTGAGCGAAAAGGATATGGAGTTTTCCATTCGACATAGAGGGGGTGAAAGAAAAGAAAAGAAAAGTTTCTACCGCGCACATTTCCACGGCAATTTCCAGTTTCACGGGGGGCTTTGTGGTGCTGCTGCTGCGGTTGCGGGGGTAGGGGGTTGCAAATAAAAAAAAAAAAGAAAGTTGCCAAGGAATTTTCCGATTTCTTTTCCTCTGGTTTGTTGTTTGTTCGCCGATTTTCCGTGACGCTTCGCGTTGGAAGGAAAAGGTAACCGAAGCAATTGGCCTGAGCTTCCTGAGGTTGTGTGTGTGTCCGGTTGCCGGCACCGGCCAGCAGTAACAGCAAACAAGCAACTTTGAAAATCCCCGGAGCCGACTACCACCCCGCATCCCCGGGATCGTTATCGGGATGTTGAACCTTTCCGGGGGATGGGGTTGGGGGTTGGTTCATCGAGGGGTTGGAGTTTTCGATTCCATGCGAACCCCAAAGCGAACCGATGGGCCAGCATTCCACGTGCCTAACGAGTGCAAAAGCTGCTTAGAGGCTTCCACGCGGGGAAATGGGATCCCTCTTTTCCACTCCGGAGAGTTCAATTCCTACCCCTTCCTTCCCTTCCGCCCTTCCGGTGTATCACGCAGGTCATCCTCCCCGATAGAAAAAAAAAACCCCTTAAACCGGAGAAAGGTGTTGGCACACCGAAAAGGTGCGTCCTCACACACACACACACACACACACTAAGTGGCCCTTTACGAGCCGTACGAGTGGAGGGGTAGGGAGTGGCCACCCTAAAAACGGAAGGGCCAGGGACTCCAATAATAAAGTTGGAAATGCCGAAACGGTGGACTAGAGAACGCCCTGGAACTCCCCCAACGAACCGCCGCGCGCGCGTTGACATCCGGCCGCGGGGCCTCTAAACCGGTTAGCGTTGGCGTGGACGAGGCGCACGTTCAATGGCGCATAATGGCGCTGGAATGGCCGGAGCTCATCATCTTGGCATAAAGTGAACGCGCGACCGCGACCACGACGCAGGAGAAGCTTCCGCAGCATTCCCTGGGGTGGGTTGACGCAGCAGCAGCAGCAGCCTCGGAGTCTGTACGGGCACGTTTTACGGTCCGAACATCGTAAAGCTGCTGTTGCGGTCGCCCAGGTTGTTGTTTGATGGATCCCGGTGTGCCCGTCTGCATGTGTTTGTGTGTGTGCTATTTCAATTCGCATTCACGCTCCTGGTGCTCGAGTCAACGGACACCATCCGGTGATAGTTTAATAAGAGTAATGGCGCCTGCAGCAGCAGCAATAGCAGCAGCAGTAGCATGAGCCGAGGAGTGAAGCTAATTAATTAAATTACATCTTCCTGGCAATGGATGGGATTTCATTTCGCATGTTGCTGTTTTTTCTTTCGTTTTCAATCAACAAGAGAGCTACAATTACTGACGCAATGCATTCTCGCTCTTCTTCTCCTTTCAGCCAAACAGTCCCATATGCACGAGAATGCCGCTGACTTCAATAATGGTACGTATCGGAACGCCGGTGGCCAGTGGCCAGCGGTGGCCACACACACACACACACACAACTGTCATGGCAAGGCCAACGCAACATCAAAGGAGCAGCGAGTAACGTGGCTCTTCATTCAGGACGCGGTTACGCGTCACACTTCATCTACACGGGCGCGAGAAAGCTGAAAATGAGATGAGAATGAAAAAGTTGAGAATGTCAAATCCCATACAAATGGAAATGTAAAGATACAAGTAGGCTGTCACAAATGTATGGGATTTGACATTCTCGCCTTTTTCATTCTCATCTCATTTTCAGCTTTCTCGCGCCCGTGTAGAGATACGGTCAAAGTCCTTCATTTTGCGCTAAATGAAGGATCTGAAGGGCACGGTTGCTGTCCTGCGAGTTTTTCCCTTTTTCTGTGGCAATCTGGGGACCTTCCGGGTGTGTGCTGAACCCGGGACTCCAGGGTCGCCGTTGCTGCAGCAACCGTTGATCAGCAGGCGTTGGCTCGGAAAAAAAAACGCGGAATCCTTTTGCTGGTGGAATGTGTTGAGCAGCAAAACAGGGAGAGAAAGAGAGAGAGAGAGAGAGCGAGAGAGAGAGAGAGAAAGGGCGAAAGAGCGAGAGGGAATGAAAGAGAAAGAGCGAGAGAGACAACAGACAAAACAAAAACACACCAAAAAAACCAATGGTTACGGCGCGAGTCAGCAAATGAGTCTCTGATGGAGTCGCACGCGGCGCATAAATCTTGTTGCCGACAAAACACCGCAACCAGCCTTGGACCAGCCGGCCGGCCACACTCCACGGCGAGCATATTAGGCCACCCAACCAGCTCCCCTACGAAACCCAAAAATTAACCTGAGTAGCCGGAGGGTCCCTCTTCAGCCATCCTCTTGTCCAAATATTCATTTAACATTGCGCCAACCGTTTACGTCTGTGTATGTGTGGAGAGAAGCTCCCGAAAGTACCGTATAAACATCCGGAAACCCCGTCAGGGATAGGCCGCCGCGTTACTTTGGCATGCTGGACTGTTTTTGTTTTCACAACTTTTGACCATTCGCCGGATGGCAGACTGGCTGGCCGGCTGGCTGACTGAAGGACACTTCCAGAATTGGATCCTCTCTGGTTTGTCACGAGTGCTGGTCCAATTCCTCTTCAACTCTCTCTCTCTCTCTCTCTCTCTCTCTCTCTCTCCTGCCACCTGTGCGACGGGACGCAAACGTCGGACTTGTTTTCTAATTAAATAATCTTCTTTTCCGTTGCATCCAACGTGCGCGTTGACCGCCGTCAGGGCCGTGGCATGTTCCCCTTCCCACCCTTATATTCACCCCCTCCGCTAAACTTCCCTTCCTTTTGGTTGTGTTTTTTTAATTTCATTTTCACGCTTTCCCCTTACGCTGGGCACAGGTTCCACCGAGGATTGATTAACCCTTTAAGCCCGAGCGCCACTGACACCGGTCCGGGTTTTTTGCCTTGTATGCTTCATCCCAAGCTCTGTTTTGTTTTGTTTTGTGTTTTTGCAGAGGCCAGCTTTCCGCGGTTTGCCGAGCCCATCCCGAACATCACGGTAACGATAGGCCGGGACGCGCTGTTGGCCTGCGTCGTGGATAATCTGAAGGGTTACAAGGTAAGTAGGTCGATCCCTGTGTGTCTGTGTGTGTGTGTGTGTGTGCGAGTTGAGGTTTTTATGTGATGTTTTACAACAGCAAGGTGAGGAGGGGGTAGCAGAAAGATGGAAGGGGGAGGAACGGTGACCGACGGATGGTCTCATCAAATGCTTCGCTAACAAGCTTGTTCCCCCGCCGAGCGTTGCGGTACCGCGTTAGCGCAAAAGCAAACGCAACCCACCTGGGGAGGGATAAGGGAGGAAGGTAACAGAAGGGTGGTGGCAGGGTGGTGGTAGTGGTCAACGTTGACCAAACAGGACAGATGCGTGCGGTTTTACCGGGCGAATGCAAAAACCCCCTCCCAAACCGGGGGTCGAATGAACGATGAAGCGTTGAATTGAAATATTTTGCGTGGCGTGTGAGGGGTGGATGGGGGTGGAGGGTGCAGAGGTTGGTGGGTTGTAGGTGGTGGAGAGGTCCAGTGGTAGGCCGCGGTAGGCTATTTTGTTTGCTTTTCCCTGCTTTCCCTTCACATTGTCTCCTGCTACTGGTGCTGCTGCTGCTGCTGATAAGCACATTTTCCGGGTGGGTGGGAGGAGGAGGCTTTTCCACCTCGTGAGCACCTTGACGCGTCCAACCAACACCAACACCACGACCATCAGCATCACCATCACCGGAGGCTTATTTATTTTGGGTGTTTTTCGCGCACAAAGTTTTTCACTTCTTCTCCTCCTCCTCCTCCTCTTTCTCGCCCCCGGAGGGTGAAGGGGACGCGTGACCATTTTGCACTCCCGCGTCCATCACCACAATTAACGCGTTGCGTGGCCAGCCGATGATGAGCGGCCATTTGTTTTGTGCCAGTGGAGAGGAAGGGGGTGGGGGTGTGTTTGGGAGGGTTTGTGGGGTGTGGGTGGTTTGGGAAGAGTAAATTTACAGATTAGGCGAAGGCGTAGCATCCGATCCCACCAATGATGATGGTGATGATGATGATGCCGTTCGCGTGACCTACACCCCCTTCCCTCCACCCTTACGACCCGTCATTATCAAAAACCGCACCAACGGTGGTCAAACTGCCGAACAAAATGGTGAACCACTTTGGTCATCAGGCTGGGGTGGGGTGGTGAGAGGGTGGACGGTGCGTTGCGTAAACAGTACGGGGATGCCAGCGATGCGTGGTATTCCGGGGACCAACCAGCGCCTGTCATGATGTGCTCTCTCGCTGTGCTGTGTGTGTGTGGAAAATCCGATTTGCATTTCCTACCCCCACACCCCCGCTGAGTGGTCGCCCCTCGTGACCGCGATGCATTCATCGTTGGATTTTCTCCTCGTGTTTTTTTTCTTCTCTTTTTGGCTTAATCCTGTTTACCTCGCATGACGGATTGCTAAACAGCACCAACAGCGCTTCTGCGGATTGGTGGAAAGAGGAAGGTGTCTCTCGGGTGGGGGAGGGTTTTCTGCTATTTATGGTGTCAGGCTGTAGGCATTAAAATATTCAATATGTTTATCTGTTTTGCTTGTATGGAGTATCTTTTGGGGGCTTATCATGCGCTGCATGTAGGTCATCAGATTTGATCCGTCTTCAAATTCATGTTCTGGTTAAAGTTGCCAATTTTCCTGGTTGCAACGCTATATTTTCCATTCTATACTGTTTCGTGAACACACGATTGGTTCTTTATTAGAAAAATTTTTTCTTTATTGCATCGAAAAAAAGAGCTACTTTTTTGCCACTATGGCTACTACAAATCATTTTAACAGTTTGAACGAAAGAAATGTTTGTTTACAATCTGTTTACGGTGCAGACTACACTACAATGCAGTATATTTTGCGTGATTAAAATTATGATTTGTTCTTTTCGCTGCAGCACATTGATTGAAGCTTAAAGGAAACAAATCATTTAGCGGATATAATGCATATTTTGTGTGTTTAAAGTTGTGTTCTGTTCGTTTTATTGCAGAAACAGCTAGCTAAACTTGGCTATTCCTTCGCGATGTGACAAATGTCCCTAAACAGACGTATTTTCTTATGTATGAACCTTCCGTTACTATCGTATCGTGTCGTTAAAACTTCGTTTTTGTAACGAACAATTCCTGCGTGCGTAGCAACACCTGAAACTAGCTGCTGTCCGAGTTCCACAACAAAGAGTGAAAATGATTCGCTGCTTGTCCGATCTCGACATATCAGCGATCAATCAACGCGCTGACAAGCAGCAAGTGAAAAGATATCTGGATAAAAAAGTGGCATAAAAAACACAGAACAGAACATGAATCATCTGGTGCAACTGGTAACCGGGTAACCGGTCTGAACGGTCTTTCCGATCAACTTACCTCCGATGAGACGGCAGGACCGCAGGCCCTTAGCGGAATTCGAACGTCCATTCGGCAAACACGTACGGCACGTCGACGAGAGCATGTCGTCCGAGGAGCGCGGATGGTGTCGAGTCCGTCGACCGTCCGTCATCATTAATTCCGTCGGCAGCGCCACGGACAATTGGATAAAATTCTTCCGAATTTCCCAGCGTGCCAAAGCAAACGCCACGGCGCTAGACCATGGTCATGGGCGCTGATTTTCCACGCCACAGTTACACACACACACACACACACACAAAGACGCAGACAGAGACCACCGATCCACCGGCATCACAGCTTTCTGCTCACGATTGAAGAAATTTAAGCTGCACTCGCTGCGATCGGTTCATAAAAAAAGTTGTGAGCTACTGCTACGTGATCGCAATGCTGGATGCACGACGCTCTCTCTCCTTCTCTCTCTCCTTCTCTCTCTCTCTCTCTCTCTCTCTCTCTCTCTCTGTCTGTCGCTCGGGCTATCGCCATCTTCTCAAGAATCGCGTCGCTTCTTCCTTCTTGAAAGATAATTTCCCGTCGAACTGTGCCAGTGTGTCCAGTGCGTGTGTGTGTGTCAGCGTCAGGATTATAGTTAGAGGGAAAGAATATCGTGGAGCGTGAGGGGTGTCAGGGGGTGTTTTTTTATGGGGTATGGCTTTAGCCACGCTTCAGGCCTTCTGCCTTTCTGCGCCTTCGAATGATGTGGGATTTTTGATGAAGCGCAGCCTCTCCCTTTCTCATGCATCTCGTGCGGCAGTCTTGCACAGGGGAATGGGGAGGACAAAATTGACGTTTAGATATGCTGCAGCGAGATATGCTCCCTGCTCAAGTAGTGGTAGCGCTTCGGCACCTGACAGCGGGTGGTCCCCGGGAGTCTCGAGGTTTCACTGATCGCTTGAGCTCTCTCTATCTCTCTCTGCGTCTCTCTCTCCTTCTGTCTCTCAATTCGAGACCGTCAACAGCAAGCCAGTTGGCCGCGAAGTGCTCCCACTCCCACTGACACCCACTGATCCACTGCCAGCCGGTTGGTGGTGATGGCGTACGACAACGAAATTGACAAGCAACATGGTTGTCGGCGACGCTGCGATGGTGGTGGTGGGAAGGGTGACCACCCCCCCACTAAGGCTTCGTGCAGGATCTTGTCTTGGAAAATCGAACTTCATGCTACGACGCGCGTATGTGTGTGTGCGATGATCGATGAGTGGTACAGATTCGAGAGGGAGGGATATAAAATACAAAAATTGATATATTTTCTATCACATCATCATCACCATCATCGCCATCATCGTGGGGTGGGCAACCGTCATCGGTAACATTCCATTCGCGCAACGGCTCTGGTCTGGTGATGTCAAGTCGAAAGGATCAAATCGAAGTCCAAGAGACGTTTGGCCCCAGAAAGCCCCGCTTCGATTGGTGATGGCCAAAGCGATCAAGCTTCTGCGTGAGGAGGGGGAGGTAGTGGCCCCGGGGTTAGGATTGAACATGTCAGAACGGGTCGCTCCAAACCGTCAGCCATTCCTGCTGCTGACTCCGACGTGATTCCATCTCATGGCAAGCGAGCAGAAGGATGGAACCCCGTAATAGATACGCGAAGCCCCGAGCACACCAAATGGCACTAGCAGAGCGTGTGTACGTGTGTGTGTGCGAACCGAAAATCCATCGTAAAACCCCGTTCTGGAGCTGGCAGAGAAGCTGGTGGTGATACCCTCATGTGATGATGATGTGGGTTGGATTTAATATCAATAAAGCATAATTTTATTATTGATTTAAAATCAATTCGTTTACCGTTCTTCAGACGCTAGACCATCGTCGTGCCGAGGAAGGATTTGCTCTAGTTTTTCGGTCGGGTCGGGTTTTCCGGAACCGGGTCTCGGGTCGGTTGGTCTCGAAAACATATCCTTAAACTTTGTTGCCCCATGATGGTGGTGGTGGTAGTAGAACAACAACATCAACAACAACCAACCAGCATTAAGGGAAGGTGTGATGTTTGTAGGGATCGTCTCAATCCACACCCACCCGGTTGGGGGGTGCAAATCCTTCGTGCGCCTGATGGCGCTGGAAAAACCATCCGTTCCGAGGAGTAATATCGGCGCCAGCACCAAGGGGATTAAGGGGATTTAAGTACCGCTTTGGAGCGTAGGTTGCTTGCGGGATCGAAGCTTTATCTCCGTCACGAGCAATCCCTCGACACACACACACACACACACGAGCGCGCAGACACATAGCAATCCAAAAGGGGTTCCTAGAGCATTAACGCTAAGGTAAGTGTTGAGGTCATAAATAAATAAATAAAATCAAATGATCATGCTGGTGCTGACAGCAGTAGCAGCAGCGTAGCATCAGCAACCAGGAGCCGTTGAAGGGCAGCGGAAAACACCTTCGTTAGCACCATGAAGGCGGTGAAAGTTTTGAACCTTAGCCCAGGGAAAATGGCAAAACGGTATCGCTGGCGGTATCGACTCCAGCGGGATCGGGATGCTCGGTTTGCGATTCGATGAATCCCCGGCACCTCCTGACTCCTCCTGTTGTTGCTGTTGACGAAGGTTCGAGGAGAAAAGTTTTCCGATCGACATTAGGGAAATGATCGAACGACGCAAAATCGGAAATAGATGATAATTTTCGACTCCGTGGAGAGAAGAGAGAGAGTGAAGGGATGGTGCGGTTGGAGCCACCGAAGGGATTCCAATCGATCCGGGACCCCCTTCTTGACCGGATTGTTATCCAATGGTGCCCACTGGGGCTAGGGCAACCCGTGAGTGTTCATTTCATTTCATCGCTGTTGACGTTGGTTGGCGATAAACGTTCCAGGGAGTGAGGAACCTTCTAGGAAAAAAAAGGGGAATCGTTTAAGCCAGGTTCCAAGTTTGGCGGAGAGTTTCGTAGGAGTGTTATAGGTAGTTGGTGAACTTGTTGGGAGTTGAAACTTTCCGAGTGCTGCGGGGAAGATGATAATGTCGCACTCGTTATGCAACTGAGCAATCTGTGGGGCTGCTGGAGATTTTCTAACAAAGGTTTTGGAAATTTGGCGATTCCTAAACCGTCATCCGTTGGTTGCGTTGTCCAACGTTAACAATGTTTTCGTACAAGCGAGTGAAGAGGAGTGCGTCAAAATACTAAAGAAACTTGTACCTAAGCGATTTTAGAGCTAAAGGACGAGGGAGTTTCGAAATTGCTATAAGTTAGAGAAATGTTAAACATGTATGATGCGGCTTCAGCGCTGCTGTTCTGTATTTCAAGTTAAGCTCCCATTCTCCAGCGATAGCCAAAATAAATATTGAGCTTTCGTTGATTCTTTTTGCAAATTAACTTTCGTTGTTAGTTTTAAGCAATTTTGTTTTTGAATTTATTAAATCAATAAGATATATATATAGATAATTTATTAAATCAATAACATTGTCCACTTGAAATGGTTAATTTTTGTAATGTCTCAAATCATATCACTGGTTCTGACACAGCGAAATGAACAAGGTAATTGGTTGTGTATGGGAACAGAATATGCTCAGCATGTTTGTAATCTATGAAAGTGATAGCTCCTTAAACATAAGAAAGGATACTTTCTCTTGGTCATAACGGGATCAAACTGTGTGTGAACCGATATTAAGTATTTGCTATAATTACAACATATTTAAAAAAGTAAATTAATGCGCAAATGAAAACCATTGTTTTCAATTTCAAAACAAGTCAATTGTGTGTAGCTTTAGAATAGCAAAACCACTTACTCCATTGGTTTACAGAAAGCGGCTCGAGGAAAATGGTTATCAAGTGTAGAATAAATGATGATCCATTCATTTTCTTGTCCTTTCCACTATCAACGTTGATGCACTTCGAATTATTATCTTATCATCATTATATTTATACGGTTTTATTATATCCTCCGACACTGCTCGGTGTCCTGAAGTTCAACGCTTTCGCATATAATACAAAATCATGTATAACATTGATAAAATTATTGTTTTGTTCTTCAAAACATAACTCAGTGCAACAGAAGTAGAAATGGTAATTTTACGAGGTGTGAATAAGGTCCAATGAAATGAATAAGGTATTTAAGGTGAAAAGAA
>NC_064874.1:69476056-69486056 GCF_943734745.1 Anopheles darlingi
GCAACGCAGCCACTCCACGGCAGCTTCACCCTCCTCCCCTGTTCCGTCCTCTCTCCCTTAAAACCCCTTTCATCGTTCATGGGTTTGGGGTAGTGCGGAAAGTTGTAGTTCTCGGTACGATGCACTTCGATTTAGCGCAGAGCGCATTCCACGCGGCACCACGGGAACGGAGTCAAGCAAAACGACAAACACAGACGCACAGGGCACGATGGAGCGTGAAACTAACTGCCGTTGGGTCGAGGAAGGTCGGGAAAATTGGGAGGAAAAATGGAAAATCTCATTTAAAGGGAAAAATTCCTTATAATAACATTTGGCCCTCGCCAAGAACTACAGCAAGGCTGCCCTTTTCAAGCCAAGCCATCGGGAGTTGTGCCACTGGATCAGTGGTGGTTCCCGTTTCTTACACTCACCCTTGCACCGAATCGGAATCGGAAAGTTTGCTGCTGCTGGTCGGGAGGGGCGAATTGAAGCATCCAACTAGCCAGCCAATGGGCTCCAACTCAACTACTGCTGCTGCTGCTACTGCTGCTTCCAAGTGAAGAGCAAGTTTCCTGTTCTTTCTTCACCGTTTAACCCTCCAGATCAGTCCGGTGCTCCAGTTGATGCCGTTATCCTTAGCCGGAGCATCCGGAAGCAGAACGCATCCCCAGAGCGTCCGCCGTTCCTGCGCTCCTTCCACCATTCCACTCGGGGTTCCTTTGCTGCGTTGCTGTAACGAGCGGAAACTTGCTCGACTTCCGTCGGTCGACTCCCTTCTTGTCTGTCCGGTGTGTCCGGATACAAACAAACAGATACTCACACACACACACTCCCGGGCCAAATACAAAGGCACACATGCACACGCGCACGTACACACAATTGAGATTGAGCAAACATAAATAAATTGAAGTACCTTGTTACGCCATGATGGCGGCTACGGTGGTAGTGGTAGTTGCTCGGTGAGTGGATGGATTTGCCGTTCAAATGATGCCAGGATGCTTCGTAGTCCCCCCCCGTCGCTTTCCGAGCAGATTCTTTCTGCATTCCTTGCAGCACCACTACCACATCCACCAGATGCACACTCCCGGCGCTCCCTTCTTTGGTGTACTTTTTGTTGGTTTCGAGAGCACCCTTCTTGGAGCACGATTACGGTGCCGGGCACAAAGGTCCTAGACCCTTTTGCCACTGGGGATGTGTGGTGCGTGCGTGTGTATGTGTGCGCGTGTGTGTGTGTTTGTTGGGTCGGCTGTTGCAGAAAGTTTTTCCGCTGCCCGGAAAACGGTGCGGTGCCCGGTGCTGTGCGAAATTGAGTAACGAATAGTGGGGTCGAGGGGGGAGGTGGCCTTTTCCGGAATACTCTCCCTGGTCCGGATGCACTGCACAGCCCAACCAACAGGGAGTTCCAGCAGCTTCAGCTTTCGAGCCAATCCTGCTTTCGCTGCTGCAGTTCGTGGTTCAGTTCGGTCAGTAACGAATACCGAAAAAAAAAACAACAGTCACAAAAAGTTCCACCGAATGCAAGGTGCCGGTAGCAGAGAGAGAGAGAGAGACAGGAAGAGTGGGCAAAAGTGGCGGACGGTAGTACGAAAAACGTGAAGTTTATTTACCACTTCATCTTGTCGGATCGTGTTTACGTGTTGCACGGTTTGCGTGGTGGGCAATAAAATGTTGTTTAACCAGCCGGAAGCTCATACGTCCATATTGATTTCCAACCCCCGGGCGGATCCGGATGATAGGATGGCGATCGCTCGACACCTCGCTCTGCACTACGCAGCTGTTCGGGCGGGCGCGATCATCAATACATTTACGAGGTGATGATGATGTGTTCCAGGAATAGGTATCGTTGCCGTGTCCTAATTAATGTGATCGAAATTAATAGTATTGCACGCTAATGGCCTTTGAAGGTCGATTACCATTGTTAGCGGACCATTAACCGGCCACAAACACACACACACGCGGCGTCCATTATACCATCAAATAGGTTAAGTAAACGTTAGCGACCATCGGGATAATTACTACCACAAAGATAATTGATTCCATAAAGTAAATATTTCCCTAATCCATCATCAGCGACGGTGATGGTGGCGACGAATCAATTGCAATCAATCGATGCACTCTGCGTTCGATGTTCGACGTCTGTCTGTGATGTGCCCTATAACCCGGGCTATAGGGATCAATCGGAAACTCCGGGAAAAAAGGCAACCTTTAATCATCCCGTAGTTGATCTTTCGACCTCCGGACAAAATGGACTACAGCACATCGCGGCTAATTACATGTCTGGTTCACCGCCACCACCACCACCACCACCGATCGATCGATCATTTCGCCGGCTGTGACAGTATTAGTGCAAAGTGACGCCTGAATTATACAACCCTTTATCCGGCCTCTACACGGCCCCGGGCCGAATGGAATAGGAAATGACCTCACAATGGTTGGTGAACTCGCAGCATTCGCCGCGACCTTTCCGTCACTGGGCTCTATTGATTTTGGTGTCTCGAGTTGCCAATTTGAACCTTCCGACCCCCTACGCCGCCCGGGGGGGTGTCGAGTGTGTATTTAACCCCCGGGGCCGGAAAGTGAAATCAATATTCCAATTCCTGTCCTACCACCCTCCATCTTCCCTCGGGATCGGTGAAATAATTAAACGTTTACCATTCTCCCTTCCGAACCGAGACCAGACCTGTCATTGGAATATGACCTGGCGTTGGCGTTGGCGTTGTCGTTGCCGTTGATGGTGGTGGCTGTGGTTTGTGGGGAAAGGGGAAGGGTGACGACGGGACGAGGACAAAGATACCCGGAAGGTGCCTTGCCACGCATCAGCCATCGGCCCTCGTCTGCACGCCAATACAGACCACGGCCAGCGGGGCACGTAATGCAAATAATCCCGGAAAGTTCGGAAGTCTTTGACCGCCCCGACGCCGGAAGCCGGAACATGAACCGAGGTCGCTATCGGTAGTTCCAGGGATCGGTGGAAGGAAGACCGACGACAGGTCGTGATAGGAGGAAGCTTCGGCAAACAGGAAAGCCATTGTAAATAGCAGCGCTGCACGGTGACGCTGGAGTCTCTCTCTCTCTCTTTCTCTTTGGGTCCGGTCGTCAGTCAAATAAGGACGAAGGACGAGGGGGCGCAACGCAACCGCAGGTGGACTCGACATCAACCGGTCCGGTGAAACGGTAGCCGGACAACGCCGGCTGACATCGGCGTCTCCGGAACGGGGTCGGGATTCGATCCAGTTTAATGGACTAATTTGAGGTTTCTGTAGGACGACCGACGGTGCCGTCGGTGCCGTCGTGGAGCGTGGACGTGAAGCCGGACGTCTTTCTTCGTTGTCTGCGCCACTACGTCGCCAAGTGTTTAATTGACGTTCGGATGTGGACGAGGACGAAGTGTCCCTTGGTCAATGTTTGCATTGAGTCTAACCCATCATCATCATCACGAGGGAGCCATCAGGGACGGCTGGTATCGGTGAAGATAGTGATGACGGTTTGCTTATTGGCTTGCTGCAGGTGTGATGTAGTTGCTCTTTACCGGTGCTTGTGTGTGTGTATGTGGTCGAAGCGCATTGTGCACTGGAGAGTCATGAGAAGAGGAGGTTCTTGGTATTACGGATTAAAGTGATAATCGATAAAGTGACAAAGTGGATTCGATTGATTGAATGCCCGGTTCTGCGATTATTTACAGTTCCGTTTTCTTCCGAGAAGTTGCACTCTACATTCATTTTAAACCAACATCTTTGTTTTGTTATCCAAACATCACATTCTATATGATTGATGATCTTATCCGAGGTTGTTATAAGGATAACTTACTTTCACAACCATTCTTTGATGAGTTATACAATCCGCACAACAGATGCCACGAGTCTTCTGCTTCTTCTTCTCCTTCCACAAGTCTCGAGACTTACATTCGGGGTTTTCCCATCGGTCTGCTGTGCTGTTTATTTGCTAATCAGATACTGATGCCAACATTATCCTCCGTTTACCATATGAATCAATTTCTACACCCTTCATCACTCCCTCCCCCTCCCCGAGGGAAACATCTGGGATGCTGATCACCGCTTAATAGGCCATCGAGTAGCTGATGAAAATGTATTCCCGCTGAATCCTTCAATCCAAACGCCACGCCACGCCAAACGGTCGCCAGCGGTGGGAGTCGACGAATCTTTCGACCAGATATAAATTATCATGTTCCGCGGCCGCTGGGAGTCAGTGCTTCATGAATATGCGATTACGTGGGCGATGGGCGGACGGAAAGCACCCCATTCACTCCCCCTCCGCGGTGCCTGCAAGCTCAGCATCATTGCTCAGCGTCGCCGCTCAGTGCGCTGAGCGTCATGCGGCGAAAAATCAATTTCGTATTCAAAAGCCCTCAAAATGCGATTTAAGAACCACCACCACCACCAGCACCAACCATCGCTGAACTGGTGATCATGGTGGTGGGTGAGGCCTCAGTTGAGTTAGAAATGAGAAGAGAAAGAAAGAAAGAGAAAGAGAGGGAGCTACGCCTTTTTCCATCCTTTTGTGGCTCCGGAGTAGAGCGAATGGAGGAGAACGAAGAAGAAACAACAACATAAAAATGGCGACAGAAATGATGGTGTTGTTGCTGTAATCATGGCACTCATTGGCATGGCTTCGTGGCACAATTGAACGATAAACTCCCACATCCCCACTTCGCCACAAACCACCCCCAAAAAGGAGGGGAGGGTGTTCAGTTGGCCTGGTCCGCTGATTGTGTCGCTCCGATCGTGCCGAGAAGAGCGTCCTTGCGGCCACGTTTCTTGGGCTTTGGGTTTGGTGGTGGAAATTTCAAGTGAAATATGACGAATAATTATTTTTCCCGTTTTGCGTCTCGCCATCTTCTTTTTCTTCTTCTTCGTCGTCGTCGTCGTCGTCGTCGTTCGGGGTTTGGGGTGTTGAGATTCGCCTTTCGCCTCGCCTAACGATCGGCCCCTTTGGGTTGGGTTGTTTTGTTTGAATCGCGTCGTTGGTGGTGGTGGTGACGTGGCACCGAAGAAGTACAAGCAATCAAGGAGGTGAAGCAGGAAGTGGGGAGAAGAAGCAAAAAAGAAAAAAATAACTGCAGGAGGTACGCAAGGAAAACATTTTCCATAGAACCACCCACAGTCGATGGTGGGACTGTCTTCGGCCCCCTACGCCCATCCCTTTTTCCATGGGGATCACCCTGGCAAGGAGCAAGGGGCCGCGGTCGAAGGGCCGGCATTCAATGTGGGAGGTGAAAAAGGAGGAAGCAGCAGAACTCGGAAAGTGGAAATGTATTATTCATAAGACAGCTTATTTAACACCGAACTCCTGGGCCAAAAGCGCACACACACACATACACCCACACAGACACAAAAAGACTCTTCTGTCTAGGCGAGTAAAATACAAACACACTCGCAAGAGGAGCAACGTTGGAAGTGCGCTGAGCATAAAAGAAGGGAGGGAAAATCGAGCGTCCAAACGATCCAAATGACGAAGATGGCTAGATGGCACGTCGTCGTCGTCGCACTTTGGCGGCGTTGGAGCATATTTTATGCGCGAATGAAGAAGAAAGGGCAAGCGAAATGAAGGAGAACAAGAAAAAAAACCCAGAGGGAGAAAAATGAAACACCGAGGGCCGAAAGATCATGACCCCTTGTGGCCGGGTCACAAGCTTATGCTCCATTCCTCCGCTCTGGATGGAGGTGAGAGAGGCTAATGAGTCAGTGTGCGCACGTGAAGACGAGGGCCGAAGACTGGCCGGACTGACAGGGACAATAACAGGACAAAGTTTCGCCTTCACTGCACTGTTTGATCAAGCTGCAGTCAATTAATTTTCAATTATTACCACCCCTCCAATTATGTGAGACGGTTCGGTTCGGTGACATTCTTTCCTGTCGGGTTTTCCCCTCGGGGACGCCGGGTACACGGTTACCCGGAGGAACATTCCTTTTGTTTCTCGGGTGTGGTGCAGCGCTGCGCTACGTCCGGGAAGGTAATTGATCCTGGCGCATGTGGACGTAAGGATGGCGGTTTTCTGGCGGTGGCGCACCAGAAGACATCCGTCAGGGCAGTGCCAGGAGGCAGTGCCGCATGTTTTAAGTGAGACACGTTATGCGGTGAAAGTTGGACGTTCGCCGTTCGTCGTAGGACGGCTGATTCTTGAATGTGGCCATTCTTCAAACAGCCCGCAAACGAGAAAGTATCATGGTGAGCACTGTTAGAACAAAACCGGGGTGCAATTCATTTGTGATAATTTGGCACCGTGTGGACGAACTGTTACTGGTTCTTTTGTTTGCATTTATTACAATGTGCTCTGCATGAGCATGTGGAAAACCGGGGAGGGCTTTTGCCTTTATGAAATAGTTGCATAAAAAATGTTTGAACAAAGGAAACATTTTAAACATTTGTTCTCTGCATCCCTTTAGTTATCGTCATTATGTTGGTTTTTATTTTATACGTATGTAAAACAAGTGCTCTATAGTGAGATTTACAGCGTATTTTAACATCTGTGTAATTGACATTTTTTATTCATTTTATTACGGGACGAATCAGTGTGAGAGTAGCAGGAATTTTATATTTCAGTCTGAATAATTTAATTATGTTGCACCACCTTTGGACCAAATATTCAAATAATCGATCATCTTCCGTGAGTAGAATTCCGATCGCCCAGAGCGACTGTTGATATTAGTACAATAAACTCTACAAAAAAGAAGAGGATATACTAGCAACTTGTGAAATCATTATTCATTTGCACTAGGCGCGAAAAAGAAGGAATATCAACCAATGTTTCATTAGATCTTAAACACAGCTAATGATGAATTAGAAATCTAATACCATTTAACACATTATACCATAGAGTCAAGGTAATTAATCAGTTCGGATATCTACATTAATTACATTCAGGTTTGATTTTTAAACAATCACAAAATAATTCATTACACAGCTTAATTAGTTTGTATCTCTCAATAGATCTCTATCTGGGACACGATCCGTAGCTCGCCCTTTTCCTAGAGAATGTGCTGATCTGGAACTGCGCTTTTTTACCAATTGAGTGATGCGTTTGGGGTAGTAATGTTATTCAACAATCAATTTCATCGGTTTTTGTCGGTATTATTCGACTTTTCAAACGGTTCTTAGCTAAAGATTTCGGAGATCCAAACTAATTTCGTTTGGTTAGAAGAAAGAATACAATACTAGCCCATGGAATCATAATGCTTAGTGTAATGGTTGTGCATATACCCAAGATAATTGCTAATTTATTTGTGTAATTTTACAGCCATTGATGGAAAGCGAATGTATGGTTTTTAATAAAAAGGTATTAATGATTAATTAAACGTTTTATCAATGTTTTGCATTGGCCAAAGCTGCCCGGCACAGGTATAGAGACGAAACGCTATTAGCGATAAGTATTGTAATTGCTAAGCAATAGGTATATCCTTTTCTATTCTTTCGATTGCTTGTCATCAGCTATGGCTACAGATTTTCCCTGAATTGATAAAAAAATACTTAAAATTCTAACTAAGCTGCTTACGTAGCGAAAGAAAGATAGTAAAAGAGGTACCTTTTGCATCAAACATTTAACTGTATCCAATTCCTTTGCGAGCAATCTTGAACCAGCTGTTGGTGAGGCTGTTGATAGAGCTCCTCAAAATAAACCCTATTCTCTGCTAGTAGATCGTTTGGCAGCGGATTTCCGTTGATACTTATTCAAATTGAATGGATCGTGTAGCTGCTCGATGCATGCATCCTGGCGTCATGTTTTCTGCTGAACTGCTTCAAAGTGGATGAATAAGTAAAGCTACCGCTGTACATTAATTCAACGACATTGAACCCTTTGCTAGACACGCCAGGCCAGCGAGGGTCAGCCGGACCCTTCCTGGACCTGTTCCTGTTCCGCACCTTATCGTTATGCTGAATGTTTCTGTCTCTGTGGATGGGTGATTTGCGTCCGTAACACAGAAACCGTGTGGACGCTGGACGACATTATTAATTCAGTTCGACAAGATACATTCAACGCCGTCAACTCCCCCCTGCCCCAAAGTGTCAACCACTTGAGAAGGTTTTTCGTGCTGCTGAGGCAAACTTCATGGAAAACTCGGCAGCGAAAACTCCGCAACACATATTGTTACACCACCGAATCACACAATATTTCACGATTGATGGGCTCAATTCCTGGGTGGTGGCAGCGGCGGCACTTACACGCCACTAGCCACTCGGCCATCATGTTCATTAATTCAAACTCTCCCTCTCGCTCCGATAGACTTCGCCACACCGGGCCACGCCGGGCACACAGTTCCGGAAGGTTGAAGCATAAAAAGGGCCAAATGGCGGACGGGTGGGCAAGAGGTTTGCAATTCGTGCCTGGCTCACCTCCTCTTCTAGCCAACCGGAGAGCTCGACTCTATTAGGATATTTTCCCACTTTGACAGAAAACACGAAACTCGCCCCGGACTAACCGGGCCTTGGAATTTGTGTGTGTACGTGTGTTCGTATGTACGTTTGATCGCTCGTTTGGTCCGTCGTCCTCTGCTCGCTGTTTTCTGTGACTGTTTTCCACCCTCCGAACCCCCCAAAAAAAGCCACCCCCGAAAAGGTGAAATAAAAACAAACATTTTCTTCTTCGCCGCTCCATCCATCCCCGGGAGTTGCGGGATCTGATCCGATCGTGTGTTTTTGGCCACCTCCAATGAGCGTGTGTGTGTGGATAAGGTAGCTGGGTGCGTTGTGTTTTGTGTGTGTGTTGTAGCGACGGTAGCTTCAGTAGCGGTCTCTTCCTTTCGTTCTCTATCGGTCTAGCCTGTCGAATGGTGCTACTCTCGAGTCCAACTCCGTTTACCACCGTCCATTCCGTCAGCGAGTGGCATCGAGCAGCCACTCGAATACGACGACGACGACGATGACTACCCGGTGGACCCTTCTTTTTATTTGCAGAATAAATTGATAAAATTTGAATATAAATGGAATAAAACCCTAGCTGCTAGCAACTCCGGACCAAGCCCAGGGCTGGAGTATTACTCAATCTACCGGTGGTATTTTCGTTGGCATTCCCACCCAAAACCGGGCAGTCCGGTTCCAGTTCCAGTTCCGGGGAGCCTGATGGCTTTCGCACCGAGACCGTCCGAAGCTGGCAATCGTTTTGCGAGTCGCTGCCCGGAGTTCTTTTCTTCGCTTCCTTGCGCTCTCCGTTTTTAGTTGGCTCCGTTTGTTTGAATGACCACATCCCGGGAGTGTGTGTGTGTGTGTGTGTGTGTGTGTGTGTGTGTGTGTGTGTGTGTGTGTGTGTGTGTGAGCGAACGCTTGTGAGCTAATGTAGAGTACCGAGTGAAAGGATGCTTCGCTCAAGCATCCAGCAACAACACCAACAACACGCCCAAAGTGACTCCGGTTTCATATCGCTTTCCGCTGGTTTCCGGTTCAAATAAGCGAATGAAGTTTCCCGGGGGGGGTTTTTTCCGGAGCGTAGCATGAGAGAGTGGCCCCGTTTTCACCCCTCTCTTAGATTACCGCAGCATCCCGTCGAGCCGCAGAGGATGCATTAAGAAAAGCGCATCGAATTCGCTTTTCGGATATTGAGCCAAACGCAGCAGCAGCAGCAGCAGCAGCAGCTGGTTGTGACAGGTCTTTGCCTTTGATGGTTTCTCAACCATCCTTTTTGCTGGCAGTACTTTCGTTCTTGAACTGCAGACCTCGAACTCCAACTGACGGGTAGTTTTCTTCGGTAGTGAGGAGGAGTTGAGTTTTCCCAAAAAAGTTGATGTTCCCTTTGCGTTGCGGATCGTAGCTTTTGCTGTCGTTTAGAGAGAGAAAGAAAGGAAGGGGGGAATGCTTGGCACGTGGGGAATGGATGGTGCAACGGTGCACGAATGAATATGTAATGCTGCGTTCGTTATGGCGCACAGTCGTTGAAATGCAAATGTTAATAAGCTGCGTTTTGTTGGGATAATAATGCTCACCGGTGGGACGCAGGAAAAGTTGTCTTTACATCCGTATGCAGCGAATGGACGTTGGATTTCGAATTCGAATAAATTTCTAACTTCAGCTT
>NC_064874.1:69488556-69501056 GCF_943734745.1 Anopheles darlingi
AAATCAATTTTGTGCGAGAGAGTGTGTGTGTGTGTGTGTACATGTTGATCGTTGTGACACTGACACGTCCGGTTCGAGGGTGGTCCGGTGATAAAGCAAACAAATATCGCGCATTCCCCGTATGACATGCTGGACATGATCCATTCACCATTCACCATGCTGCATGTGGTGCTTGTTTATGTGCTGCTGGCTTATGCTAGAGCATCCCCTTTTTCTCTCTCTCTTTCTCTCTCTCTCTCTCTCTCTCTCTCTCTCTCTCTCTCTCTCTCTCTCTCTCTCTCTCTCTCTCTCTCTCTCTCTCTCGCTCCTCCATGACACCGTCCACCAAAGCGACGGTCATCAACGGTATGCGGGTGTTACTCGGCAACAGAAAACAACAAACAATCCAAAAGTCTGCGGAATGGGGATTAGCCGGCGACAAGTGTGTTGAGCTCGTGTGTTGGTGTGTGTGTGTGTGTGTGTGTGTGCTATGGCATCGGCACGATAATCGCCGAACCTATCCAAATATGCTTATTGGAGGTATACGCGCGGGGTTTTTGGCATAATCAGCCGGTCTGGTCCGTAACAACGCATTATATCATCCTGCAGCTGAGCAAATATCCCACAGTTCGCCGGCCCTCGAGGATAAGAATGGACCGACACACACACACACGCACGCACACACACACAGACATTAAAAAGCAAAAGCCGGAAACACATTTAATGCTGAGCTCTGCGAGACAAGCTGTCAGCTGTGGTGCGCGCGTATGTTGGACATTGAAACCCAGAACAAAAATTGAATTTCAATAATTTCGGTCTCGATCCAGTCTGGTGGCGAGGTGTGTGTGTGGTGTGTCTGTGCGTCATTTAATGCTTCTCATAAATTCCGAATTGCTGCACAGCATATCCTTTCTTTTGCACACGTTGATACGCACCGGTGGTGGTGCTTCATCGCTTGATGTTGCTCGATGGCCATTCTCGCCGGTGATACCTTTTGCCATCGTTATGTCGTTTAATACTTTTTCCCTCGGGCATTCGGGCTGGTTGGCGCATTCGACCCACACAGAGCAGAGCAAGTGGATGAAAGCTCTTTTCGGAAAACGGAGATGATTGATTGAAATGATCGCTTCCGGCATCGGCGCTCGGCGGTATTTTCATGAATGTGGCATCCCGTGTGACCTCACAAGTGGTCATCAGTGACGACTGATTCCCGGTTTAATAGAGCCTCTACTCAACAATTGTATTACCCTTCTCCTCCTGGGCCTTTCTCGTTAACGTCGTTCTCATTCCTGTTTTCGGTTTCCTTTTTCCCAACCACCATTGCAGTACCACCGGCGATCGTGGAATCGTTGACAAGCAACGACATGGTGGTGCGCGAGGGCACGAACGTGACGCTCAACTGCAAGGCGAAAGGCTTCCCGGAACCGTACGTCATGTGGCGCCGGGAGGACGGTGACGAGATGGCGATCGGTGGCGAGAGTGGTAAGTAGTGGCCCATCAGATCCAGCGAGATGCAAATGAGTGCAATCGATCTTTGTTCGATCCGGTTCCACAGTGAACGTCGTCGATGGTGAGACGCTACACATCACGAAGGTCAGCAGACTTCACATGGCGGCGTATCTGTGTGTTGCTTCGAACGGAGTGCCACCGTCCATCAGCAAAAGAGTGCAGCTAAGGGTACAGTGTAAGTGCATTCGATCTAAGATCTAAGCCCAAAATGATGAATTTTATTTTCACTTTCTGACACAACTAAATAACCAAACAACTGGTGAAAACGTACTAATGGCGCTCGTGTACCTTACCTTCACAGTTCCACCGATGCTCTCGATACCGAACCAGCTCGAGGGTGCCTATGTTGGGCAGGATGTGGTGCTCGAGTGTCACACCGAGGCGTACCCGGCATCAATCAATTACTGGACAACGGAGCGTGGTGACATGATCATCTCCGGTAAGCAAACGAAACCAACTAATAGCTTCCCAGAACCCAGCTTCACCCAGCACCCTTAAATCTCTCCCCGAGAAATCCGGCACATTTGTTTGACATTCGAAGACTCCTTGACTGACCGGAACCAACCGGACTACTTCCTAATTAATAAATGAACAGCTCCCTATCTGATCTATCTATCGAAGTCCTGCGTAGAAACACCTTTTCGACCTCAAAAAGGCAAAGGAACGGAGAGCGAAAGAGAGAGAGAGAGGGACAGGGATTGCGGACCAGAAACGGATGTCAGATTCGGTCAGCAAAGTTAGTTCCCCATTTAACACCAATCAACCGACAATCAATAAAACTTTAGTCAATTTGGGGAATTAGTGGCTAGGCCGAGAGGAAAGGACCCAACACCCGCACCGTAACACACACAGCCTTAGCATCACCCCGGTTTCCAAGAGTGGTCAGAGATCAGAGACTATCCTCTGGAGCCCTCCGGTCGGGCTGGCAGGCAGGCAGGGACGTGAATTGATTTCCGATGGTCCGATCCGAACCTGGTGAGCCGGAACCATTGGCTCCGGTTTCGGGGTTTGAATAAATAACGCCGTCACCGCAAAAGCCATCGAAGACAAAGTCGTCCAAAGGCCGGTGAAGGAGTCGACATCAGAGTCGACAAACACATACATGCACACACACACACGGGCCACACAGGTCCCCCCAGACTCACGCTTGGTGCGTTTGGTCCGTGATGCGTCAAATCCAACAATCCGCACTTCGAACTCGGGTTTTTGATGCTGCCAGGGCACACACACACACACACACACACACACACACACACACACACACACACACACACACACATGGTTCAGCCCCGGTCTCGGCCACTAAAAACGAAGTCAAATCCAATCAAGACGGACACCGAAATAAATTATCTATCCATGTCTTTTGAAGTCTCCCGGATTCGGTTCGTCTCCTCGGGTTAGCGGACCCAACAGGAGACATCGAACAGGACCAGCACGGTCACTGCCATGGCCATGGACTGTAAGGCAAGGGACAGGGACAGCACATCACTCCGTTAATTGAATTGAGGCTAAGTGATAGGGATACTTGACGAAGACTTTTCTTCTTCTTCGGTTGTCCTTTCGGTTGGCAGACGATTCGGTGAGTTCCGGTGGGTTTTCCGCTTCACACACACATCAGGTTCAATCACCGAATGTCATGTGTGTGTGTGTGTGTGTGTGAGTGGATCTGAGCACCTTCCACGAAACCACGCGGTACGTGTCCTTTTACGGGTCGAGCTTAAACAAGCCCTCAACCGGTAACGCTTTCGCCTGTCAAGTGGCATTAATTGGCAATTTTCGGCTTTGGCATAGATAGATGGTCCGAGTGGCTGGCTGCTGCTCGTCGTTCGCACATCGATTGGCACGTAATGGTGGCAATCGGTTTCCTCAGATGGACGGAGACGGAGGAGTGGGTCGCGGCACAACCTGTCAATCCATTTGCGGTCAACTCGTAAAGGCGGGGATCGTTTCGTAGCAGAAGCAGCTTCGTTCGTCCGTCAATTTGATGCAGCTAATTTGGTGCAATCGAACGGTGTGCGTGGGGAGCAGCGTGAGGGATTAAGCCAGCTAATTGTTCTCGTTTGAAAGGGTGTGAAATGTTTAAATACTGCTCAAAAGTGTTGACAGGAGGAGCAATTAAATATTGATTCAACGCGCCAGCGGGATAAACCATTTTGCTGATGCGTAAAGGCCATGGTGTGGGTTTTTTTTAATGCTATGAATTATGTCGACATGCATCATTTTATGAATTATGAAGCAGTTTATTGGAAGGAAAAATTTAATAATATTATAAACAAAGTGACTGCTTCTGAAACCCGTAACCATTCGAAGAAACATTGCCGACGAGAATGGCATTCAAATTGTTGCCAAATTCCAAAAGAAATAGGTTTTTCACGTTCAATAGTGAGATGAAAACATTTATGCATCTTTTCATGGAGTGGGTTTTGAATGAATCTTATCCGATTGGATAAAAAAAATCGGAAAATTTTCCTTTGCATAATACTTGGCTCAAATGTTCTACATAAGCAGCAAGGAATGACATTTCGAAAACATTAAATCTGTTTTGCACCTTTTCTGCTACTTTTCTTTGCATTAAACATACGGAAACTTATCAATTAGGTATATTAACAGTCCGATACTGTAATTTACTAGAGCGTCAACTGGAAAGCACAAATAGTCTATTGCTACAATTAAATAACGCACCAAGGACTTATAGAATATAAACATACGGCTCGTCCGTCCTTAGATAAAAAATAGTTTAGTAAGTTAAAAAATATTCAAAAAACCCTTGCAAAGAGTTTCACTAACACCTAAGACGTTAGTTAATAAGTTGTTTAGAGTTTTTGTCATTACTTTTCAACATCAACGAATAACGGATCCAACCTACACACCATGCACAGCCTGATCTCAGGCCAAATCGAGATAAAAAACGATTCCCATAAAGAGATGCTTATCAATCTTTTAATTGCATTAAACATAGACACCAACAGAACCTTCTCACATCCTAACAAAAGTGGATGAGCTCCATCACAACTTCCCCGAGCGTCCACTTGTAACACCATTCCTCGATGACGGAAAGCCCTTCCTTCCTTCCGAACCGAACCGAACGAACTGCTCGTGAAAAAGATGCTTATCGAGAAGGAAGTATCGAGCGTTTTTGTGTGTGTGTGTGTGTGTGCGAGTGGCCGTTGTGCCTGCCGGAAATGAAGCTATTTAGAGGGCCATTCATGCGAACAAAGATACCCGGTCCCCCCTCCCTCTGCCCCCCCCCCTTCCCTTTCTGTCTCCTCAAACACTCGATAAGAAGAGATAAATCTCGGGGGCGATAACGGGAGAAGACTTCACACATTACCCTGTTAAATATCGGTATCTTTCATCTCCGGCCATCACCAACACCACCAGACCAACGAACGTCGAACACGCGGCCCGTTCCGTGGACCGTTCTCGTCTCTCCGTTGGCGACAGCGACAGCCGCGCTTCGAACGTCGTGCAAGTCCTGGCGCTGGGTTGGAGGAGTGTGATTGCTTTAGCTCTCCGGCATGTTTATCCTGGCCGTTCAGCGAGCAGTATGCAAGCTAGCAACCTCCTCCCTTCTTCCTCATTCTCCTCCACTCGGTAACCCTTGCTTCTATTGTTCTGTCACTCTCTGGTTCAGATCAGATCAGATGGATGTGAAGCAACACAGTAAAAGGAGGGAGGGACAGGCGACGAGGCATATCCTTCGAGGCCAGCGTGCGTCACATACGTACGCGTAGGACGATGGAGCGACGATGGTTTGCGTACATGCCACGACCTCTTCAGCCAGTTGGTCGGGTCGACCACTTGGCAGCATAAGGGAGAACATGTTGCTATTCTGCGTCTGCTTCATATTGCCCCCACCCATTCCACCCCTCAACCTTTTGGATCGGAGCATCATTTTCCATCATCATATTTTCAACATCACTCACACACACTCACACAATCTGGGACGTCCACCAGTGCGGTGGTCCGTTGGATCTGGAGTCCTTCGTTCGTTTCGGGACGACAGTGAACCTTTCCCCCCACCCCCTGTGTCCGGGACTCATTGATGTATCCTCTCCCTCGCTCCTTTCCCACAATTCTTCTGCCCTCCCTTAAAAGCAGTACATGGTGACAAAGTGCGACAACTGCTGCAACGATTGGGCTTCGTCGATCCTTCCTGTCGAGGGCTTCCTGTAAAGTGACTCCGTTCACCGCACGGGACACACAAAAGGGGCGCGTCTGCCGGGCATGGTCGTTGTGGCCGTTTTTTGTCCGAGCTGACCTGCGGAGAACGTTCACCGTGATAACCGCGTTGAGTTGCGTTGCGTTGCGTTGCGCTGCTTTTCCCCTTTCACGGCTTGGATGGTTGATAGAGACCGAGCAGCAGAACCGAACAGCAGACCATCGCCCCATGATGTGCGAATAAGTGACCCGGGAGATGAGTCGCGGATGAAATAGTGAAAAACAGTAAAACCAGACCGGATAACCTGTGTGTGTGTGTGTGAATTGGCGAGGAGTCGGTGCAGTGCCTAGCGGTGTTCCGATCGAGGTTGCGTCTACATGTCAGCCTGACGGGCTAACTAACTGCTAGCTAGCATCGCGCCACCGTGTGTGTGTGTGTGTGTCACTAGGACAAATGAATAAAGAACAGCTGGTGATAATTACGAATGCAAGTCCGCCGTCAAGTCGTGCTCGTGACAAGGATTACTGTGTTTGGATAGAGAGAGTCTTTCAAAAGAATGACAGATTTTTTTATTTCTGCTGCTGCTGCTTCCGCGGAACTTCTTTTTTCTGCGGCTTCCGTGGAACTCACGAGGAATGTTTCATGTATGCGATGCTGTTAACGCATGTCGAGCAATTGAAGTGGATAGTGTTTGGATAGTGGCATAATTCTGTCTTATGGCTGGAGTGCTCATTGTTTATACAGTTACGTCCATAAAGGTATAAGTACTAGTACCTTTAGGTACTTATGCGTTAATTATTTTCGTTTAAAATTAACATAGTGTAATTAGCTGCCTAAAGGACAGCACGTATAGTAGTCTATGATTTGCTGTAAAAATTTAATGAACACAGATACTGCACAACACAATGGTGCACCTCTAATGCAACATCGTTACTTGGTCGGTTACAAGCGATGCTGCCGCTGCTGCCATGTAATGAGCATTTTAAAGCGATTTACGGCTCAATGTTGGTGTTCGGTAGGAGAAGGGCCCGGCCCTCTTCATAACGGCACATAATCTTATTTACATATTTTAATCTCCAGGAAGTAATGGTCCCGGAACAAAAAAGGGGTCGGCTAAAGGGGGGAGGAGATTGTTTTGTACTCTCGTAGCCCGCATAGAACACACTCATCACGCGCTGGGCACTCTCGTTCGCTGAAACAATTCTATCTGCACCATTTTCCAATGCACCACACACACACACAAGCGTGCACTCAGTCACCTTCGTATCAGCCGCGCCATTACGGTTGGTGGTTATGTTGGCGATAATGCGTCTACCGGGCGCAATATGTAGTGCCCACATTGTAAGACTATTAAATTACCAGCCAATGTCCAACCAATGTCCACAGCCCGGCACCCAGCTGCCCTTCCCCGCCTTACACTAGCTAGCGGCGCTACGGAACGATTAGGTCCGAAAGGGTCCATTATCTGGCTTCCTAGCTGGGCGCACCTGGGTGCTACTTCCGCCACACCTCGCGGTGCTTCGATCTCCGGTGCGATCGCTGGAAATGCGTTACATTTTATCTTATCGATGAGTCTCGGGGACTGGTGCCCGGAAATGGTGGCCGTTTGGTTCGATCGACCAAATATCCGGTGCGGATCCATACCATACGCCGCACACTCCCAGACCCTGATCACAACACGCACTCGCACACACACACACGCCTAGTGCTAGTGCGTAATGCCGTGATAAATTAATCCAGACGACCGGGTCCGGGACCAACCTCCCAACTTCCCAGCTTCAGCATTCAGGTTCTGCAGTTATCGCACCGAACAGCAACTCATCGCAACGGAATTATCTATGCTAACGTTTCACAGTCGCTATAATTAAATCAATTTAATACTGCAATCCGCCAAACCACGGCACGGGCATGCTTCGGTTCGGTTCGGCTGCGTAGACGAGACGAGAACAGCATTCCAGCGTCCATCCGAACGGGAAAACGGGGAAACGGGAAGGGGACACACACAGCGCGCGGTCTCAATTACGTCCGTTAACGATGTGCGTTCCAGTGGTGGTGGTGGTGGTGGCGTTGTGCCAATGTGCTCCATACTAATTCGTTTCAGTTCAGTTCCTTCTTGCTTCTGGTCTGGTCTGCAGCTGGTAGGTTGGTTGGTTGGTTGGTTGGTTGGTTGGTAGAAACCGAGAGGTGAATCGAGTGACATTTGCTACTCGCATCCGGACGAGTGCCAACCAGCCAGCCAGCCACCCGATCGATCGTCGGGGTTGGGGCCGGATGAAGAGTAACCGAGCAGCGATGAACCGGTGGCCACCAGCACCGGTGTGAGCATCAAACATTTCCAATATCAACTCATTCGAATCTAAATTGCCCTCCATAACTCACAACGCAACGCAACGCAACGGGAAACACATGTTCCGGCAGATCTACATTTTATCTACACGATTCCGACGATTCCCTCGCCGATTTCGCGTTCCGCTCACCGCGATTGCCTCATAGGGGGTGTCTTGTTGTGGTTGTATCATTTTAAGCAGCACCAGCAGCAGGACGAAACCTGTGGTAAAAAGAAATGAAACAACCAAAACTTCAATGCTCAACGGTGTTTCTGGTAGCGATGTTCTCGATTGACATTTGAAGGACCTTTATTGCAATGTCTCTACATCAGATTCACTTCGGTGAACGGAACCAACCAAAGCCATTCTCTTAAAACCGATAGATATTTCTTTGATCCAGCATCTATATGTAAACAATATTACATTTTTGGTGTTCAAATCAACCAACCAACAGCAGAAATGCGAACGCCTCTTTAATCAGCGCTCCATTTTGTTGTGAGATTCGGTGCAACCACAAGGATGTTGTGAGTGGCATGTTCGTGGGTTTTATGGTAACACTTGCTCATAAAACAATTAAATCATCACATCGAGCGAGCGTTCGGTTTACCACAAACACCGCAGCAGCAGGAGTCGACGCAGGTGTATCTGTCACCAACAGATGCATCATACGCAGAATGGCGCAGCAAGCCGGGATGAGAGAGAAACAAATTTGAGACACAGTTCAAAGGAACACCTGCGCACTACGCGAAAGATGAAACTTAATTGGAATTTGTAATCTTTATTGGAAACATTTTATTCGTGGGTAATGCTCGCTACTGTTCATAACTGTAGTAATTGTTTTATTTTACCACGTCCCTGATCCCTCAACATTTGCTGTCAAGTCTTATGCGTTTCGTGGTAAAATTAAAATGCGCTTTCCATTATGTTCCACGGTATTTCCGGGCTCTATAATCGTTTTACAATAGAGTAGTACGATTATGTTCGTGTATGTAATTGCATCAGTTCGTGTAGTGTAACTTTATTGGAAAACTGTGGTTAAAAAAACATTGTGGACAGCCTTTTTTAACAATATTCATTTGATGCTTAAGTGCAGTAGGTGTGATTAAAAAATGATTGAAATAGTTTTAAAGAGTTAGTTTAAGTTTTACTGACATTTGAAACTGTTGTAAATATTTGACACTAAACGATTGGAACAATTCTATGTTCAAAAGAATTATTTCTATACAACATTCTAGTTCTATATCACTTTCTAATCAATGTTAAATTAATAAAATCATAAATTGTGCTACTTCTAGTACTAATCAATTGGTGTACCAATATTGAATCCTCTAGAACGTCAACATCTTGCAGCTACGAACGATGATTTACTGAACTAGTTTAAAATCGATCACTAATGAAAAATAAATGATGCACTACAGCTCCAGCACGGCAGAATGAGTGCTTCACATCCAAACCAGACATGCGGCTTCTCATCGAAACTCATAATTTTCAAGCACAATGTTGTCGTGTCATTATGTTCTGATGACATTATTGACGGAGTGTGGTGTTCATCGCTGGCTTCACGATTGTTCGCGTCGACAGAGTGAAGTGGGAATCAACCAACCATTGGAACGCATCCATACGAACCAACCATTATATTGTACCCGGCCGCTAGGACCTTATTAGGAACAAAACCCGGCTTGGAATGGTGATCTCTACAGCGGCAGCAAGAGCAAGGGTAGCTTCAATGAGATCCTAGGCACTGGAGGTCCTGTGCGTGAGTGAAGCTAGTTTCCCCATCCGGCGCGTCATCGTATGAGGAAAGCATAGTCATCCCGTTGTGGGGAATATGTTTGTCATTAGCCTGACATTTCCACTGCGCATTAGGGCTAATTATCAACATAAAATCGATGACATTGCTCACACACACACACACACACCGGGCCGGGGAAAAGCAAGGTCAGGACAATGGTCGACTTACCGATGGTGAAGCATTGAAGCTACTTGCCGTACTTGGCTGCCGGTTGAACATGTAGCTTGCGTGGTTCCGGTAAAACAAAACATTATCTTGATATGCCATCCTAGACAATTCGGGGAAATGAAGCAACCTACAGGAAGGTATTGATGTCTTCATTAGTTTGGGAAAATGTTTCGGGAAAAAGAATCGTTTGCAACCAGCGCCATTTAGGACAGGTGATCGGGTGTAGATGCAACGTTACAGGTCACGTCAAACCTGCTCCATTATGCAAAATTGATTGACGTATACCGTTATTACTGTTCGCTAACGTTCCGAAGTTGCTCCCTTCGTTTTTTTGTTGCTGTTATTTTCGGCTTCTTTCCTCGTATAGAACCAGACCAGAGCTGACCAAGCAGGTCCGACTAACTTTTTGTGTCCCTGCCCTCTTTTTTTGTGAGTCATTTGAATGGTTTTTTTTACTCTTTCGTTTTCAGATACCTCCCGGACCGGCGATAAGTTCGAAACGATGTCTCGCAACACGGGCTACACGAAGTATATGAGTCTGAAGATCCGAAGCGTTGGACCGACGGATTTCGGATCCTATCGATGCGTGGCCAAAAACTCATTAGGCGAAACCGATGGACTTATCAAATTGGACGGTAACTGATCCCTTCCCCTAGTCACCTTTCCCTTTTCTCTAGGACGAGAGATCAGTGAAGCCCGGGGACGCTAGGACAAGAGACGAGAACGAGAACTACGGTCCCAGTGCCGGTAGTTCCGGCGAACGCAGCGCATCCACTGGCTGGCCACTAAAGGAAACCCACTAAAAGCTCCCGGAACACCGGGAACACTCTGCGCACTGTGGCCATCTCCGACCCTCCGGTTGGCGGCCGTTTTTTTATCGCTTCTTTTTGCTAGATCATCGGAAAAAGCTGCACGGACCTGGCCGGACGGTGCATCGACCGGGAGGACTCGATCCGGTTCGGTTCGGTTTCATTCGATCACATGCGTTGGTGATGCAGTGCCGGGAACAAAGCGCTTCATGCTGGCTCTAAAAAAAGGTTTCCAGCGAATTTGGTTCAACGTCAACGTCGCTTGCCCGTGCCAATGATAGTTGGGATCTGGACTTTAGTATTTTTTTTGCTTCTCGGGTTTCGTTTTCCGACTGCATATTGCCATCCCCCCGGTTCATCGTCATCGTCACCGTACTCACTTACCTTTCCGTGGCGCACACAAACGCACACATAGCTCTGACCACCTGGCCAATGTTACCTACATAATGGAAGATAAACTTTTGGATTCCAGCTGGCCACCGAAAGGCCGCGGCAATGTTTCATTGCATAATTAACGGATGTTTTGGGAAATTGGGAAGGCATACGGTTCGTCGTTACGCGTTCGACGGAAGCACCAATGCATCGCTGGCACGCAGGACGAAACCTGCTGTGCTGCTGTGCTGGCAGGAATTGTAATTGAGTTTTTCGAAAGCTAATGGATTCGGAGACGCCGGAAACGGAACGGCCTGACTGGGGACGCGTCGCTGCGAACCGCCGAGTGGTGGAACAAACCGCACGGGATTACGTTACGTACGCCCCTCCTCGAGTTGACCATTGGAGACCATCGAAGGATTATAAATCCGTCATTCGATGTTGGACCGATGGTTTTTGGGGTGGGCCGTTATTTATTGTTTCGATTCGACGCACCACCACCACCAATAGCAGTGGTGCCAATGCAAGGACATATGTTGTTGTGGTCGAATGACTGGTGTCCTTTGTCCTTCCTTTTGGGATGATGCAGAATAGCTATAGCAGAAGCAATCGACATTTCGCCGGCAAACGGCATTCCGGTAATCCCGGCCAGGTCTGATCCGTTCGTTCGAATGCTATTACGAAAGGAAGTGTGTTGTTGCTGTTGCATGCCGGGGAGCTCAATTTTACATTTTACCATGATAGTATAAGCTTTTGCATTGGATTAAAAATATTTAAAATTACCAGAACGAAACCTGTGAGGCCGTTACAACATCGAAGAATACTAGAAAATTGGTCCAAATGTTGATTTGTATTCCTCCCACTATTCCTTTCGTTTTGTCACTGTAATAAACAACCAGTGGCCTTCTATCTCGTATCTCTGCGGACGATTTGAAGCAGGTTCATCAGCAGGTTTCATCATTTTTGTATTCTGCACCACCGTCCCTACCACCACTATCAAGGGCTGACAACCTTCCAATTGGTTATTCCGCTTCGTTTATTGGTAAAAATTGAAAAACCAATTTCGATCGGCATCGCTTCTCGTGCGGCACCGCAACGGGGAGGACGGTGAGTCAATTGCTGTAGGAAAATTAGAAACATCCATCCAGCAACATCACGCAGAACGACCACAAGCCACCACGAGGCACTACGATTCTCTCGGACCAAAATCACAAAAACATGGTGAAAGGGACAACGGACGATCCATCGGCACCAACGGACCACCCTCGGGCTTCCACTGATCTCTCGTTACATCAATAGTTATCATCATCATCATCACCGTCATCATCATCGCCCCGACCCACACCAGGCACTCCTCAACTAATGATGCCTTTCATTTGCTC
>NC_064874.1:69503556-69538556 GCF_943734745.1 Anopheles darlingi
GCAACACTTAGCAATTGAATATATGAGGCCGAGGAACTATTTTTTAATTTTATTTCATGTAAATAGCAGAAGAACAAGAAGAAGTGAAAAGTAAACTTCAGTTATATTACTACCCCCCTCTCCCTTTCACTTCGGAACGACAGTTTTTACTGCTCTTACCACGAGCAATTCCGTCTCAATCGTATGTTTGATCGGTTTATGTGAGCGTGCGCGCCATCAATTAACCCTTCCACCATCAATCATAAATACCCTCCCTCTGCCTGCCGGCGCCTGTCTCGATGGCACGCCGAGTCGACAATCAAATAATCAGTATCACTTTATTATCATTAATATTCCCGCACTCACTGCCGGTTGGGGTGGGGAGGGTATTTGAGGAAAGGTCACACGATTAGGGGCGGCACAACTATGCGACTATTCAATTAAGCTGACGGCCAGCTACATAAAACACCAATTAGCATGATTGTGTGTGTGTACGGGTGTGTGGCCACATCGCGATCCAGTAGCGACCGATACTCCGAACGGATCGTCATGTTGTCGAAAATGTTTCTGTTCGGAAATTGGTTCAATTTGAGGGCGAGGAATGATGCGTCTACGAAAGGGTGTGAGGGAGGGGGGGGGGGGACATGTAATTGCAAATCATGCCCAATGTCCCTTCCTTAGTGCCTAGTGGGTTGGGCCGGCTTCTTGCGGCTTCTTCGCGAGGAACGCGAACACCATAAATCTTGCCAAACTCATCTCGAAACCCAACTGCCTCCTGTGTGTGTATGTGTGTGTGCTGGCCCCTTGTTAACAAATGGTTTTCCCTTCCCTACGATGGTGTGTCACGGGAGGTGGTGGTACAATTCGACAGCTCCTCGCCGAGGGTGTTATTTGTCCGACTGTCCCCGGAAGGTAATTAATTACTGCGAGGGTTTTCGGGGTCGCCGGCGAAGGAATAGATTTTCCTGTCCATCCCTTCCACGCCTCCTACCCCTTCGGCAGTAAGGGCTCGAGCGACCGAGCAACAACGCGCTTACAAGCTTGCCACCCTTCCATCCTTTTCTCTCTCTATTTCTCTCTTTCTGGCTTTGTTTTCCCTCCCACAAAGTGTCAAAGTCACTGCGGTCCTCCCCCTGACACCTTCCCCTGGTGGGGGGTGAGGGAAGCTTAAGCACTTCATTTTTGTTTTCCACATCCCGTCTCCTCTCCTGCTTCGTCACCCGGATTGAGGAGTTTGCAAAGTGCCATTAATTATGATCGAGCATCAGCCTCATTCCTCAATTATTCACGCATTTATCACAACACACACACACACACACACTCGTGGCTCGTGAACTCTCAGCTTCACTCAATTACTTTCTCAAGCACTGATACCAACCAGCTGGCTGCCAGCTGCCCATTAACTTGCCCCGATCCGATTTTTTTTTTTTTTTTTTTTTTTATTTTTTACTTTCATGCGGGCACAGGCCCAGGCATCGTTTATTTCGCCAATCCCTTGCCCCTGTCCCTCACTCTCAACCCGCCGGATGGGTTAGCTATCTGCCGTCCTTCCCGATGGGCCGTACGTCGGTACCGACCTGTTCATATATGCTTCTTCGCGTCATCCGCAAGATTGTTCGCGGACTTGTCTACTACTTTTATGCGCACTTCACACTCGCCTTCCCTTAGGGCGGGACTGAACGGTATCGTGTGTGACACCATAGGTTGCTCGTCGTGTGTGTCACCTTAGGTCGCTGACGAGTAAAAATGTCAGCTAGCGTCGAGCCGTGGAACCGGCCGTTCTGAGCCGCGGCCGTGCTTCTTTGCGGCTCACTACTCTCCGCCGTTGTTCTTCCCTGTGAACAGTTGTTGCCCGCGTCTGTTGGCGCCGACTTTGCTGTTGCTGTGTCTCCGGTCGAGAGTTCTGCCGCGGTTGTTGTTGCCCACCAGTTTGACCATTGGTGGATACTTCGTCGTTGTTTTCAGTGGTGTGCGCTTGGGGGGGCCGAGCGCTGCGCTGTTCGACGTTCCATGCCTCCTGGAGAACGGTGAGGATCCTTTTGGCGGCTAGGGTAATCCTACTCCATGTTTCGCCATTCCTCAGGAGCATTTCGCCCAGGTTTCCGCTGTTGATCTGCTCCTCGTCATCCTCCGAGTACCCTAGCAGTTCTTCGCGTACCCCGCAGAACTCCGGGCATTCGAAGAGGACATGCTCCATCGACTGGACCACTGTCGTCCCGGCATGATCTCGACAGTGTGGGCAGTTGGGGGATGAGGTCAGCTTCTTCACATGGAAGTACTCTCTAACAAATCCGTGGCCAGATAGTACCTGTGACAGGTAGAAGTCGACCTCACCATGGTTCCTCGTCACCCATGGCACGATCGTCGGGATTATCGTCGCCGTCCATCGCATGTAGCGACTAGGGTTGTTAGTCGTCACCCTGTCCCACTCAGCCTGCCACGAAGCAAACGTTGTCGACCGTTCATCCCGTCGTGCTCGGTCCGTTGCACTCAGGGTGTCGCGTACTCTCCTGTGCACTCGGACGTCTTCGCACAGCTGCAGATGGATGGGGATCACACCAGATATCACATTTGCGGCAGCTCCAGACACCGAGCAAAACGTGCTCGCAACACTTCTGGCCAGCATCGATGAGACTTGCGTTAGCTTCTGCCGGTTCTGCGTATTGCGCAGTGCCCTTTCTGCCCAAACTGGGGCGGCGTAGCGTACTATCGACGACGCTACATTCGCCAGTAGGCGCCGTTTCGTGCTGGGTGGCCCCGCGTGATTGTGAAGCATTACCCGTCGGAGAGCCTTGCACAGTTTAGTCGCCTTCGACGTGACCGCGCCAACATGATCGCCCCATTTCAGATGGTCATTCAATACTACACCGAGGTATTTCATGGTGGCTTTCGTTCGTATGGTCCTGTTGCCCACATCCAGCGTTGTATGTTGCTTTCCCTTTCTGACGCAACTGAAGACTGCTACCTCGGTCTTTTCCGGTGCAAGCTTAAGCGATCGGTCGCGCATCAGTTGTCCGATCTGCTGGATGACCATTTTTGCTTTATTGGCGGCGTGGCCTGAGGTGATGTCGGAGGCCACGACTGCCAAATCGTCAGCAAAGGCCACGGTTGTCACATCCGGATCCGATGAGGCATCTACTACAGCATTGTAGGCAATGTTCCACAGGGTAGGGCCGAGAACTGATCCCTGTGGTACTCCGGCTGTTATCTGGCGCCTAGCTTGCCCGTTGTCGGTGTCGTAGATGAGCACTCGGTCACTAAAGTAGTTTCCGATGATCTTGAGTAAGCCTTGTGGGACTCCAGCTCTACTCAGTGCCTCACCTATGGCTGCCCAGCTGACACTGTTGAATGCGTTTTGGACGTCTAACGCGGCGACTAGACAGTATCGTTTCTTCTTCTTGCCTTTTCTGTTGATGGCGATGGCACGTCGTGCCCGTGCTACCACCCTTTGAATCGCCTCTGTGGTTGAGCGACCCCGCCGGAATCCAAACTGCGCCTGTGATAGGCGCGGACCCTCCGGATGGTCTTCCAGCCAGTCGTTAAGGCGATCCAAAATTATGCGCTCGAACACTTTAGCGACAGTGTTGAGCATGCATAGTGGCCTATAAGACGACGGTACGCCAGGTGGCTTGCCAGGCTTTTTGAGAAGCACCAGCCGCTGTACCTTCCACTGGGTGGGGAATGTTCCCCGTTCCAGCAGTCGTTGGTAGAGCCGCTGGAATACTTCGGGGTAGCGCGCCATCGCCGTCTTGACTGCATAGTTTGGCAGTCCATCCGGCCCAGGGGCCTTTTTTGCCGGTAGGCGTTCGTTCGCGATGCGCAGAATCTCTCCGTTGGTGACGCGGCGGATGGGTGTAGCTTCGTCCCCCCCTTGACCAGTCGGCCATATGGTCGGCGGGTGCTGATGGAACAGGTGTCCCACTATTTTGTCCAGTATCTCCGGATCCGTGATGGGTGGACTTTGTTTCCCTTGGAGCCTCGTTCTGACCAGGTTGTAAGCATTACCGTACAGATTATCAGCCGCTGAGTTTGCCAGTTCCTCTGCGCAGATCTTTTTGCGTTGAGAGCTTTCTTCTTGCATTGCTCTTATGGAAGCTTGGTAAGCGATCTCGGTTTCTTCAAACTCCGGCTTACCTCTGCTCCTTTCCATGACTTTCTTCGCGCGATTAGATGCCACACGAAGATCCGTCATTTTAGTGGTCCACCAGTACAGTGACTTGCGCGGGCCAGGTTTGCTGCTACGTCTTGGCATGGTGGCGTCGCATGCTTTGGTCATTTGCCTGGTCAGCTCTTGGATGTCGCCAGTTTTGATTTCCTCGAATCTCTGCGCCGCAAGCGAATGTAGAAAGAGCTCCACGTCGAAATGAGCTCTCTTCCACTGTCGCTGCCTTGTGCTCCTTGCCCGTTGTGGTGTTACCAGTGCTGGCAATTGTTTGGCTGGGATGGTGAACCATATTGGACGATGGTCCCCATAGTCGCCTTCCGTCACTCTCCAGCGGTTTCTGCCCACTAGGCAGGGAGAAACGAAGGTGACATCTACTATCGAAGGTGTAGCTGCCACCCTTTTGCCTCGCCATCCGCCCTTGTACGTGGGGGTTCGACCATCATTGAGGACCACCAGTCCCAGGAGCCGTACTAAGGACGCCAGCTGCTCACCCCGGACATCTTCCTTAGTGCATCCCCACTCTGGAGAGTGCGCGTTGAAGTCCCCGGTGATGACCACACGGTGTCGTCCAGCTACCACGGTAGTGATAGAATCCATCAACGCTTCAAATTGTGGCTCACTTCGACGGGGGGTTTTCGACGGTGGGACGTAGCAGCTGACGAAGGTAACACTCTCGATGTCAGCAGCAACCATTCCGTTGACTGTAGCGCTCCTGATGTACTGGATCGCATTTCCTCCACTCGCTGCTATGGCCGCCTTACGTGTCGGATCACATACGAAACGCGGATCTTCCGGCACACAATACGGCTCTGTGATTAGTAGCACGTCGATATTCTTCTCGAATGCCGTCTGTCGCAGGAGGTCCTGAGATAGTCGACAGCGCCCGATGTTGGCCTGCAGAACTTTTATCGACATTGCGAGGCTCCATTGCACATTTTCGAACCAATGCGGTGGGGACCACCGCACAGTATGCAGACGACCTTCGAGGCTGTACAGTCCTTCTGCATGTGTCCTTGCTCACCGCATTGCAAGCACATATGTTTGCGATCTGTGTTCTTGCAGTTCCGACCAAGGTGCCCGCGTTCCAGGCATCGAAAGCAGCGTATCAGTTCGACGGGCATCGGTTCAAGAACGCAGATTTTGCAAACTGTGTGCCCGATTTTGACTTGAACGCCATCGATATTCAGCGCGCTTTTACGAGGGATTACCACCATCGCCCTTTGCTGCCCATTGTAATATACGGTCATCCGCACATCGAGCTTGACCGATTCGCCAAGCAGCCTGCGGAGGATCTTCTCGACGTCCTCCTTCTCTGCTAGCTGATCGATCTTGTCGATACTGACCGTCACCTTTTCCTGCACCAGCGTCACACTGCCAGCCTCCCCTACTTCTTTCGCGATGGCAGCTTCCATCTCAGAACCGTCAACAGTTTCCCGGATCCGAATGTTGCAGCCACCCTGTAGGAACATCACTTCCTTGAAATTTGTCTCGTTGGGGTCGGCCTTCCATGCCAGCTTGCAGACCTCCTTCACTGTGTGTGGAGACTTTGGGACAACTTTAATGAGGTCCAAAAGTATTCCATCTTTATCCGCCGGCTTCTTGTTCGTCTTCCGCTGATTCTGCTTCTGCTGAGGTTGCTGCTGTTGATGCTGCTGCTTTTTGTCGGCAGTAGCGTGTCGTTTTTCTGCCTTTGACCGTACAACCGTCCATTCTGCTGATGCCGGAACGCTGTTGTCGTTCACCATCTGCGCCATTGTGCGCAGCTGAGGTTGCGGCGTTTGTTGTTGTTCGTGCTGCTGGGACGGTTGTGGGCACTTTGCTCCCGTTCCTAGGAGTTCCATTGTCCATTCCTGGAACTTAGTCAACAACTGCGCCTGCATCGCCTCCATGTACTGTGGCACGTTCTGCTGTTGTTGCTGCTGCTGTTGTTGTTGCTGCTGCTGCTGCTGTTGCTGCTGCTGCTGCTGCTGCTGCTGTTGTTGCTGCTGCTGCTGTTGCTGCTTCTTCTGCTGCTGCTGCTTCTGCTGCTGCTTCTGCTGCTTCTGCTGCTGCTGCTGCTGTTGCTGCTGCTGCTGCTGCTGTTGCTGCTGCTGCTGCTGCTGCTGCTGCTGCTGCTGCTGCTGCTGTTGCTGTTGCTGTTGCTGTTGCTGTTGTTGTTGCTGTTGCTGTTGCTGCTGTTGTTGCTGCTGCTGTTGCTGCTGCTGTTGTTGGAGCTGCTGCTTTAGTTGGACCACTTCTTTCTTGGCCATCTCCAACAGCTCCCGCAGGTCCATCACCTCTTCCTTGAGAACCTGTAGCTCGCTTTTCTGTTCATTTTCCTCGGGGTCAAGGAAGGCGCTGTCGCTTTCTCTGTCCTCTTCTCCGCTCTCTTCGTTACCGGCCCTCAACGGCGTGCCTTGCGACCTCGTTCGGACCATTTTTTAAGGTCTGACCAAGGTTACGCGGACACTTATCGCGAATTGCCAGAGAATGGCGGGAAGCTCAATCACCACGGCTTTCGCGCTAGCCAAAATAATATAGAAATACGCTCACGCTGGCTGAGACAACACAAAACACGTCCGATCAGCTCGAGTGTTACTTTGATCCTTTGCCCCGATCCGATTAACAGCTAGTTTCCGCGAGTAATCCCGACCTAACACCTCACCTGCGTCTCTCTCTTCTCTTCCACTCTTCCTCTCTCTCTCTCTCTCTCTTTCTTCAGGTCCAGCGATACGACATCCTCCCGGGGCATTCCACAATGGAGCATCGAGCGCGACCAGTTTACCGTCCGAGTCGGTCGTCCGGATGGTATCGAGCCTCTGCTACTTCCTGTTGCTGCTGCTAGCGTCCCACCTCACGACGCTGCTACACACCGAACGATGAAAGTGAAAGCGACCGGCGGACGGTGAGGGTGATGTGTATCCGGATCCGAAGGTGGCCACCTGAAGGGCTCTGGCCACCGTGACATGTTATCGATTAGTAAGTTTTGCTGTGAACGCATCACCGTCGGTGGTGACGGCTGGCTGGTGGAGTAGGCAGTAGAGTATTTATGGAGGATTAAGTAAGACAAGGAGGGGGACAAAGTCCTCCTCCGCAGGCTCACCAGCTCCCTCGAAAGTGTGTAGTAGTGAATGCATTATTTTAGGAAACAAAAAGGCTAACAAGTAAGATTAATGTTTTATGCGGAATCGTTATGCGGAGCGATTCAATGAGTCGTTCAGCGATGAGATGAAGGATGAATAGGTGTTGATTCGCAAGACGCTGAAATTGTTTCATTTCATCGTAGCGACGGCGAACCTTCAAACATAGCTTGGAGCAGAGTAATCGATGCAGTCACCAATGCAACTCATTTGCTACCAAAAAAAAAACCAAAAAACATTAAAACCCAACCCAAAACTCAACATAACAGAATCACGATCACATATTGTAAATATCAACGCCATTCGCCCGGCAGCGGCAACCGCTAAAGATCAAAATGATGGAGGCGCCCGGTAGATTTGCGATGGAGGCGCCTGGTGACTGATGGTTTTGATGGGTGATGCCTGGGCGAGGGAGGGGGGGGGGGGGGGGAGGAAGGAAGATTGCCCACTGGAGTGGTGCAGTGCGCTGTTGCAAGCATCGTGCAACCAGGAGCTTCATATTTCACGACTCTCGCACCGTATCGTATCGGATCGTAACATGGTCAATATGGTTGTCGCCATCGCTATCGCTATCGCTATCGCCAGCGTTCATAATGATATATTCACTCGGTACCCCTCCCCGGGCACCGGCGACCCGGGATGTTCGAGTTCGAGTTGATGACTATTTAATTGATTTTACATCCAGCGCAGCGTCGGTTTCAGTGCAATGGGCGAATGATTATTATTTATGAGCGATAGCGACCATGAGCATGAGCAAAAGGGTATGCACGATTTGGTATGCAGCAGAAGGAGAACTGAATGCGGAGTTGCGGTTCGAGAAGCAGTAAGAAGCCACCGTACATTGTGGCACTGTGTGTTTGTGTGTATATGTAGTGCTCTGTACGCTACGTAGCGATGCAGTAGTGCTCGAATCATCTGCATACCACACAACCGTAATTGCGAGCAACCCTGGCAGCCCTTTTTATGTCCAGCGCTTTGCGGAGTGCGACGATGCACTTCGACATATGATTGATTTGAATATGAGTTTTCATTTTAATGAAAATAAAGAACGGTTTGATTGGTGAACGCGCCGGGGTCTGCAGATGCGAACGTAACGAGTTGTTTGTGGAAAATCTCTGCGGTACGAAAAGTGCGTCAAGGACCATGGTGACGGTCACAGTGCATTTTATGCGAGAGTAATCAAATTAAATCAAACCTGATCGATGGATTCTATACAATGCAGAAAGGTCGCAAAGGTATGCAGCATTGTGGTGTGCCGGTGTATATTTTATGAATCACCCTCCGACCCCGGTTAGCTGAAGCTGGAACGATAAATTGATGGATCGCTATCCGAGTCGCTAACCACTTCCCCGAGCTTGGCATCAAACCGGGTATGAAATTTTGTGATTTTGTGAAGTGATTGATCGATTGCAAAACCAAGCAATAGCAGATACATTTTCCCTTGAAACAATGCTTAGAGCTCATCAGTTTGTGAAATGATAAAGAAAAACATGTCAAAACGGTAACGGATCCTCCTGGAAGTCAACTGTGCCAAATCGGGATCGGGGATTTTCCGACAGCAAAATATGGCCAGAAACGCCAGAACGAGGGGACAAATTATGATGGATGAACGCACTGGAAAAGGGGAAGGGCAATGGCATCCGTTCTCCGTCCGTGGAATTACTTTTCCCTCGGCTTTGTGGTCGAGAGAGAAGAGTGATCGAATTTTGAAGAATCGTTCTGTTTACCGTTCCACCGGAACACCGGAAGTGGTACTACTCCGGCGTCATTCGTCGTCAAAATTGATTTTTTGTACGGTTTTGCACATTGCTCATCAAATCGATCGATAATAAGGGAAGCCTGTAATAATGAGTGAGCGCGATGGAGTCTATCGTGCTTATGTGCGACTCGATCCCGAGTAGTGCCGAGAAGAAAATCGAAAAATCGCTGTTCGGGGAATGGAAAATGCGGGCAAATGTTGTCGTCCTCGCAATACTCCTAATCGAAAAACCCACGCACCAGGCGTTGGATGAGCGTTTGCTACCTGCAGCAGCAACGAGTCTAAAAATGGTTTGCTCTCCCCTAAACCCACACATGATGACGTCGAGGTGGTGGTGGTGAGGGTTTCAATCGTAATCGCAATGGATTGACTTTTTCGCGGTTGAATCCCCGCCCAATCGTGGAATCGATCGAAGACATTCCGTGCACCGGCGGCGGCGACGGCAGCGGACGCGATGAATTCGAGGAAATCATTTCAATGTTCACTGTGCGATGCCGCGACAGTCAGCAGAAGCTTCCGGCCGGGCCGGGGAGGGGGTTCCGCGTACGCGTTTCTGGTGAAGGAATAATCGTTGATATTGATTCCGTCGGGTGGATGCTGATGGCAGGGATCGATACAAACTGGTGGCTAACTGGTGGCTGCTGCTTATCTCTCTGGTCTGGTATCCAGCACCAGAGGAAACGGGGAATGTCCTTTTTTTGAGGCTGAAAGCCAGAAGATACAAATATTGCTGCATACGTAAACGGAACAGGAGACAACGGTGGTGAGAGAGAGAGAGCGAGAGAGCGAGAGAGAGAGAGAGAGAGAGAGAGAGAGAAAGAAAGAGAAAGAGAGAAGGCAAATCACGGCGCAGAGGCTTATCGAAGTACACGGACGGTTTGGTACGTCTTGGCAGCCGGAGTGCGCTCGATTGGATTGGAATAAGGACCGTTTTCTTGTATCGTATCGGCATCCTCGCTCAACACACACACACACACGCACGCACACCATTTCCTTGAAACGTTCTCATTGAAATGTCGCTTCCTCGCGCATCTCGCCCCCCCGGGGGGGGTGAGTTTATCCTGAACATCCACTCCGGATAGCAATTGCGATGACGGATTTAGACGGAACACTCAGACCCCCTCCCTCCACTTTCCTCGGTGCTTCAGTTTCATGTTTAACTTTTATCCTCCCGCTTCGGTTGGGAAGGTTTGGCTTCTGCTGAAGATGTTGTTATGCTCACTGCACGTCATCGTCATTACGAATGCTCATTTCAATCCCGCCCGCCCTGACATGCCTGGCCTGGCCGGGGCAGCCGGGTGACGCAAATTGCGCGCCCAATCCCCGTGGTTGTACCAGTACACGGGACACGGGATGGATGGACGACGGTGAAGCGGGAGTAAATGGCAAAGGTAAACTTAATATCAACCGACAAACAAATACTCCCCGTACCCCCGGAACTCGGTCGAGCAACGGAATGGAACTAATTTGAGAAGAGAAGAAGAAAAAAACCGGTTAATTCTTTCCACGAAAACCATACGCTCGGTGTGACATGACGTAAGCGGTATTGGAGCTGCAATGGTGTGTGGCGGACGGAACCAGGTACAAGGGGATTTCGTGGTGGGTTTTGTGGGTTGTTCGATTGAGGGTTTTTTTCGGTTTTCTTTTTCTTTTTTTTCCCCTGTGGCTGGAATGTGAAGGACACGACTTAAGCGTTCTCAGTTTCTGACGGATAAGCGAGATTCACACTCGGGGATGTGGGAAAAAAATGGGAAATATTATAATTTCCATCCAGCTACTACTCCTCGGAGTACTCGCGAACATATGAGCTCCTGGTACACGATTAGCAGCAGACCGAGGATTAGCAACATTGCGGCCTGCAAAGCAGTGCAGTTGTTGTTATACGCAAGAAGAAGAAGAAGAAGAAAAAGGCACCCCCGGCCCCCTCCACTCCTCAAAACTCATCGAAAAGTCACGTTCGTTCACGTTATCCTCCCCCAGTAGTAGTTGTGCTGTTGCATCCGATTGCATTCATACTCATCGCGCGAGATCGCCCGGAGTGTATATAGGTAGCGGTGTAAAGTAGTAGCAGTAGCAGTAGCAGTAGTAGTAGCAGCAGCAGCAGCAGCATCGTCACACATGGATGATGGCATCATATTGAGGGGAGGGGGAGGGCTTCGCTAAAATGCAACACTTAGCACCGTAACGCAGGAACCGCAGCCAACGAGCAATGGCGTAGGATCGATACCGGGATCAAGATTGATCACCATCTCGGGCAATATTGATCGGGCTAAAAACGATGTACAATAATAAATTAGATTGAGACTTCTTTTCCCGTCACCGTGTGCATCACCGTGCCGTGGTGTGTACGGGCCCAGGCGCTAGAGAGTCGATGTACATAAGGTAAGGCAGGTGGACAAGCTGAGTGAGTGGCTTGTTTTGGGTTAAGCAAGTCGTTTGGCTCGTGGGTAGAGAAGAAAAGTAACAACAAAAAAAAACACAAGAAACGGACAAAAGAAGGTTGTAGAGAGAAAGAAAGAAAGAAAAAAAGAGAGATAGAGAGATAGAAAAAGAGAGAAAGGAGAGGGAAATAGAAAAAGAGAGATAGGAAAAGAGAAAGTGTGTTTAAAAATGCTAAGAAATGATTTATGGAAGAGAGGTTAAGAGCAGAAAAGATGGAATGGAGAGTGGAGAAAGAATGCTATGAATAAATGGAAAATGAAAATAAAGGAAAAAAGCTGTGCTTTCGTTTTCTCTCTCTCTCTCTGTCTGAAAATCCTCGTTTTCCCTGAACAGTAGGCGACGACCACCTTCATCGCGGAGCTATTAAGACACGTCGAAGGAAAGCCGGCATGAACCGGTGAGTGAGTCACTTGTGCAGCTGTTCGCTTTACGAGCAAGCGACTCAAGAGCGGCTCGAGCAACTATCAAGCTCTATACTTCTAAGCACCCTCTTCTACGCCGCCCTTGAAGCAACGCGATGCCTAATGGTGCACAACATCGGTGCACTTGGTGTGGTGGGGGGGAAGGGTCAGGTATTTTTCTCTTCAGGTCCTCAGGTGCTCAGCTCACTCAACTCAGTCGTTGTGGAAGGGTGTAAAATGCGACTGAACGGTTCAGCGGCGCTCAGTTCAGCGTCTAGTGCTTTATATGCTAAACGACCAATTCTCTTCGCATCGTATTTTCATCGTTTATCAGTGTGCCAGTGTGGGACTAGCAGCCGAAGAAGCAGGTGCGTGTGTCTATTTCCGGCGATCTGCAATGTTTTTCACGTTTGTACAGCGCTGGTGCGGAGTGCGGTAGCATTAACTGGCGTAGCTCTCTACCTCTCTCTCTCTCTCTTCTGACGCAGCCCGATGCTAACCCTTTCATTCGCAATTCTCTCGAGTAGCACGTCAAGCGCTTCAGGGTTCACTTGTTCGTCGGTAAATGCTGGTACTGAATGAAGAATTCTGATTTAAGCACTCGCGGCCGGCACTCGCTGGACCACCTGGTGCTCCAGCTTGTGAGATGTGTTGAATCGGAAGGCATTCGTCCTGGGCATGGAGGCGACGAGATGGTGCAAGATGCGTACTTAAATGAAGCGCTACTGGCGTGGGCAGTGCGTGCAAAGGGACCGGCATCATCCAATGGTAAGTACCGCGTACGTAGAACGTCGAGCACCTGACCGCCACGAGTTCGCGAGCGACGAGGCCGCGAAATGAAACGCAACCTCTCAACGTTTACGGTTCAGCTGCTGGAGGTGAAGCATTGCTGGCATTGTAACGCGATGCTGCAGCACCATACCGAGAGGGGATCGATTATGTGGAAGCGAAGCGCGGAAGTCCCACCATGAGGGAACGGTTCAGGAGCTTCGCCATTCCGTTGGCTTTGCGATTTTCGAAACGATGCGAATATGAAGTGAAGCTGCAACGCTAACGGGCTTTGCTGCGTTCGTGGAAAAGCGCTCAGAAAGGAAGGAAAATTAGTGCAGACAGCGATTGGTTGCACTCTGGTCGGCGTGTGTCTGTATGTGTGTCATGTAGCATAGTTGCATGGTGAGTAGTCTTCAGCCCAGTTTCCCAGAAACATACTGTATTGTGTGCGATCCTGAGAACAGGATCAAAGCGTCGGCACACCTCAAGCAAATTCAAAGCATTCCCGGCATGCCGGTTCCATATTACTTACACTGTTTCTCTTCATATCGTTTAGCTGAGCGAACAATAGCAGATCCGTTCCAAGTCCTACTGCCGCTGATCTACCTACTATGAAAGTATGCATGACATCTGCGCATTGTGTAAACATAAGGCTCGTCCGCTTTATATATGTTTAAAAAAAACTGCGCATTAGGTTTCAGTGCTATATAGTTGCATTGTTGGATAGCATTTGCATGACTCATTCGGAATCACTTGCAATGGAAGGGATTGATCTGATGGATTAATTTCGCAAATCATTCGAATTTAAAAGAAGGTTTTTATGGGTTGTAGCCATAATAATGTACCAAATATTTAATGCATTTAAAATTTAATAACCAGGTTTATCCGCTACTTGCTACTGTGAACGAACTACTAGCTATTAAGGAGTCCTTGTATGTGAAATCATCTCAATCTCTGAGTGGTCAACTTTTAAAAAAATAGTGTATATCTTTTTCCGTTTAATCATAAATCATTGCATTTACATCTGGAAAATGTGCCCCATAAATGAAAATATCTTTAGCAATTTTTGTCATCCCCTCGGTCAATTGCTCTGGATTCCAAATATCTCGTCTGAATTTTTGTTTATTTACTCTTTTAAAACTAATAAGTGGCTTCACCTACATATGATATAAGAATAAATGTCGCGATTATTAATGTTAATAAGAACACAAAACCTCATGCCAGTTTAAAAATATCGTATCCTTGTAGTTGAACTGCTAACTGGAAGCTTTGTCAAACCAGCAAAGTTTAGTAGTTGAAAATCGGTCAAGAGTACGTCACTTTGTAGGAAATGAATCTGTAAGAAGTAGAAGTTCCGTAATCCGCTTTCCCAGCCTCATTCTTTATATGCTAGCCTTCATTGCAAATATGATGCACCCGCCTCACCGCCTTGTACTCGCATGCACAACTATGGCATCCCATCAGATGGTAACACGATATCATCACCATGCAAGTAACGTGGATGCAACTGTGATGTGTGTGAGCTGCCCTTCATCTTCCACAGATGATGGCTTATGATGGTGAGCGAGGCGCTTTGTTGCAATCCTAATCAACTTTCAAAAGCTTGCACACAACTCACTATTTCGGACGAGCAACACCACCACCAAGAACCAAGTACACCAATTTTCGTAACGATCCACATCTGGCCCCCGCCAGTGGGCTGGATGGCCGCTCGTGGACGTGGACTGCCCCGGAATGGCGTCTTCGTTCGCCATCCAAGCAGCCAGTTATCTGCCACCGCCAATTATCATGTTACCAGGAATTAGCGTCCGAGAATAAATATTTACCCGGACTGCAACACGTACATTGGTACGAGCAACATACGTTGGCACGAGACGCTCCTCTTGACTTGACAGATCGCTGCAAAGACTCACACGTGCTGCACACACACACACATACACCCATACACAAGCACGTAAGTTCATCCGACTAATTACACACCAGCAGCGACGACGACTTACCACTTCTAGCGGAGGTGACGAGGCGTTCGTCTCGGTATTTGGTCCGTGGTGAGGATGGTGAAGAGGGAGAAACAGGGGCGAGATCCAGTTACTTCCTCGGTGGCCTTGGATCTCGCTGCACTAATGAGGGGCCGACAGCAGTCCGTATGCAAGCTAATTAGAGAAAAAAGGGGGGAATCGGAGTGTTATGAAAAAGAAACGAAATTAGCAAAAAGCGAGTTGCGAGGAAAATGAAAACAGGAATAAAAAGAATTACATTCCAGCTTCCAATCGCGTTCGTGTTGGATTTATTTTTATTTTTTGTCGAGACCGCTGGCTGCGTTGGTAGTGGTGGTGGTGGTGGTGGTGGTGGTGGTGGTGGTGGTGGTGGTGGTGGTGGTGGTGGTGTCAGCATATTCACGCGCAAATCCTTTCCCTCCGAAGGCTTATCCCTTTTGGTGGCTTATCCCTGCCACATGCCACGACAGGACATGGGTCATGGACGTCATGGGCGATCCCGCGAGCGTTCACCGAGACGTCGTCATCGTTGTCGGTGAAAAATGATATTATCACCTCCTGGCGGAGGACAGGACTGCTGGACGCTGGACCGAACCACCAGCACGAGCAGAGGATTGGAACCTTCCGTTCCCTTGGACGTTAAGCCTCCTCCCCCACCCCTTCTTCGACCGCCACACCACCACTACCAGCGTCTGCAGAACGTCTTTATCGTCCTGCGGGAAAAGCCACAAAATTGACACAAAGACAACGTGCGGTGTCCGCCCGGGTGCGCGGAAACAACGGAATAAAGGTTAAGATAAGGGAGGGATAGGATGGTAAGATGGTCATGCCGTGGTAGACAGGACCGCCCCTCACGAGACCCCCCCTCACTCGGAACCAATCCCCAGCGAGCGCAATTTCCACCCCATTTTGGTTTCCGCTCCGATCGATAGCAACGGAATGGGCATTTTCCTCGATGCGCGCGCGCGTGTGTGTGTGTGTATGTGTCTCAGGGGTATGAAGAAGGGGAAACGATGGAGGGTACATGTCTGAACGGCCGCCCATGGACACACTCACACTACACACACACACACACTTCCTGCTCGTTCCGTTCGTACGTTGCGATACATTTTGTTCCGGCGTATCGTTTCGGTATTAATGAAACGATCCTCTTATCGTTAAAATTACCATCCCTTAGCCCCTTCTTCACTCCTCTCCTTATGCACACCCACAATTGGGCTGGAAGGACATGGCCGGCCGGACCGGACCGGGCCGGGCCGATCCATAAAACTCTATCGCCGCACGTTTCATCGCGTTCAAGCAACCACCAACGATCGAAACGATCTCCGCCATTCCACGGTACTCACTCGAATGGTTGTGTGTGTGCTTGTGTCTGTGTGTCGGTCACTGGATGGGCGTCTCGTGCGTCTCGGGCGGAAGCGTAAAGCCACAAAATCGATCCGGGATTAGCGTGGCTTTCCGTTGCTTTCACCGCTTTCGCTTCGAATCCGCCAACCGCACTGCACCAGCGACCGCCACGAGTGATTGGGGATTTTCCATTTTCCTGACGTGGACACAAGACGGACGGCACGGCGGGCCCTGGTTCGCGTGTGTGCTGACCATTGGATTTTCGAGGATGGGGCGGGGGGGAGGATGGGTGGTAATATGATGAGCGTCTCACTTCCGGTGATCCATAAAAAAAGTAGCCTCCGTAAAGTGGATGAAACGGTGTCTTGTCGTGAGAACAGTTGTGGTTGAATTCGGTTCGAAGATGGTGCATGGATGGCTTTGGGCATCGGTACACCTCACACGATGACGATGTTCCCGGGGTGGTCACAATGGCACATCTCGTTTGGCATCTGGATTGGAGGGAGGGAAAGCACGAAGCGAATGGAGATTGTTTGCCATTTTTCGTTCGGTTTGTTTCCCCCGTTTGCTGATACTGCTCCTAACGTGGAAACGATTGGATAGTCTGCAGTGGCCATGGGGTTGGCCACTTGAGGGTCAGACGATTTATGTTCCCGTTTGACCCCTTCCGGCGAGGTCCTGATTGAGGTCTGAGTCTCGCTTTTAAACTCTGGTAACGGCGAATTCCTTACGACTTGTTGGTGAATATCGATCCGGCATTAGGGAGGAACTAAATTTCTTATATTATTCTTTTCACATCATTTTACATTTGCAAAACAAATTTGATCATTTGGAATAAAAGCGACAAAGATACGGCTGTTATAGGAATTATGCGTCTTGAAACTTTTCAAGGATGAAGACCCCATGACCGATCTGTTTTTATGTTTGAAACACTCAATCGGATCTTCCGGTAGAGATACTTTTCTAAAGATTTTACCAAACTCGTAGATTGTTTGTTTTTGATAATTATTGGAAAAATCAAGATTGCAAGAGGCAAAGTCGGCAAAAGGATGACTATTTCATGTTCAAAATGCCACTAAAAATAGACAAATTGAAAACTAAAAAATTAAAATTCGGAGTGAGTACCTCAAGAAACTTCTAACAAAGTATAATAATTTTTATCTTACTGAAAATCCGTGCCGAAAATAAAGAGTCGAAAGTAAATGTGAGCGTTCACAGGATTTAGAATTATCCTTTATTCTGTACCACGACAAGAAAACTCTAAAAAAAGCACTGTTTCTGCTCTTCTTTTTGATTCTTCTTGCTAACCCCATTCTCTCTAGGTTGCTTACCCTCCCTAGATGGCGCCGCCTTTTATAGCTCCTGTGAATGTGACACCGGTGGAAGGGTACCGCTTAATAACTAACATCACCATTTCACAAATCTACCATTTCGTATTGTTGGAAAGTCGTGCTCAAATATGACATTAACGTTGAAAACCGAAGTTAAAAAATCGCTTTTCTGGCACTTATTTACGATACTCCCCCTTAACAGACCAACTTGTTGGCGAACAAGCGACTCGCGAGAACCTTTCTACATCCAGTGGATAGGAAAGACAATATTATGCAAAGTGGCACCGGTTGGCCGGCTGTTACTAATCCTCGCGCCTTCCCTGGGAGCATCTTTCATCGCTCGCTGCTGCGTCCGCCAATGACTTCCAGTGCCCATGTCTGCCTATTTGTAAGTCAAATAAAAAAAAGTGCGTTCACCAAATCCGATACCACGCGTCGCTTTTCCACATTTTCTTTTACACCTCCCCGTCCGGGGTCCAGCTTATCACACGTTGCCACTGAGGCTCAGCATTCTGACCAAACTTCGAAAGTAGATTACCTTTAACCGCCGATCGTAAACTTGACGACGACGTCGACGACGACGCATCAGCGAACAGCAGCAACAGTAGTGGGTTTCTTATCAGCCGCTGGACTGCTGCCGCTGAAGGCCGCTGAGCCGGTCATAAATTCGCTGGCGTAAGCGGAACAGCGAAAATGATTTTCCAATTTCGTCTTCCCAGGATGAAGGCGGGATCCAGGAGGTTGTGGTGTCCAGCTGGTGTGGACATACCAAAAACCGGGACTGCTGCTCTCCCTGCTGCTCTGCTCAGACTAATTCATGGCGTTGTTGTCCCGGGTTCAGCACGCTTGTCAATCTGCACTCGGTGCGCGCTGTCTTCTCGGGTTCACTTCGCGCGGGGCAAAAGTTTTTCCCACAACCCCCGGAAAATAAAAAGCAAATTCTTCGTCCCAACCAATAAGCGCGGGTGACGAGACGCCCCCTCACCACCTCAAGGCGGCCTCCTAGAGGCCAACGCCAATAAATTTCAAACCGCTTCGAGTCAACCACTACCACCACCACCACCGGTTGGGGGGCGCAAATCCGACCCCAAGACGGTGTTGCACGGTGTTGCAAGATGACGTTGGAAAGAAAAGGTGGAAGCAACGGTTGGGGAAGGCTATTGACGAATAAAAAAAGATCGATCGACTCTGGTGAGTTTCCCATAAATCTTGGCAGTCTCGGTGCTCTGCTCGCACATTTCTTCCTCCCTTCCCTTCGAACGCTCGAGATGCTGGACATTGGCAATCTCATCTGCAATTGAAAGCGAAAGAGTGGTAGAGAGAAAGGGGGTGGTGGGGGGAAGCGACTACAACCATTATCGTTGTGTTATTGATCTTTCGGCGAGAAAGCGAGCTACGAATCCTCCCGATCCCGGATGTTACACCTCGAGATGTCCGCCATCGCCATTCGGAGGTTTTTCTTTTCAGATCAGTTTCTTCGTTTTTTTTTTAAGCAGTGAACGGAACTTCCACGACGCTGGTACGGGGGTTTTTCGCGGTCGAAACAATAGATCAACCTCCCGGAACCGACGGAACTTCACGACTTCAACGGCGACGACGGCGACGACGACGGTGGCGGTGGCCATGGCGTTGTTTGGAAAGTTTTTCGATTCCCGAGCACACTGGTGTCCCTCAGGGGAACCAGGGGCTGGCAGACGGACGGACGGACGGACTTGCATGACTTCCTTTCCCTTTGGCCCTTCTCATTTTCTCCCCGCGACCTCGGACCCTTCCCCGGTCTTCTTTTCGGCACTTCGCTGCTTCTTCGGTTGGTGTTGGTCTTGTGGCCAACACCTCGGAGTTTCCACCACCATTACCATCACTGCCGTGGTTTTTACAATCAGGCATTTCCGCTTCTGTGTGTGTGTGTGGTTTTGTTTGTTTTTTTCTTTTGCCATTTTGCTCTATCCGTCAAGTCAATTCGTCTCGATCGGCTGACGACGCAGTCGGTGGACGCAACTCCTCGGGAGTCTCCTCGGGAACTCTCTCCTCCGAATCTGGCACCGGGTAAAGGTGGCACCAGCTGCCGGTTGACAGAACTTTTGCGTTGTGTGTCTCAGCAACTTCTGCCAGATGCGATCCTGCCTTCTGTCGCCGGCCTCCCTGTTTTCCTTTTTCTTACGCCGGTGCCAACATTACTCACGCTTGACACTGACTGCGTGTGTGTGTGTGTGAGTGGGGGTGTGTGTTTTTGGGAGGGGGGGGGGGGGAGTGAAACGAAGGTGTCTTGCGACCGTGGAGCATCTTTTCGTTTGATGTTTCCCCCGGCGAAGCGATGAAAAGCTGTAAAACTTCCCTCCAGTGTATTGGCCTCATACACCCTCCAGCACCCCATTCGGGGTGGTAAGTAACTCTTTGTTTAGCAAACGGTTCATCACTTTTAGCCACTTACGGCTTGTCGCGTGGCAGTGTTTGTGGAACAGGGGAAATGAAAAGAAATGGTTGGTCTAACCACTCGTTGATGAACTCTCAACAGGGTAATGAGAACTCGTGGGAAATGAAGTAGGTCGTTTCATAATAGTTGGTTTGGTCGAGTTACAATAGATGAATAGGTAAGTATAACAGCCTTTTTAGATGCTACGGTTGGCATAAACATATTACAATGTTCAACTCAGTGAATTTCATTTGAACTAATTATATTGGAAATGCTATCAGCTAGCGCGCCAGTTCACTTGCAATTCTTTGAATGTAGAATCATGCACATTGAACACTGGTGCGAGTATGATTGTGCCACTCAATTATGATAGATGCCTGGATGAAATCGATACGAAGCATAGAGCCCATTGTAACTAGTATACATACGTAATTGCATCTATGCATGCAACAATACGTATGCGTTTGTGAAAACATGTTCTTTATTCCGGGAACATATATTTCTCTTTAAATTTCTTTTGTCGATGGAAACATATCAATTTTTTTATAAAATCGCATCAAATATAAGCATACAAAGATGTCTCATCTTTAGCAAAACAATGTTTTCTTTTGTTAATATATTTCCATGAACATTGAAATGATCTTAATGCGTTGACCTTCGTGTTTAGCGCGACCATTGCCTCGGCTATTATTGTTACATTTTCAAGAAGCCCAAATCGTTGTGCTGATTAATATTGGTCCAGCACAAATGAAAACCAGATGAAGCGCGCCTTGAATTCTTCGACGCACCACTAACACCACTGCTATAGAATGCGAAGGAGTACCTCCTCACCAAACATCTTCATAAAAGAGATTTTTTTAAAATTTCTTCAAAGGCATCGGATTTTACAATAAAATGAAGCAACCATACCGATCCACTCCACCAGTAGCTCATTGCAAGCTCATCCCAATGGAAAAACTCTTCAACCATCCCGCCTACTGGTTGCTGCTACTGATGGCCACGTGCACACTCTCACTCTGTCTGGCTGCCCAGCTTCACGTCGCTTCGCTAAATGTCTGGCTCGCTGGAGCAGCACGCTGCAAATTGGAAATTAATGAAAATCTAAAATGAAAACTTTATGAATTTTCGAGATTATGATTTCCGTCATGCTGGCCGTGGCCGTGGCCGTCCCAGCACGATGCCAGTGGCGATTTGCGACAGTGTGCCTCTTCGCCAGATGAACTTTTGCACGCTGCTCGCTGCTCGCTGCTTCTTGGCTTCATTTTTCAGCTCTGCGTCCGATTTCGCTAACGATTATTGCAGAACTTCATCCAACATCTCTACTGGGCAGCTCTTGATGCGGTCTTGCTGCTGCCGCGTTGGCTGTCACGATGCAGTGGCGAAACGATGAAGTCAAAGAACTTTTCCAGAACCGTTCCATTTCCGTGTCGATGTCGTAACGCCACCTCAGCTGCAATTCTCCAGTGGCAGCAGCCAGGGAACGTGCGAGGTACGTGGATTAGCACGAGAGATGGTTGAGGCAGGTGCGGGGGTTCTGGCCCTGAACGGGTCGCTTGGTGCGCTTGATCTTAAGATTGGCGCCATTTTGCAGCATCGCGATCTTACGGGTACGTTCGTGCTCGAAAAGCGAATTTCGGAAGCATCGCAATGGTGAACGCGTTCTTTATCTCATTAAAAAAAGGGAGCTTTAAAGATGAACAGCACGTTTTGCTTTTTGCTGCCGCTGAGCTTACGATTTGAGAATGGTGCCGGAAAGTGAGTATGTGTTGGTAGATAAAAAAAAGTATGGATGCCAGATTACTTTTGAAAAATACGGATTATTACCAATTGTCTAACAGGAATAGCGTTATAAGTTATTTAAATTGTAATCCATTATAATCAAAAGCAGCTCGTATATGATGATGGTGTCTCATTTCTGCGTTATAGAGTTAGCAAACTATACGAAAAGACCGTTTTTTCAATTTTTTATTTAAATTGACGGTACCCAAATGCTGCCAACTTTTAGTTTAATAATTCTACTGTAAGATCATAAAATGCCCGTCAACATATTGCTTACCATCACTTTTGTCTACAGAGTGGAATTATGCGACTCAAATGTGTTCAAATCCGTTGACAAAATTCGGTCTGTGCACTATTATTCAATTCCGACCTAACAATTCATATACTTTACTCGTATTTGAGCAATTAAAATCGATTTCGTTTGCTACCAACGCTTGTTGATATGTTTTGTTGTTGATGATATGTTTGGCGATAAACTTAAAAAGCACAAAAGGGCCAACGACAGTTCCACGTACATGAAAATTGCGAAATGGAGATCAGTTTGCGCTCAAAATAAAGAGCACACTCCTGTTGATCATTGCTGTCGGAAGCACTTAAACGTGATCAATGATATGTTTTGTTTTCAGAACCGGTAAAACAACAGCAGAAAGTTTCCTCGACATCAACAATAGTAGCAGCAGCTACAGCAGCAGCAGCAGCAACTTTGAACTCTTTGGCGCACCACGCCAAAGGCATCCGCAAAGCAAAAGTCTCACGTATGGCTTTCACATATTCTGAAGGATGGTTACAAAGTTTTGAAGTTGTTTATAAGTTCATCCTTCCTCGCAGTTTCGCCGAGGAAAAGCGAAACGTTCCGTTGGCATTGTTCTGAAACCTGAGCCTGAGGTACTGCATAATTAATTCATTTCATACTAGTTTCGGTTGGACGCTTTGTGCGTTGAAAACAAGTGAAAATAGAGCTGTGAATTGTGAACCGATTTCATATTTTAAAAAAATACTCGTTTGCAAACATTGCATTGATCTGCATTTCCATCAGAAATAAATCCCAAAACGTGTGTTATTAGGCAATTGGTTTGGACATTAAGAAAAGTTTTGAACTGTTATCATTAATTTCATTGCTCTCTTTGACATTTCCTCCATCGACACTACATTCAGTTTAAAGCATACAATATCGTTCACAGAACACAGAACGACGACGTCGACAACGACAGCACTGTCGATAGTCGGCTACTCGATACCAGCTGCAAGAAGCTCAGTCAATTCCAATATCAAGAGTCATCACCGTCGGCACCGCGCTCATCATCCCCACATCGCGAAATGCAATACAAAATTCATTACCATTCGCCATTGCCCTGTCAGTGGTGCTTGTCGTCGTCGTCATCGTCGCGAGATGGACTCCCTTCCTTCCCATCCACCGTTCAATATACGCCCCTCCAGCCATGCCGTAGATTGGGAAAATCGTTGTCCCGCTTGTTTTTCACCCAATGGTGGCTGCAGCGACGGCGACGGCAATGGTGGTGACGAGAAACGCGACGCACACGGAAGCAATAGCGATATAGTAATACTCCGCACACATATGTACAAATAATATGATAACGGCAAATTTGCATTATGAATGCATGGAATATATGCAAATAGTTTGCAGCGCGCGCAGAGACTACTCTCCTCGCTTTTCCGTCCGTCCGGTCCACTCCACACCCTGCCGCGCTGTCAACGAGGCTTTACGGTGTCACTTGCTAAGCATTGCGAATGGCCTCGGCTCCGGCACCGACTACCGACCATTCCATTCCCAGCATTCCGGTCCGCCCGATTGGTGAATGAATGGACAGCGGAGCGAGGAGCGGGGGGCACTCCAGTGCAAGAGTTTCGGTGTGGTGTGGATCGCGCCGGATCGCATGTTCCGGGTTGCGGTTGATCGAGTCGCTTGTCGGTCGCGGTTTTGATGAAAGTTTCTGTCGGCCTGACAAAAACAGGCCAAACTGAAAACCCAACTCCATCATCATCAACAGCAGCAACAGCAGCGGCATCGACAACGAGAGCCCCATTCCCTCACTCCACCTGCTACCTTCTTCTGTTCCCGAAGGTTCCTTCGGAGTGCAGTGCCACCGGCAGCAGCATCAACAAACGTGAAGTGCATAGTTTATGAGTGACCTCGAACTGTGTGCATCGGCAACTGGCAAGCCGGCAACCCGGCAACCCGGCAACAGCATCGGCAGCTTATGCAATATGCAGGGAAATGTGCTTCAAATGCGCCACGCCTGACCCAGAACAGGGTAATTAAAAGTATCACTCGGCACTCGGACGGCGGCTCGAAACATGCCCACCCAAAACACACCCCACCACCGTATCAGCCTTCGGGAACCACCCCGGGAGAACAGCCTTTGTCACTGGCAGCACACGGAGCGCTTTTAGTTATTACACTCTCCCTCTCTCTTTCTCTCGAACACTGTCGTTGGCGAGCTCGTTGGCTGTTCAATTTACTGCTGCGGAGGATTGCCGTGCATGGGCAAAATCCAGGACGGGGACCTTAGTTATCCGTGTCCGTAGAAAAAGAAAACCAAAAAGGGGGCAGAGCTGGAAGAGCGAAAAGTGTGTTCAGCATCAATGAGCATATTTTTCGCGGGACTTTAAGGTGTTTGGTGGTAAATGTTACATAAACCTGAAATGAGAAACAAAAACTGATTTTCGGAGTGCGAATTGAGGTCATCTTGGTGCAGTCGCGCAAATCAACGGCATCAAATATCCCAAAGGCATTTACATCGTGTAGTTTTTCAGATTTTCTTTGAAATCATTTAACACACTATTATACGAGGGTAAATCAAATATAAACAAGGATTTGCTGTCTACGGTCACAGAAAATGAAGATAAAACGTTCCCGCTTTATTTATTGTTTGATTGGTTTAACAGGAGTAATAAAAATACGCTGGAGTACGCCTACTTGACTTTCTCAGTGTTCACATTCATGATTTCGGAGCATGAGGTACCTTAGTCATTTGCGCAACATATTATAATCAAGTTTCTTGCTGTAGAAGGCGTAAAACTGATCGAAATCTTGGGGAGATTGACTGCATACTTCCGGGAAGAGACACTGTAGTGAGCCAGAGTGGTTGCATAGCTTAAAAAAATACGATGAGTTGAAAATGAGAGCCATAGCCGCAGTCCTCGTATCAGCCTAAGAGTGCACAACATAAAATCCTTTAGAGGGCTTATTGAAAGTGACAAATGTCGTATCAATGTAGAACAATTAGTACGACTGAATCTTGTAATGTTTTAAGTGAGGTCCAATATGAATATCGCAACTACATATGGGACCTTTTACTAAGGAAAGTGGTTCTTTTCCATGACAATGCTCGACACATACACTTGCAGCTTATACTAGGGAAAAATAGGAGCAACTATGGTAGGAAAAATTAGAAGACCCTCCTTACAGTCCCGACCTATAACTTTGTGATTTTAATGTGTTCAGCTCTCTCAAGGAAATTTTTGGGAGACAATGGATTGAACGGCGATGCTGAGGATGTAACGTTATTTGCGGAATTGGCAGCAAACACGACCAACATCATTTTACGAGGAATGAACAGCTGCCTATTCGCTCGGAAAAATGTGTTTCTGAATCAGGAGATCATGTAGAAAATACTTTTTATACGTTGAAACTAAAAATAAATTTGCTGAAAGCAAAGCCAAAGCGCAAAGCGTGTATATTTCATTAACTATCGTATTTTCGATTTAAATCAAACAAAAATCAATACGGACATCGAGTGGAACTTGTTGAACCGAGCCCCATTTGATTCCTTTCACCGTGTGCGTTGACCTTCACGAGTGAGAGCAGATGCAGGGATTCACGAAGAGTGGCATTAATCTCCGTCCTTCCATTTCGTCCTGCAGAAAAGGCTGCACCAATCAAGCGACGACGAACCAGCAGCTGGCAAGATGGCTCAATCAAGCTGCTCAGGCACACCTTATGATTGATGATGCCGACCACCCCCACCACCACCACCACCACCACCACCCCCGAGTGAAAGGCAAAAGAGCGCGACAGGAGCACCGGAAAAATCTCGAGCATTCCAACGAGCAAGCAGCAAGCAATTCGTGACACACGCCACCAGGATATGTTTCCTCTCATTTGCCTGCTCAATTGCGCCATTCGTCGTCGTCGTTGTCGTTGTCGTCGTCGTGGTCGTGGTCGTGAGCCGTGGTGTACGGATTGAGCGGATCGTCGTGTGTATGCCGAAGGATAAACGTGTCAAAATAAATCTTCTCGCTAACGCGTATGAGCGTGTGTGTGTGTGTGTGCGTCTGCTAGCTGAGGGTATCTTCACCACCCGTGGTTCGTACGCCATTTTGTTACAAAGTGACAGCTTCCTTCACCGCACCGCACGGCAGCGACGACCACGTTTCCGTCGTCGTCATCGCCGTCGTCATCGTCCTCATCATCGTCGTGGTCGTGGTTGCATTCCCGGACCAAATAGGACCCGCCACTGCCTGGTCGTGAGTGATAACCGCGCCATCAATAACAGGCGCTATGGGTCTGTGTGTGTATGACTGTGTGCGAGTTTCACATAAGACGGTACCTAGTGCGCGATGCGAACACACTCAGGCGTGAGATGAGACCGATTCCGAATGTGTGTATGAACCAATTGCGTCCACAGACCGCCTCCTCATGGGCTGGTGTCCCCACAGCATAGCAGCCCTGGTCCGGACTCAATCGTGGATGATGGATGGCGAATGCTAATGAGGTTTCGTGCAGCGTGTGGAGTAGTCGCTGGTGGTGGAGGTGCGGGCATTCGTAACGGAAATTAGTTGTTAATACTTTACACGAACGTGCTGCGCCGCGAATTGTGGTTCCGGGAAGTGCATGTAGTGCGGGGTGCTGTGTACCGAGGAGGTGTTCCCGTGCTACGTGCTAATGGATTAGATGAGGGACATAATAATTTTCGCTTCACTGTTTCACCCAGAACCGGTTTATCGCGCAAAGTGAAACGAATTGTAATTAATGTTAATTCAATAAACGGTTTCAACTACAAAAGTAGGATGTTACAGGCAATTCCGGGCAGCTGGTACTGTGGGATCGTTAGCTACATATCAATCAGAAATGTTGCACTGTTTTTGTAAAAACACGTTTTACAAAATTCCCAAAACCAGAAATTAACAACCATCAAGCGTGTAGTGCACTCTGGGTGCTGCGGTGCTTTAAACATAATCCCCCCCCCCCCCCCACCCGCAAAGCAGCCATATAACCCCAAGCAGCACTCTCGATGATGCACCTTTTACATCATCATTTCAATACCTGCGCTGCCCCTTTTTTTTCTCCCGGTTTTATTTTAAAATTACGTTCCGTTTTGTTTTTGTTGTTTTCCACGACGGTTTTTTTGCCACCATTCCCATTTGCGGGACATTTTCCCGGGGATTTCCGTCCTCCTTTGGCCCTTTGCCAGCCGGCGGTCGGTAGGACTTTGCGAGCTCACTCGCACATTTCATGCGCCGAGCATTTTTATTCGAATTTTATGGCACTCGGCGAACGATTGATACGTTTGACTGGAGCACGTTCGTGACGGATCAGGTTGAAGCGAGGGGAGGCTGGTCCGGTGGAAGGGTGGTCCTCGATCCTCTCTCTCTCTCTCTCTCTTTCGGCACTCGGAAAAGCTGTGACTTCCATAAATGTGGCCGGAGTGAAAGCGCGCGAATCGATGGTCTCGGTCTACCCCCGCCCGAAGGAACACACCAACACATCGACCGGCGGGAAAGGGGCAAGGGCTCCACGTACGGTTACCACGTACCACAACCCCCCGCTGCCCACTGCACTGCGTGAGTTGTGTGCTGGCGCGCATCAGGATATTATTTCATATCAATATTTTCAATATATATTTTCCAGGGCTACGTACGAAGCGAAGATATTTCACGCGCGATGCGCGGCACGGCGCTTCGTGGCCCAGCAGGGCCCAGCACGGCCCAGGAACGTGAAAACGAGTCAGCGAGCAGCGAGTGGCACTCGCGGCTGCACATAAATAAATAAACAAATAAAACCATTCGCGAAGGCAATAGCCGCCACAGGAACGCCACCGGCGGCCGGTGCCATCGACGTCAGATCGCAAAACGTGCAAAACATCCCCGTGGCGGTTCCCCGGAAGGGTCGGACCGTCAGGACACGAGCGGAATGCTGAAGTGAAATCGAAGATATGGATTATTGATTTATGCAGATTAGATCGACGTATATGATACATTAGAGCTCGAGGAGAACCCCTGGTGTGGGCCCATATGGGAAGGCCAGTTACAGGGGGGGAGGGGGGGGGGGGGTGAAAAGGCCCTTATTTGGTTGGCACTCCAAGCGGCGGCCTGTGGATGTGTCGATTCCTGCGCAATCCTGCTGGCACAAGCTGCCGAGATGGAGGCAAATATGCTTTTAGTTTTTCCCTCGTGTAGATTACCTTGGCAGAGGGAGTAGTGTGGTTGGGAGGGTGGAGGGTGGGGCCCCCACTTTTGAGTTACTTTGCCCATTGCGACGGAGCTCGGAATCGCATCGTTGACGGATTCCTGGCGTGGGATATGAGGCTGTCGTCAATCTTCTGCTGATGCGTTTGTTGTTTAACTCTGCTTTGCCATTTCCCCCGGCACTGAGGCAAGAGTCTGGCGGGATGCTATCCGTTCTGTGCTTGACAGTTATGTCATTTTTACATTGAGTTGATATATTGCGCAGCTCATATGTTAATCTCTAAACACGGAAAATGTGAAAGGAATGAACGTAAGTTGAATATGTTTGTATCCTTATAAACTTAATATTTCTACGCAAAGGATTCAAATAGCGATTCATAAAGTAGGAAAGCTGATATCAATAAGTCAGCATTTTCATCTACTGCATTCCGTAAAGAGTTTTCTGCCTTTTGTCATCGGGCTGCAGGATTGAAACAAATCAATAACGAATTGGATGTTCATTCGCAAACAGCTCAATGCTCATTGGTGTGTGAAATTGGATATTCTCAAGGCGCATTTTCTCTTCAGCAGAACCACTTATCAGCATTCGGAGTGGCATTAGCATTAGTCTTTATTTGCTTTACAAGCATACCTTCATCACCTGCAGCCATATGTTGATTATAGTTGAAAATCCTAGCAAAAGCTGATAAACAGGTCATCTTTAAGGTTGTTACATTTGCTTGAAAACAGAAATCGAATAGTGTACCCTTCAATGTAAGATTTAATGCGTAAAACGAAAAATCGTCAACACTAGAGATCGATAACACTGAAGCGTTCGATGCTTTACTAACCATCTGGCATTCGATTTGGCATATTGTAAAGCTCGTGGTTTATCATGATCTTTCTGTTAGCTGGAGTTATGTACAAATAATTTAACAATAATTTGACAATAATAGCTTGCTATAGTTTTGTTGTTCTCTATGTCTAGGATTCAATACATATGTGGGATATGCCACGTTTGTAGCTAACACTTAAGACTCTTAAATATTTTATTTAATATGACCGATAATCAAATTCATCAAAATACAATCTTCAGTAATGCTAATACTTTGTTTATTGCTATTTAATTGTTTATGACAATAGCAAATCATTGGCAAATGGATTATGCCACTTAAATCATTAAATGTAATCCTGCTTTCAACATTATTTCAATTCAGATACTAATGGGACCGATTGGAATATGAACAAAACCAAATACTGATCTACTGCAGTTGTTGCGAAAGGATTTTATTCCCAATCATGACGAGACATCCGGTTTGACAACCAATTAGTGCAATCGTCAGCAGTACCTTGTCAAAATCAACAGAACCGCATCACGCCAAACAGTAATACCAGGTAGTAATTTGAACTGCTGCCATTCCACGCAGCAGACTCTTTAGCGCCTGTTGCACAGCGAACGCATATTCTTGGAAAACGCTACACAACAAGGGATTCCTTTTAGCGCACTACTCCACTAAAAAAACCAACCATCCATCCATCCAACCATCCAAATCCATTACATTTAACAAAAAATCTCGAATCGCCATGCACCGAGCTGAAGGCAAAAAAACATACACCAACACCGAAACATGGCGCATCCAGTATGGGGCTTCGAATGGCGTAATCATAAGAGAGAAAACCTGTAGAGTGCGGAACATAAAATCCTCTAAACGGTTCCATGAAAATCGGGCTTCCACCCTGCCAAGCCCATGCCGCCCAGCTGTAGAATGGCTTTTAATGAAAAATTCACGTAACGGTACTCGGGGCTGCGTGCTGCACATGTGCTGCACCCGCACGGAGCGTCGTCTGGTACCGCGTGTATGTGTGTGTGTGTGTGTGTGTGTGCATGTGTGCATGTGTGTGTGTGTGTTTGCAGTACCATTGTTCTCCCCTCCCAAGAGCCATACATTTGACGACAATTTGACGATGTAAAGGAACGCATGGAACGATGGGTGGTGACGATTTCGCCCGTCACGTCGTTATTACCATTCAGCGCCAGTCAGCCAGACAGCCCGGTCTCCACCTGTCCACGAAGGATGCTGGAGTGACATTACACAATGCTGAAGGAAAAAAAGAAGGAATGAAAAAAAATGTTGAAAACTTCCTTAAATTCGTGGCACATAAAAGTTGCACCCCGGGGCAGCGTGGCGCGACGACCACGACGGCCACGACGGCCATCTTGGTTCCGACAACGACAACAATGGCGGCACACGGAAGGAGTCACTTTTAAAATCTCGTTACCGGCCGCGGCCGAGAACGGTGGCCGTGTCGTTTATGCAACGCGTCGTTACTTCCCACTCTCTCCCTTCACCCCCATCCCCTGGAGGCTCACCAGCGGAACAGCATCGAGCATCGTGCATTAACATACCACATGCTGCTGCACCCCACATGCTGTCACCCAACAGACCACATCCAGCACCCAGCTGCTTCCGTGGAGATGTGGTTTTATGGGATTGGGAGGGAAAGGGGGTGGAGTGTTCCTTCCCCTCTCCCCCACGACATTTCTTATCACATTTTCACACCCACCTCGCGTCACACAACTTACTGGTCCGGCATTACAAAACGGTCTCCAGTCCGGAGACCTGGATGGAGGGTGGTGGTGATGTACGCATGACTTATGCTGCCCGCGCCAGCATGCACCACCGGCGTCGACGGTGTCAACGCGCAACATAAAACATAAGTGAGCCATGCGGTCGCAATGGTCGGAAAATGGTCGGAAAAGTGGCCGGTGGGGTGCACGTGCCCGAGGATTGGCGGGGGGGCCGTGCGACGAAGCTTCTCAGCTTCCTGCTGGAAACACCGTCTTTCCGTCGTCCAACCGAAGGCAGACCAACAAACGAAACCACCAAACGAACAACGGCAACGACGACAACGACGACGGTGACGACGACGACAACGACGACCAGCAGCAGCAGCAGCAGCAGCAGCAGCGGCACATGTTTCCCAGACGAAGAACCGAAGCTCATCTTCCTCACCACACCTCGTGCCCTCGTTCGGCAACCACAACGCCACTCTCCTCCCCCCTTGGTGGCTCTCGTGTGCGAAGAGTTGGTTTCATTTCACCTCAATTACCCTCTATTATTTACCCCAAAGTCATCCATCTATCTTGTCTAGGTTAATGTCTTCTTATGTCTTTCTCCGAGTGCACGAGCGAGCTCGAACCAGGAGATCGTTACTCCTCTGCGCTCCTCTTCTCCGCTTTGTGTCACGGTGAAGCACGATCCTGATGCTGCTCCTGATGCTGCTGCTACTGGTCTGCTTTTTGGCATGCCACTGGAACATTCGGTGAGTAACCATTTTACCAACCATTCCTTTGGTCGCACGTTCCTCGTGCCGATTTCCTCGTGAAGCATTCACCTGCAGGAGTGCGGGGAAGGGGAAGGTGCTGCTCGACGAAATATGTTCCTTTTACCGCATTTCGAGGACCGATGGGCGCACCAGCGAATCCGGACCGGAGCGTACGAGCATAAGCGCCGCCGCACCTGTTATGCTTCGAAGCCATGTTTTAGGAGTGTGCTGGAGAGGCGGGTGAAGGGGCCGTGATTCCTGAGGGGGTGGCTTACGGATTGTTGCTGCGATAAGCTTCGGAGTAACACCGAGCACGCCGAACGCTTAAGAACGGATGCCTTTTCTTCGCACCGAGATCGTCTCGTGGTTCGCTTGTTGAGTTTAATGATAACCGATAGATCCGTTGGGTGGCTCGTTGGTGAGCATCGGATTTACATTTAAACGCTGCGCGAGGCAGAGCAATCGATGCAGTAAATGATCTCAAATCCAAATCCTTGCAATGCACCAACTCGTTAACAACGCTTTCTCGTTATATGCTGGCCAGCACATTCATGCTATTAGATGCTTCCTAATTTCCCAGCTTGGAGCTAGGCAATGCAACGATGCAGCACGACGGGAAAATCAAGAAACAGCCAACTGGAACTAGAAACCATCTGCTGACGATTTTGCTCCGACAAACCGGTGCTGGATGGGGTTTTCCCTAATTTAACAAATCTCAACCCACGGCCAGCCCTGCCAGCCGCGCTGTCAGGCCAGACGGAAATTAATGGCTCTGACACGGCACAATCGAGAAATAATTATTCTCCCGGGATCCTCGGAATGCTCGGAGCGAAAGGCCGTTGGTCAAGATGCATTCCGTTCCGCTTTTCGATAAACGAATTAACGGGGTATCGAGAGAGAGATAGGTAGGAAGGGAGATAGAGAGAGTGAGAGCACAGAGAGAGCGAAAAAAACACGGAGAGATGTTTTTGCTGTTTTGCTGTCGGCTTCTCGCGCAAAAAAAAGGCGCATTTTGAATAAATAAAACAAAATTGCTTCTACCATCCACCACCACCCGCGAGAGCATAGTTCAGCTGCTGCTGGCTTCGAGGAAGATGTTCGTGTGAACAGTGAGATCGAGCGGAATAAATCACGACCCCGACTCCCAGAGGGCCGTGCGACTCCCACTCCACCCAGCCCAAGACTTTTTCCCACAAAACACATACATTCACACAAAGCCGGTACCGGTGTTAAGCCGGATAAATGCCGCGGGTGCTCGAATCCAGCGCCCGTTGTGGCCCACAAACACTTTGCCTCGATTTGCAGCAGCAGCAGCAACAGCAACGAGAAGCGGCGAAAGGAAAAATCACGGAGCGGGTCCAGCGGCGGTTGAACATCCGGAGATGCATTTCTTTGTCTGGTGCACCATTCGACACCGGAAGCGGAAGGGTTGTCGATTGTCACCTCCATTGGCCTCCAGTGCTGCTGCTCTCTCTCTCTCTCTCTCTTTCCCTTCGGAATCCATTGGAACTTCAAGCTTCAAGTGACATCCTTTTGGCATCGCGCGGCTGATTAGCGGCACTCGTGAGCGTCACATTCCTCCCCCAAGAGAGGGCGGCCTCTCCTGCATTCCCAACACACAAAGCCACCTTAATCGGGCCAGCCACCCGAAGGTTGCGAGCGCACCAAGACACCGACACCGTCACCGACGCCGGAATGGGGTGCAAAGTAGCTAAAGCACAGGAGGCCCCAAGAGTGGCATGTTGTTGTGTCGAAGGCTGTTGTTGTTTGCGCCTCCCACGGGACTCTTGCAACGATGCATCGTCACCGACGAGCCGTCACTATCGCTTCCTTGGAATGCTTGTGGATGATCAAAGTTCACGACGAAGCGGATGCGTTGCCACCGGAAGCACGGAAAGCATCATCAAAGCAGGCGGCTTAAACGAACGGGTTTGCCAGCTTTAAGGCACGGCACCGGCAAGGAAGGAGGCAGTGGAGTGTTAAGAGCAAGGTATCAGTGTGTCATGGGGACGAAACCGATAAACAAAGGAGAGCTGAGAGTGATCCGTTCGAGAAGGGGTGTTAAAATGGCGAAAACATTCAACGACAGGCATCGGAGCCGGTTGTGGCATTATGAGAAGGTTATGAGAGATGCTGTAGGTTCCTGATATTTGTGTGCAGGATGTGTTTTCAATCTTGAACTTGATCGATACTTAGTGATTGGGAAAATTCACAGATTTGCGTTGATAAAGTTCATGTAAAAAATTCAATCTAACAGATTTAAGAGCTAAGGATGATTCGGGGCAAAAAGAGGCTCATTTTAAAGGGTTTTCTTGTAAGTATTCAACTTTATTCCAACTTATCTATATTTCATGTTTAGCTACAACTTGTCAAGAATATTTTGTTGTATTTTGTGGAAAATTTGTTTAAAACTACGTGAATGGCATCCAATCTAGAAAGGCGAGTCTACAACATTGTAGTCTTTGGGGTCCCTATCATAGCTTCCTGTTGTATTATCGGAAATTATAAGTTGTTTTCGGTATCTCCGTCCAGTTTTGGTGATATTCAATTTTTTCAATTTTTCGAATTTTGGAAGTTCTCTGAAGTTGAAAAAAGTGATGTTTTGTACGATTTTGACTCAAAAAATATGTTTCAGATAATTTGTAAATAAAAAATATCAACATTTTTTAAGAATTCTCAATGGAGATACCAAGCAAATAGTGTACAGATTAAGTGTTCAAATTATCAAATCTATCTGTTCAGTAGTTTTTATCGTACAACCTAAATCTAAAACGAAGGATTTGGGAAAACCGCTTCAAAGTAACGAGAAGCATCGAGCCATGTATGAAGGCGGTTTTTTTTTCAAATCAATATGTCAGTTTTGCTTCGATTGATCCGAGAATTTCAAACAATATTTTTGAAAAGAATTGCAGTCATGAAAAAATGTATAAAGTAAATGCCAAAAAAAAACTAATATCCTAATTCCCCTTAATGTAGATAAAATGTTATATTAGATTACAAAAGCACGATCTAACAGAATATTGCAGCGTGTATTACCTTCCAGCCTTTGTCTGTTGACTAACTGCACGAGTGCACGGAGTGAACAGATGAACCCAATTACAGCGCAAACTCATATCATCACTCTTATCGCTCCATAATCATCATTAATTGCACCCGAATTGATTTGTTACGAAAAAGTACACACCTGGGTCCGACGGGGGTTTTCCCCACCCTCCGGTTCGGGTGGGGATTTTTCACATATTCCTCCTCCCCCCGCATTGCACTGATAAATGGCCAGGTTTAGGAGGAGTTTAATTTATTCATTTGCCTCGCATCGGAGATCGCAAGTGGTGCAGTGCGAATGCTGCCCGTGATGTGTACCTCACCGGACGTATGGTGTACGATGTGGTCTGGGGGGCTGCGGTGCGGACCATGACCATCCGAAGGATGCAGTAGAGATAACTCTCGGAGCTCGGGGTAGGTCCCGGCAACTGATGCTGAGGATACCTATGTAGCGGCTGCATGCTCCTGGTGCAACCGGAGACAACTGCATGGAATGGAAAAGCCACAAAACCACAAGCGGCAACTACTCGTACGAGACAGGATCAGGGATTCGGGCTGGATGTCTATGCGTGTGTGTGTCTGTGAGGTAGGCAGCAGGTACCACGCACGATCCGTTTTGTTGTCTCGCTACTAACGATGCACAATGAGCGTGTACAATGTAATGCCCGGGCATGATCCTCCCGAGGTGAAGAAGTTACTTATCACCGCCTTCGAATCGCT
>NC_064874.1:69543556-69561056 GCF_943734745.1 Anopheles darlingi
CGGCCAACGGGGCCAACAGACATATTCCGCTTCATGCCGAGAACCGAGAAGGTGTCACGGGCCTTTTCGGTCCCCGGGCGGTGTCAGTGGCGCCGTGGCGGACAGCTCGTTATGGCTGGCGACCGGCTGTGCCGTGTGCGACGGAGGTGGCGGCGAAGGTGGCGAAGGTGGCGTCGCACACGCTGTAACGACGTCGTTTTTCCCTCTACAATATTTCTCACATTATAATTCGATAAAAATCAAACCTCGTTTCCTTTCGACCGGCGCCCGCTGGTGCCAGTTCGGTCGACGTTCGCCAATAGTTGGGACCTTCTCCTTCGTCGTCGTCGACGTCGTCAGCGTCGTTGCTTAAACATTTCAAACCCATTTCTTACGGACGGTTAGCAGCTGGCTGACTGGTGGTGCTATCCTTACGACCTTTTTCCCGCATTTACCAGTTGACGTTCCGTGCTTTAACGTATTTTATGGCTCACCTCTGGCCACTCCTGCACCACTGCCTACACCCGTTGTCCCTTCTGGGGAGGTAGCAGCAGCAGCAGCAGCAATGGGCAATCGTTCGCAGGGATCGACTCGACTGCTAGAACATATAACACTGCGCGGTACGCGGTGCGGATAGTTCCAATCGCTTCCAGAGCTCCGTGACGACCCTTGTCTCTGCTCCAGTCCCACACACACACACACACACAGTCGTGACACACCTACGTCTAGTTTTTCTATATTTTTCATTCCCTTCTTGGTCCGTTTCATCCAGCACCTCGCCAGCTCGAAAAAACGACGACGAAAAACGTTATCTTCTCTTCGAAGGACACTTTGCTACCGGGTTGTGGGGCTTTTTTTTTCTCTTCCTCCTGCTGCTGCTGCTGCTGCTGCTGCTGCTGCTTGGTTCATTCGTGGGCGACGGGACGTGCCCATAGTGGTGTGACCAGCGGTGCACTACCACCCAACGCCACTACCGCCACCGGCCCCACCGGGTTCGGACAAAATAGATCATAAATTGTGCAGCAGTTTGACGTTAAATTACGTGACGATTATAGTGCCGGATGGCTGGCTGGTTGGTTGGTTTGGAGGATGGCCGCTACTCACCACGCGTCCCTTCCCCTCGCACCCCATTATCCTGCAGCGTTGATCACGATCTGCTGGAGCTGGAGTTGGAGCATCGCGAGCGCGCAAAAAAAACGAAAACAAAACGTTGCGACATGCGATTGCGACAATGCTTCGATTCGCTTATCACGGTGCTCAACACCTTTACACCAGCGTTACGGGGCGCGTGTTCCGGGCGCGTGATTTTGGACCAACGCTTGCCAGCCACCGTTCGACTGCACCGGAACCTGTCTTATGCGCTGTTAGTTTCTTAGCGCCAGCGATTTGAAGGCGCGGCTCGTGGAGAGTGCAAGAGACCAGCCGAACCAGACCGTCCGTACCTTGGTCCTTGGCGTACCGGAAAAAAGATACAACGTTAATTCCGTGCCGGGTAACAGCAGCTTGACTTGCACACCTTTCGGACAGCACGATGGGACAGAATATGTCCAGAAAGGGAGCGAATTTTGAAACAAACCAGCAGCATCGGGGGTTGGGACCAACAGAACTTTCTCATCTTTGCCCATCTGTCGATTTTGGGCTCACCGACGGGGGAGGAGGCGAAGTGTCATGCCGACAGCTGGACAACGACGGTTGGCCAAGGGTGCAAATGTATCATGCTCGCTCGTTCGCGGTCCTACTTTCGGCCCCATAAATATGGCACCGAGCAGCAGAAGCAGCAGCAGCAGCAGCAGCTGGTGTGAAGTATGCGATATATTTACTTTATATGATATTTTATTATTTGAGCTTCGTCCTCCTGCCAACTCCAGTAGCTTTTAGCGCGAGGAGGAGCCGGAAAAGGGGTCCGCGAATGAATTTATCTTCCCGAGCAGTGTCTTGTCGAGTGGATGTTTATGATGGCTCTTCTCTCCTGAGGCTTTTGAGCATAAATCGGTTTCGATATTGATGGAACGAGATCGTCTGCCTGCACAGAGGTAAAAGATTGATTAGAGGAAGGTTCGCTTGATGCGCTTCTTCCAAATCCTTGGGTTCACATTTCATGCAAAATTTTGAAAATTCCTTCAATCAATAATTTTAACACAAACGAAAGAACCGTAGCGCATCATGTTGCAAACACGATCCTTTTGAAATGCCAGCGATTGTTGCCAATAACAAGTCAACGTCAAAGAATCGACTTCAGGGTTCGATTAAATTCAAACGAAAAAGCACTTGCACCAACATTGAAACATTGAATTCCGGAAAGTTTGTCCAGCACCGAGCCACTTCAGCTGCAAGATATTTTCAAAGAATTTCAATGAAACAGGAGTATCTGGTGGCAGATAACTGACAGCTGCTGAAGCAGTACCGAAGTGAAGGTTTTGGGCTACAGAGCCTGGAATCGGCTAACCGAGGATTCGCAAGTCCGCTTAAACTCCTTGTCCTGCTGCAGTTTCTGATTCGCTGAATGCGTTGCTAGGACCGTAAATTAAAAGACGACTTTGTAGTGTTCTTCAGCAACCGGACTATCCGGAACATTCTCAGAAGAGCTTAACAAACAACTCGTTGGTCGTACAGTTCACAGAAAACACAATAGCTGATAGTTTGTAACCTATTTCCACAGCTGTTTAATCGCAGCACCAATCACCGAAGACAACCGACATTTATTATTCAAATTCTGGCAATTTTAAGAAGTGTCACTGACAAGAAGTGAAGTGAACAAACAATCGTTTCACTTTCATTTCCACCTCCTCAGCCAAAATATCCAATTCAATTTCAAGCAACAGTGAGCAAACACTCGATTACTTACATCGCTTAAAACACACACACACACCGACAGGCGGGCTAATTGCAGTGGATGAAAGCATTCAACCAACAACACTCCATCTTTCAGCGCCACCGACGAAACCGACGTTCAACATCGATGGCCCCCCATTCTCGAGCAGTTCGGGCTCCTCTCGAGCACACGTCGTCCCACCCGGATTGACCAACACTTCAAAGCGGATAAATAAAAGGCTACCGCTCACTGCTGTTTGCGCTCTCGTAATCTACACTCACGGGAATCACGGCCCCGAAGGAAGGGAGAAGAAGAAAGCAGCAAGGAGCAAACTCAAGCGAGCATCGTTTATCTTCGGCAACACAATGTATGCTAGCCACTCTTGCAACGGTCCCGCTTTCCCCGCTCACAACACATACACGCCTGGAATGAGAAATGAGTCAACAAAACGACGCCGATGGTCGACGATGGACGACGATGGTCGCAAGGCCCCAAGAACGAACCCACAATCGACGCTGGACGACGGAACGCAGTGTAAAGGGCTTTCCACGTTCCGCTTTCCCGCTCCTCAGATTTGCCATCGTTTTTTTATTGTTTTGTTTTCTGCTGTTTGCTCACTTCCTTTTGGTGAGCGAAGTGTAAGCGATAATCCGTTGTGAAGCGCAGACCAGGGACCACGGGTTCAAAGATCGCGATTTCCCGCCGGAGAAAAGGTGCTCTAAAGCTGGCTTGGAGTTATGATCATGCACTCATCAGGCATGCTCCGATGGGTGTTTGAGTGTGTGTGAGTTGATGAAAAGTGCATGAAAGATACACGGGCAAAAAAAGGGCATCCTGACCATCAGCACCTCGGAGCGACTTAAATCGCCATCTCGAAGTCAGCTCGATGGGCGCATTGGTTAGAGAGATCCATTTGGCGAAAAGCAACGGTACCAGGCCAAGAAGGTGGAGAAAGGAATGAAGAAAGTTTTCCAATTCCCGGAATGGCGAGCCGATGCCTTTAGGCCAACGTATAAGAATCGCCAACGCCAACGTATAAGAATCGAACAGCCAACAGCCAACCATCAAAGTCAACATCGATGACATCCCTTGGCTTTCAGCTTTCCACTTCTGGCGGGATATCTAAAAATCATCACGTAACCCCCTGTTGGCCACACTACCCCCGTTAAACTTCACCCTTCACCGGTGCTTCATCTATGCCAGCTATTGCCACTCAGTCAGGGGGTACCCGATTCTTGTCCTCGTCCTATGGTAGACCTGGACCCTCGTAGCGCCCGTAGTTCTTGTAGGCGCACGTTCGAGAGGCCGTCGATTGGCAATACAAGAGACTACTGATGCCGATGCTGCTGCTGCTGCTTGGAGCGTATGGAACGCATGAGCAAACTCCGTGAGACCACAGGCTTCAGCCTACTAGCAAATTGACTCACACAACCGCCATGTTTGTCCACCTCACCGATCACCCTTCAACCCCAAACGCCCCAACCAGACATCAAGTATTCGGAGCGAAAACCTCAAATCCGGCAGCCATTGCATCCATTGTTTGTCCCAAAAAGATGACCGACGTCGACGATCACCTTGGCAAGGATTACAGGGATAGGAAATTATGAAAACAAGTAATGGCCGACCAACCAAACCGGACCAGCAGACCAACCGACCGACGATCATCCTCCGGGGAACTGACGTGGTTGCTGGTCAGCCTGATTCCCGTGGTTGCCGACTTTTTGCCATTCTGGCCACCGGTGAACATGACCTGCCACATGGTTTCCATTCTTTATCACTGGCTTTGTGCTGCGTGTGTCAGTCAGTGTGCCTGTGTGTGTGTGTATGTGTGTGTGTGTTGAATCGATTCGAAGAACCCGAGAGACTCCCTGAACTGAATCAACACCAAAGTGACTGCAGTGTGTGTGAGAGTGTGTCCACAATCGCTCAATATGTGGGTTATGATTGCAGGGAGATTTGCAACCCCATTTCTTACTCCATCAGGTCCACTCCTCCACCGCCACTGCACGATCGTAGACCCCTGGACCCCCTCGATGGATGCATTCCTGGCTGCCAACGGGACGAACCGGATGCTCGAATGCCATCGTTGCACACTTAACACATTCGATGCTGTGCTGCACTCTTTCTCGTCACCTCTCTCTCTCTGTCTCTCCGTGCCAAGCACCTAAGAGGAGGAGTAGAAGGAGGAGGAGCAGACAGCAAGACAGCAAGACACGATGCGTCTTGTATCAGGGACTTGTTCTGGCTAACCAACTGATATGTTTGGAGCTCGTCGTTTGAGGCTAGCCCAAGACTAGCACTCGTGAGGCAAACAACCGTAAGGAGAGGGGCTGTTTGGATCGTGGTCTGTGGGGGAAGGGAGGTCAACCTTCCATCGCCGAACAATGCGACGTCGTCTGGTTCAGCTGCTAACGAGATGCGATGCGGTGTTGATAGGATAACAGTAGCAGCAGAAGGAGCAGCAGGTCTGGTTGGTTTGGTCTGGTTGGTTGGTTAGAGTTTGGAACCGCACCGGACGGACATGAATGCATATTTCATAACCGAGATGTAAAGTGGACGCCAAGCAAGTGGACGGACAACCCCCTGTGCCTTGTGCTTTCTCGTGCTGCTGCGTCACGTCCGACGTCTGGCGGTCGGTCGGTGGATCTGGCTCGATGCGCCATGGGAGCATAAAGCTGGAGCCTCAAGATGCTGCCCGGTGCCTGGTTCCAGGTTTTCTCCTTGTTTTCCTCCATGCCTCTGGCACAACTTGCTCTGTGTGTGTGTGTGTATGTGGCTTGTAGGTGTGCAGACCATTCTAGTAGCCCTATGCTCGACCCATCGGAAGTGAGCAATGAGTGAGTAATGAAATTGAATTTTGTTAGTTACATTTTTAATACAACACCCCTGCCTCAACCCTCTCTCTCTCTCTATCGACCATCCAGCATCCTTCCTTCCATCGGGCCCATTTCGTTCTTCATCATCATTTTCATTACAGGAACGCCGACGTCGCTTTTGGAAGTAACCGAAGAACGGACCAGCTGCTGGTGCCTGGTGCTAGGAGGGGGCATTCCAGGAGCAAAAACCTCTACCAACCCGTTGACAGCCCAGTTCCTAGACAGAGTAAGTGACTTATGAATCTCTCTCCCTTCCGCTCCGGTCCGCTTCCGGTGAAGTCAATAAAATCATCCAACAAACACAACCACATTTTGCGCTTCCTTGACATGGGGAGTCCGGAGTCCGGGGTAGTCGATGACACCACGTCACAGCTGACTGTTGACATCGGGCGTGGGAGGGGTTGCGCTCCACTGGGATGTGATTTGGAAGAAATCAAATTTAGGAGTACACCGAACTGGACACCCGGACCACGGGCAGGGCAGAGCACCGGAACCGGACCTCAACCCCGGGGGCGAACATGCGAAATGCATTAACAGGATTACTGGCATGGAAAATGTTGCCCATTGTTCGGCATCTATGCTACAACCCATTCGGCTCATCTTTTCCACTGAATTCATTTTCGAATTGTTGAGGCGGGAAAAGTCATACATGTTTGTGGTGCATTGTAAGTGAACAGTTTCTCAACAGTAGGGAGACACCATGATGCTTATTAGAACACCGAATCAAGCGGATTGGTAAACAGTTTTAGTAATGTTTAATCGATTTTAAGCTCATGGTATTACGGATTTCTATCATAAGCTCATGGTATTACAAACAGGAGATTTCATTTAGGTATAAAAGAAATAAGCATGAAATAATTACATTGCATAGTATACTTTCACTTATGTAACCCATTTGCACATCCAGTTGAAAATATCTGTTAAATTTGCGATAGCATTTGAATCCATATAAAGATTTGATATCTGTTCAATATTAATGTACATTCTGTCAAGAAAGTACCGTGAATAGTCGATTTAAATCTGACTAGGCTTTCGGATCAAATTAAGTTTTTTTTTCCTAGGTTGATACAACTGTCTTTAACTATTGTGCAAAATTTGAGCGGAATCAAGCAACCCGTTTGTTTACAGCAATTTTTTTAAGTAAGTCACAATAATTAAGGACAGTTGTACCAACCTAGGAAAAACAAAATTGAAATTTTCTTTCGTTCATTTGAACCTTTAGAGCTAGTTTAAAACTATTTTACTTTCATTTCTATAAAATCCATACACATACCCAAAAATACACAAATTCAGCGTTGTACTCAAAATGTATACTTGCTATTAAAATATTTTCAAGAAAAATCGTTAAAAAAAATTATAAATAGACACATACAAAGAGACGAACCGCTCTTCTTTTCTGGGGATCTTTTTTTACGTCACGATGTTCCATGCTGCTGCTGAGTAATGTAATAAGCACCCTCTTGGCGACAAATTACTCGAGGGAAAACAGTGAGAAAGACGAAGATTAACGTATGAGCTGCCTAGCACCCCCGGGGGTCCCGGTGGTGAGCCTTGGTGTGAATTCGTGTTCAATTTCCCTCGTGCGGCCACCCCTTCGTTCCTACCCACCCAACCTCCTCAGCACCCACAATGAGCACGACCGTAAAAATGCACTCTTACCATTTGCATAATTTATCTCTTTATTTAAGCTCGTTAGCGCCACATTTCTCGGCACCCTTTTTCCATCCATCCATCCATCCATCCATCCAGCCATCCAGCTTCTGGCTCTCACTCGCTGATCGGTGGCGAAGGACCGGATTTTGCTGCTGCTTTGCTTCGTTTTCTCGCTCTCTTGGTAGGAGCGGCGCATGTGTTGATCCGTCGTGGGTCTTGCATCGAGCAGCATCAACCAGTGGAACATCATCAGCGGAATGGCAACGGATAGCGGGAGCTTCCAGCGGCCGTCGTGGCTGCTACATTCAATTTGAATTTCCTGTCGAGTGCCACCGAGAAAACAGCAAGATTGTGCGCGGCGTTAAACTCGTTCTGTCCCTCGTCCTCGGCCTGTCAGCAGCCGCCAGGACGAAGAAGAAGCTGTTTGGTTGACGACAGGAGAGGGTGCGGGCGGGGGGTCGCCTACAACTTTAAGACATCTGCCGAAACCGCGACAACTCGATTTGGCGCGGGCCACTGATTTCCATCGGTGCGCTTCGTTGTGTCTCGCCGGTTCAAGATCGTTACATATTTCATAAGCTTTAAAACTCGGTGCCAGTCGGAGCTGAAACGGAGTGTTTGCCGATGCAACGCGATGCGACGGAGTCTCTCCGTGGCCCCGTGATCACCGCCCAACGAACACCAATGTCACGAGGGAGCATCGGTGCAGTGGATCGGTTCGGAGCAATAAATTTAATTTGTCCTTAGTCTACCTTCCTTCCTTCCTTCCTCGCTTATGTTCCCTTTGTGTTGTATGATTTCGTTCCATATGGCAGTAAGGAAATACAGTAAAAACTATAAATCTTGAACTAACAATGTATATAAGCATTTTTTTGCTTTATCGTAGGAACAGAATGTATTTATGATAAGTAAGTATTTAAACACTATACAACAAACGCGTTTCAAGTGTGCGTTACAATCCAAATTCATGATTCACATGCAGTGACTTATGACAAATGTAAACAACTGTGATGATTTTTTCTACCTTTACTAAAATAATAATAATATATTTATCTATTTAAGATTAGTAGATTGATTCGTACGTAACCTTACTTTTCCCTTAAACTGTTTCTACACCAGGTATGAAGTTTACTCGTCGCATTACATTTTTCGGAACAGGATTGAATGTCATTTAAAAGAAATCATGACGTAGCTGTATATTTAATTCTCTGGAATCAAACCTTTTTTAGGGGTATAAGCAGCTAAATAAAACAATAGCCGACAGTAATACGCCTATTGACTATGTAAATCGCCTTGGTACTTAATTAATGAGCTCGCTCAATATCCATCAGCTTTTGGTTTACTCAACTGTTTGATGAAAATTGTTATTAAATTCGGAGCAATCGGCTCATCTGTTATTTTTATTTTTTCAAGTGCTTCACAATTTATTTATTATATTTCTAATTTAGAGTGGCATGTGTTTATTATTATTCTAAGAACATAATTATTAATTATATTACTGGCAATCGACCGTACCATACATTATAAAGTGATTTAAAAAGTGTTTCATCTAACATAAACACCAGACTATGTTTGAAAAATACATTTTACCAATTAACATTGTACTTTTAATCGAAACATTATATTCTATAATACCTATTCCATCGGTAAACTCTTGTACAAGCATATTCACTTATGGTCAAACAATCCTCATTATTATCTGCACATAATTATTGCATTCTTTACACTTCCATTACTCTAACTAAATTCCATCAGATGATGATTACCGTCACAAAACAAAACGATACTTAGAATCATTGTTTCGTCAGTCAACATGAACGATGGCCCCTCCCCCACCCTCGCGTGGTGGAATGCAATTCATCGAACACTAATTGGACGCACTTCAAACTCACTATTCAAATGGCCAGTGTCGGTCGGTAAATGAACATCTGCCGCCGGTGCCGGCGCCGCCGCCGCAAATGATCCTTAAACACATGCCCATTCGCATCAGGCGCTTAGAAAGCCAACTCATAAGCACCGCGCAATCATTTCGCTGGAAAATGGCTTCAAAGGTTTCGTGGAATGCGAGGAGCCGTGCGGCCATATCTCAGCGACGCAGCACAGCGCAACACAGCGCAACACACACACACACACGGGCGTGGATTACGCGTTCATTTCACTCTCCATTAGCCAGCCACCATCGCGCTGGGGCCGCCATTCGATAATGGGGTGAGTGAGTTTTATGTTGCAGAATTTCATTAAATTCGCCTCCCTTGGCTACGGACGGGTCACGGGAGATACCATGACCATACCATGATGCTCTCGAGCACGTGCCGCTGCATAACGGCCGGCGGGTGGGTGAGTCGGTGGCCATCATTTACAGACCCTCCTCCCAGGGCCGGCCACTCTTCGCACACCGGCATAAGTCACGATGCGTACGTGTGTGCGGCCCCGTTAGCCATCGGAACCAACCGCCGATACCAAAGTACCGGTGCGGTCATCGGATGGCAACGACGCGGAGAATGGCCAACGGTAGCGCGAGGTGAGGCCAGGCCAGGAAATCAACGCAACCAGAACACGGATGGTGATGCCGGTGGGTGGGTGGGTGGGTGGGTGCAAACAACCCTTTCGACCGTTCCGTGTGTGCTTGTCACGGTTGTTTAAAGCGACATAAATTGTGTCCTTAGCGAATGGCCCATTCTTCGAGTACCCGAGAACCACCCAACTCCGGTCGCGGAACCGGAACGCGAACCGAATCATGCGTTCCCTTCACGCGGGATTGAGGTTCGTGGCTCGTTGTGCGAGCCATTAGCGGGCATGTTCCCGAAGCGCCATCTGGAAGTTCCATCTGGACGAAAAAGTATCCGGCTAGGAGTATATCCTTTTTAGCGGCATTGGAAGCTCCACTCCAAAAACACAGATTCACACAGATTTATTCTTTTGTATTTCATTTCCCTCTCTCCGCTTGCTTTTAGTCCTTCTGTCAGTTGCCTAGAGCGTCATTACTGCATCAGCATCAGCACCATCAGGTAATGGTGGTCGAAGGACGACAACGACGACGACGACAACGACGAAGATAAGATTTCATAATCAAATGCAAATTTATAGATATTCGATGCAATTTGCATTCCCATATCGGGACCGCACCATCACTCGTTGGTCGGTTTTCGGTTCGGTAACCATAGAAGGACCTCAGCGACCGGTTCCAGGCACTCGGCAGTAGTTTGACGTTAAACGTGAAGGTCTGCAACTCCCTCCCCGGGGACTCTAGCGAGTTTGCCGGAACCCGCCGAGTGCCGAGTGATAGATAACGCCACCGCCCTACCTTCCGATGAGGACACGGTTTCGGTTGTTGGTTGGTTGGTAGTGGTGGTGGCCAGCAAAACCCCGACATGGCACATTGGAGGCAGACAGACGACGACGAAATGACCTACGTTGCAGCGCGAAGAGACACTCTTCGAAGGAGTGGTGCGATGTGGAGTGTCACCGAGCGGTTGTCCCATGCTGCAAGCTGCTGCTGCTGCACCCCTCCTCCCCAGGAACAGGGCATCTCGAATGGCGTGCAACCGGGAATTGACGCTGTGCTACGAAGCCGGAGTGTCGTGTTGGCCTCCGTAAACAGACACTCCAAGAAATGTATGTTTGTCGAACGCAGTTCCAGTGCTACATCAGCAGCAGCAGCAGCAGCAGCAGCAGCAACAACATACGCCCGATCGCTGTCACTGAGGATTGTTTAGGATGGCCATGCTGGGCCACGTACAGCAAAACGGAACACGCACACACACATCGTTGTGAGGCACTTGTAAGAGTATGGTGTTGCACTTGGAATATGATTTATGATTTTAGAGATCATAATGTAGAGCATGTATGTGGCATGGCACAAGCGGCCGATGCTGATGATCGAAAGATAGCGTTCCATCCGTGATTTCGACGCATTTATTGATGAAATAAGCGAAACTCAACGAACATAATGATAAATTACAAATACATCTTACTTCGATGATGAATTGAAGCATAATTTTACATGAAATATCGATCGCATTTCAATCGCAAAACTAGTGCTTCAATTCCACAGCGGCATGCACTATGATTGCTCTCATCTGTCACGTGGTATTCGCGGAAACCGCCTCAGCTCAATGTGCATCCTCTAGCGACGAACAAACAATCGGCTATTGTCGATCAGTCGATCCCAAAACCCAACCTTAATTTCGAGTACATTCTCCGAATTTTCCCCCGAGCCCCCTCCCAAACATCAACAATGCACATAATCCGCAGCATAGCCACAGTGCTGTCATCAGGGGATGAAGAGAGCCGCTGCTGCTGCTGCTGCTGCTGGTGCTGTGTCGTTATTAATAAGTCTCTTGGCGTGCCACCGGAGGTTCCATTTTCGCGTTTCCCGTGGTTGTTGCTACACTCTACATCAACGGATGGACTGTAAACTGGTGACAGCAAAGTGCTAGCGGTATACATTCATTTGTACCGTGGAATTGTAATGCTCTGGGGCGATTCCGGGGAACCCCGGGAAAGTGTCCCGAAATGATATCTTTGTCACGATGTTGGCCGGCAGCTGGGCGAGAATGGGGCGCGAGGCACATTCTTTCGGAAAACCTGTTGACAGATGCTGCTGCTGCTGTGTTGTGTAGTTTCGGTTGCGATTGTGCATTATGTGACAGGCGGCAGAATGTGACTTTTGATTGGTTCTGCCCGCCAAGTGGGACTCCCGTTGGCCGGGAAGACAATGCCGCATCATGATAGGAAGCTTCTAATTATGCGGTTCTATTCCAGTGAGAGGCGGCTATTGGTGCTGCTACTGATCAACAAGTAGCGTTCGATTGGAATGTTCCGCGTATATTGCAAAAGTGGTGGATAGGGATACCGATTCGTTGTTCCAGCTATTATAAACAAAGCCTTTGAAGAACCTTTTTCTCGTTACCTTCTCATCCAAGCATATTGTGGAGGATTGGTTATGGATCTCATCTCATGCCTTTAGTTCAAGTTATTGTTATTAACATATCTTAACGAATAGCACATTATCTTATACGAATTAATTCATAGAAATGTAACAATATTTTTAGGCTTTAATGTTGCATGAACTCCAAATAAAACTCTAAAATTTGCTTGAATTATACAACAAGATGAACTGTGCTGATGTATGATCCATTTATTGCTATTTCTTTCAACCGAACAGATTCACTAGTGCAAATGTAGATACATTCTGAAAATATGGAGAAACTTATGAGAGCACAATCACAGTACATCATCATGCTGTGCGACTTAAGCAAAAACATAAAAAGGGCTTACATACCAGGAAAAGAGCTATGGATTTCTCTACATGGATCTATAAATGAAAAGAAAGGAATTTACCTTTAATTTATGTGAAATTCGAACGTCTAAAATGACAGGAAACATAAATTTTCCGTTTCAACTTCCATATCTTAAGAGGATAAAAATATTTAAAAGCAACTCTTTAACGATCTTGCTGAGAAGATCCTCAATTTTCCTATCTGCTCTTGGTACAAGGATCATGCAGTTCTCAGAAGCCATCTGTGAAACTCGACCGAAAGTAGTGCTTCGGCTTTTCATGGAGGCGCCAGGTGCTTGCAAACGCCGCCTAGTGGTTGATAGCGCGCATATCCTTGCGCAACATAGCTTTTCCTCATCGTTTTCCATCGCAAGCTTTTCGCAACGTCAAAGTTCCGTGCTCCAGCAAAACCTTCAAGGAAAAGCTCCCCGTTTTCCGCTTTCCATCCAACAATATCCATCGAGAGTTTTCCGTTTCACAGGAATAAAATATATTTAAATAACTCAATGTTACTTCCACGTTTAGATATCGTTTACGTCACAGACAGATAAGAATAAAAGATGCCAACTATAAGCATATTGCTTCTTGACGTCTCTTCTTCAATGTTTGCCCCCACCCAGGACTAAAAACCATCGAGCACAGTCAGCATGTTTTTGGTCATCCGAAAAGTGAACGCGAACGCTGAATGTTGGCACGGGAAGTACGGCGAGAGGAGGTCTGTTTGATTTACTTCCAACCGTGCTTTCCAATTCGTTTCCTGCCGTTAATTAGGAGATAATTGTTGCCGCTACGGCAGAGAAGTGGTCAAGTTTTTGGCTTCGCTTCGCCGTTTACCGTTTACTTTCTGATGAGCGAAGCATTTTTCCAATCACGAATCATTCGCTCCGGGATGGAAATCTTAATAATTGGTGCGGGATGAAAGCTGCTGTCGAGACCGGCACTAGCTGGGGTACGATCAAACGAATGCTGGCGGACGAACTTGTTTACCGAGGCAATTTTCCGGGTTCCGTAAAGTGTTTCTTTTTTTTCGGTTTTCCATTTTTCGCCAGCACTTTTTTGTCTCGATAGGAAACAACGAAAAGGAAATTGTCCTCGACGCTAGGGTGTCGTTGTGCTGGTATCATAGTGTTGCTGTACCTGTTATGCTTATGAAAAAGGACTCAGTAAAGTGAGAGCATATGAGTAAGACATTCGTTGTTGTGTTGCTCTATCCATTCCTGTCTGCTTATGAAAGACTCATCATACCGTTGGTAAGCATTGTGATTTCGTCAGAAATCGCGGCAACGCGCTGCTGTTTGTATTCCTCGCAGGCTTCTTTCTCCATCACCACACCGCGCATCCCTTCCACCCAGACAATTGACAACAAATTCAAAACAAGAAAAATGTGCTCGCCATCACTAACCACCACCACGAGCATCATCGTGCGCGCAGTTTACAATTGATTTGTGTTTCCGCATTTGCCTTTGCAAAGCGCCGTTTGTTGTCTGACGGAAAACATACCAGCCGTAGCCACGTAAGTTACAGTAGCGGTCGCCGGTTACCTTCAAAACCTTCCGCTGGTTCTGCTCCTTACCGCCCTCAAAGCCGTGTTAGTAATCGGCATTCTACGGCGCCTACCGATGCTCTCGTTTGTAGTGTAAACAGCCCCCCCCCCCCTCCTACGAAACCATCATAAACGACACAAAACGCCTCACTTTGGCGCCACACGATGCCTAGCGTGCGATGCGAGCGGCAGAAAAGCCGAGGCTGTTTTCCTTTTGAAAGGAAAACTCCTTTTGCTTCAAGGTTTTGGGTGCGCGAAAGAGACCAACACTGTTACCGAGCTGAAGCCGGCTGTCGATCACCTCTCGTGTGCCACGATTACACTCGTCGTCGTCGTCGTCGTCATCATCATCGGCATCATCGTCATCATCGTCCTATTCGTCGTCGTCGTCGTCACCACCACCGTTTCCGGTCGGGTGTGAAAAGCGGTGATTATGGTTTGATTTTCCCGCGTGCGTTTCGTCATCCAGCCCATGACCATGCCCTCGCCTCATGGCGCCTACGCCACCGGTCTCGAGAGGGTGAGGACAAATTTCGCTTAACACGCAACCGGCACAACACAACCGGCAACCACCCCATCCCGAAGCTGCCGAGCCGAAGCGAACCGAGTGGCAGCATGTGCCAGACACGATGCCGTCCTCGGAGACTTCGATTCTCGTCCTGGCAACGAATGGCATTAGCTTGCCCCTGGTTGGTGGTCGCTTTCTTACAAGAAAATCCAACCCCATCTTGTCAGCCCAAGAAGGCTCTGATCCGCTCGAACGGAACGCAGTTTGTGTTTACGCTCGCAGTGGAACGGATTGGATAAGCGTGTCGTGCTTTGCGGGAACATAATCATGCCAATAGTTAGTGCGCTGTAATTGACTCCGGTGACTTCGTGAGTGTTTTGCGTTGTGGTGAAGTGCGTGCACTTGAGTTGCTTTTTCCGCAATGATACTGGTAGTTGATTGACTTGGTGGTGCGTATGATGCAGGTGAAGCGCAAAGGAAATGTTTACCGCAAAAAACTAAGTGTCTGAAATGTGAGCACGAGAAGGAGTGATCGGCTTCAGATGAATATTTTCAAAAAATTTCGAACGACAAGCGGTTAATGTGAATTAATAGTAGCAGCAGTGACTGTTGGCAAAGGATTACAATGAGAACGATGGATACACTCTTCAAAACGCTCATCTTAATGTCTGTAGGGATTTCCCATTCCGTCGGCTTACTGGATGTCTCTGGAAGTGAGTCATGCGATCAATCAAAGCACGAATTCGCTCTAATACATTTGTATTTTAGTTTTACTTGCATCTAAGGAGAATTTTTGGCATCTAAGAAGAGTTCTCAACTTTTGAATATTTAGGACATAAGAAATATTTGGATTTCCCTTTTGTTCGTTTTAGGTTTTTTTGTTGGTTTTTGACTTTGTGTTAAAATTCATATTTAAATAAACGATTCTTTGGCTTATTTTTAGCTAGAACAAGCTATGATAGAATTGTTAGATCTTAAGGCATGTTTAAAATAATACTTGATTTATTCCTTCCGTATCGTAGATTCACTTTTTTATAGGAGAGAAGAGGATTAAATTATGTTACAATTCATTTTTTTAAGGGAAGAGAACGAAATAAAATTGTGTCTTCAGTGTTCAATCAATTCAAGATATTTCCTATCGTAGCAAAACCATTGTCAATGTTTTGATGACTATACTAATATTTAACATTCAGTATTTTCTACCGATTTACAGTTTAATTTTTTTTTTTGAAATAAAATCCATGTGCATTCTGGACAGATTGTTTCATATAATTTGGTACCTGAAATGGTTTAACAGTACATTGGGCATCGAATACAGGTTTTTTCAAGGAAGAAATCGGGATCCGCTAAACATAAGTAATTAATCACCAAAATATTAACAAACCGATTTAACTATTCAATATTAAACTCCTGGGAATCCGGTTGCCCAGCGGCGAAACTATTTTGAGTGATAAATAAACTGTATTTCGGTTCGCTATTGATTTGTTATGGTGGAAAAACAATTGACAACCGAACCACACTATTTGAATCAATCAATTCACGTAGCGCCGTTACGTTGTATAACAAGCAGGAAACACGTCTATAATCATTCAGGGGAACTAGAGAATGATCTCTAATCATGGTTATTCTGATCAACAACACATCATCGGTTTAGTTAACAGCAAATAAATCATCCTTGCTATCCTTATCAAGGATGCTTTATTTATGCATATGCAACATAGGACCATGGGCAACATATCTTGTAATGATCCTAGCAGCAAATGAAAATAACAATTGTATTATCAAGTATAAATTGTAAAAAAGCTACCTACACCAGCTAGTTGGCTCCCCCCGGAAACCCGCAAATCATCACAAACCACACAGTTTAAACGGATTTTTCATATGTTCCAGCTAAAAACATTATCTGCTCGAACGGCCCTGTCCTGTTCGGGAATAATTCCATAAACTCTGCAAAACGAGAAAGCAATCTGCTTAATGCTCTACTCGAACACTCGGCCTCGGGCCACCACCATAGGAAATGTCGAGAAACTATCATCCAACCATTGTGCTGCACATTACCCTCACCCAGACACACACACTTACACACACGCGCCATCCTTTTGTTCGCGAAAGAGCATAGCGTTGATCCTTTTGTGCGATCCAAGAAATTAGCTTCCATCCCCCTCCACTGTACAGACGACCAGGTTTGGTGTGTGTCCTACGTATTGCCCCGTCGTAATGTTATTGAATCAACTAACCCAACATTATGCGTGTTAAACATCCCCCTAACACTGCTGGACTGCGTGCAGTATGGTAGGGATGCTGTACCATGCACCATGACTAGACCTTCAACCGTTGCTTTTGGGGTAAGGTCATGCACGCGGACGCGTGAGCGAGACGACGGTGGAAGCTGTTGTTTGCCGCGAAAGCCTGAAGTGGCATCTCAAGGAACCACCTGTATCAGTGTTACACAGTGTGCACTGCAGACCTGATCCCATGCTGCTCCCCCTTTTGACGGTAACCAAATGCAACCACAACGAGCCCACCACCAACCGCCAGCAGCAACATGCCTGCTACGCTCCGGGAACCGATACTGTTCGTAAGCGAACGGTCCGCTCGGTACCGTGACCGTGTGTGATGGTTACCATGTGCCCCTCCTTCCGGAAGCTTTCTGTGGAATTAGTTGTGTAATTATATAATTAGTTTTATTCGCTGTGTTTAATTAAAATTCGGTTTCGGTTTTGATGCTGCGAGCATGGTGACTCGCTCGGCTGCTGGTAGTGGTGCTTCTGGCAGGCGTGTTAGCTCCGATAACGCGCGTAATCGCGGATAGTGCCGGTCTCTCTCTTGGCCTGGAGCAATTTATCTT
>NC_064874.1:69563556-69616056 GCF_943734745.1 Anopheles darlingi
CAGCCACTAATCCATCCTTTTTGATCGCCAACGACGGGTTCGAACGCCGCAAGCCGCAAGAGCGGAAACGCGGCCTGGCTTTCGAGCTTCCCACCACCTCCCACCCCACCATACGGACTCCTAATTTATTCGTTTCGAATGCCCTTTTCCCCGCTCGCTGCCGTTGGCCGTTTTGGAGTGATAATCCTACCCGAAAGGTTAGCGTCAGCGGCTGCTCTTTCGTGTAGCAACAGCAGCAGCACGTCAGCTACCGATCATCCGGCAGACGGCCGCCAATGCTGTCGGTCATATGCGGCCACAATATGGAGTGGACCATGGTTCGCTCTACTATTACTAGGTGCTGCCCCATAAATAGTGGATATGAAATTACAGCAAAGGGCTGTAGTGCGAGGTGCTCTTTGGTGCAGGCGATCCGAACGTCAATACGCCATTTTGTGGGCCGAGGCCGATGACGATGATGATGATGCGCCGTGATATGCTTGTAACATTACATGACATACATATGTTAAGGAACGTTACAGAATCGCGAAATTCAATATTCTCGCCCGCGCGAGTGATGAGCTCGTTGTCAAGAGGCTCCTCGAGGTAAGGGATTAAAATGCCTACTTGAGGTCGGAGAAATATCAACCTTTTCGGTGGAACCGATGGTTGCTGTGGTTTCCGCTGTCGGCCATCGTAGCGCCGTAGCGAATGGATTGATTTACTTGCAAGATCCGGATCCTCTTGGCGAAACAAGCAATTTCATTAACCACCGCGATCCTTTGGCGCAAACAAAGGGCAGTGGAACCGCAAAAAGGGATATTGTTGATTGAAGTAAGAACCGCGCGGAATGTTTGTCCGAAAACCTGGAGATCTCTAGCGGTTGGCAATATCAGATAGCCAATATTATCTGTGAAGAAATCTAACCAAATTAACTATGCATTATCAATCACTCATGACTCTAAAAGAACAATGGAATAATGTTTATGCAATATATTTGATGATGACGGTGATGGTGATGAAAAGAATATGAATTCTTAATATTGCATCAACATCTTGTTTTGAAACCTTGTTGTGGCCGGAAAGTAGCCATTAAATTGGATTACTAGTAAACCGGTTACTAAATGTGCTGAACAGCTAGTAGGTGATTTTTTTTAATAAATAGACAAATCTAGTTGTTCCTAAACTGACATGTTTTAGAAATCAAAATTTGAGACGATTGTTATCGTTCTAAATCACTCACTTCAATTACTTACTTTTACTCACTTCGATAACTAGAGTTCAAGCGTGTAAACCACACTTAATAGTAAATTTGAGAACTTTAAACAGTTTAAATTTGTGTTTAAATTTGTGTTTAACATTGTTTTTTTTGTTTAAAAGAATAAATTTCAAATATACTTGATTAGTAACATTAAGAAACACTGTTTATTAACAATTTAAAAACTTTTTTCTGCCAATAACAAGTTCATTATGAATTGGAAAGTGTTACTCATCAGCCAACAGCATTCTTTCTGGTTTGACATTTTTTATTATCGAGAAAATAAAAAAAATCGTTTGAACTATACTAAGAATGTTCTTTGAGTACCAAATACTTATTGGAAAACATTATTTAATCATTTGAAATGCAAATGATGAACAGTCTATCTCAAGACCTACCGGAACTTCCTCCTTTCGTTATCCACGACGTATTATCGGATACATTATCTGTTATTTAATATTAATTTTCTTACCCAAATGACTCTCTACCCCGGCAGATAAACGACCAGACAGACCATAAAGCCAGACCGTAAAGACTTATACCGCCTTTTAATTGGACCGTAACAGTGAATCCATAACTTCTCCCTCAGTGCTGGAACACGTCAAAAACCCTCCAGCACGACCGTACAACCAGTACGGTGCAAACCATTTTTCCAAAGGCAACTTCAAGACATGTGGCCATGCGGCTCTCTTTAGGGACATGCACGGTGCACCGAGCCCGGTGCTTTTCGGGACAACCGGCCTAGCAGGACCGCCGTCTGGGCGCAATGATTAACGGCAAGGAAGGTATTATTATTTCTAAATTAGACGTGATTATGGGAATTTGCAATTGATTTTCCACCGGCGGCTCAAGTGGTCACCGGGCTACGATTTCTGTACTCCTTCGGCCACTTCGAGTGGCCGTCCGGTGAAAGCTTTGTTCACTTTTCGACCAACAATCCATCGACGAGGGACTGGTCCAGACTTTACCGGACCTTTTCACTAGTATCCGTACGTCACACAAACGTCAGCATGAGTGAGTTTTGAAAAGTCAATACCGATTTAGCCCTCACCCACGTTTCCAGTCCAGTCCAGGGCTGGACCTATCGGAAGGAGGAGGTTTTTTTTGCATACCTCGTAGTGGCCGAGGTGACCGCCGAACCGGCGGCAGCGATAAACTTGGCAAACTTGGACTGATGGTGTCGTGTCCGCCCGGTTAAGTGGCGCGGTACCGGATCTTCCGGGCTCCTCCTTAACCGGAACTGCAGCCCGTAAATAAGCGGTGGCCCTCCCCCCGGTTGGAACCAACTTTTCCACCCCTCCCCGGTCGCGGACCTTCGGTGTTGAAGACGGTTGAGCGTGCGAGAACCGTAATGATGCCGTCGTCGTCGTCGTCGTCAGTGCCGTTGGAAGGTATGTTTCGTGTGTACCTTCTTGGCCAACGATGGAAAGGAAGTCGATGATGAGGTCTAATGTGACGTAAACACCGCATAAAACTGGCCACCGAGGCAAATCGACACGGACACATCCCGTGCCGGAAGTTTGTCGGGCCGGGCCATTTCCCTACTCTGGTGACCCTGGCAGATACTAGAACTCTTCTCCTCTCTCTCTCTTTTTCTCTCTCTCTCTCGCGCTCTTGAACTTTCTTTCAAACTTTTCAACTCGTCAAAGTTGAGTAAAAGCTCACCAAGTAAGCCGCGTTCAACAATGGTACTTCACACACCTACACACACACCCACACACTCCTGCTCATTAGCGTGGATCCTTTCTGCCATTCGGCCAGGTCGACAAATAATAAAAGAACATAAAACCCCGGGAAAACAGGGGTGGAAATGAGAAAACGGAAAAGGTTATGCTGCGGAAATGTTTAACTGCTGACAAACACTCACTCCGGGAATCGGGCACGCAGCACCGACGCGGGAATAGCTAATTTGATCGCGCTTCAAGCAATTTGTTAGACGATAGTGCTGGTTGGCACTTGGCGTTGGCAGTTAGTTGGCATCCCTGCCCCAACATACACAAGCAACCCAAAACAAACAAATGAAAACAAGTGCTACGGCTAAGAGTATAATGGGAAGGATTGCGAAAACAGAAACGGATATACTGCCCAGCCTAGAGCAGCTCGAGGCCTGACTTATGGCAGGGAAATGAGTAATTTGGTCACCCCCGCTAACCGGCTACAGCAGCAACGACCATTACTTTCCCCGTTTCCGCAAAGCCGCAGAGCGAGATAGCGCCATGTTACGGCCTCAACAAACGGTGAATCGGAGGAGTGTTAAATCTGCTCCCGGCATGCAATAATAATATTTACACCCGAAACACCACCTTCGCCCCTTCTGTGAAGGCCATTCAGCGACACTCAAAAGGCATGCGAGTATGCTAGTGTGTGTGTCACTTTTTTTGGGTCCGGAAGACACATCGCGGGCGTCCGGATGAGGGCGTCGAAAACCGATGGACAATTATCGTTCGAGCGACGTTGACGCGATGTTTGCCTTCGCGGTTTCCTGAGCCACCCCCCCCCACCCTGTGATCGGCTCAAATAAAAGCGAAATCAAATACGAATTATGTCATTACTAATTTATTATTCTAATTTGGCTCCATTTGGAAAAGCTGTTTGGTGGTTCTTTCGCGTCGGATCGGGGAGCGTATCATTCGATTCGGTACAAGGGAACGGGTGTGGTGTTGCTGGCGGCCACACAGTGCATGTCAAGCGAGTGTTACGTTCTCCGGACGGGATAACCAACTCAACAAGAAACAAACACAACGCGACCGTGTGAGCGAGAGTGAAAGAGAGAGATAGAGTGAACCAATCAAAACCCACGGAAAGGCAGCACTGGAGCGAGGTCTTTCAATAAATTTCCCATTTTTTCCGCCACCCCTCAACCACCCACAACCGACCGTTTTTCTCTTCTCCCCCCGTCTCTGGATGTCCTGCATAAGGTGACGATAAATTATCACTCCGAAAGGGATTACGGGGCTGGTCGGTGTTTGGGTGTGATTGTAAGGACCTTCTTGAGCTACTTGGCGAAGTGCCTAACGTCCTGATTTCTCAGTCCGTCGAAGCTTGGACTTGAACGCAACGAAGAAAACGAGAGAACGTCAACCATTTGGCCCGTTAACTTTCACTTTTTAATCGCTTTTCACCAGATGGGGTAAGGACCAGATAGAGAGAGGAAGAGAGAGAGAGAGAGAATGCCGGAAGTGTCCACCAGCTCCTTAGTATCCCGCTGAGCATCGCAGTCGGACCTTGGGGTTGAGATTTTGTTTGTGAAGATTTTGCGCGAAAGTGCGAACCTCGCGATCCGGACTCCGGAATGACAGTCGAAACGTCAAATGAAGCGCACGTTTTTGCGCGCAACAATACCCGGAAGATAGCGGACCGCAACCCCCCAGTGGTCGGCCCTTTGAGGGTGGACATTTGAAAGAACAATAGAAACGAACGACGACGCAAAGGTTGACTCCCGCGGGATATAGTTCTTAAGCCGCCACCTCCGCCGCCGTGGTGCGTACAAAAGAGGATTTCGCGCTTCGTACTTTGTGGCGGGAAAAAACCCCGGGGAAAAAACGCTTTGAATCCTTCGACACGCGGTACGGAGATCCGAATGGCTTGACTTTGCTGCATTCTTTGGAATGTTTTTTGACGAGTGTCCGGGGGAGAATGTGATTGGGGAAGGGCCACGGTCAGAAGTCTGAGAAGTTTCTTATCGGGTACGGTCGTACGTTCGTTCACGGGCAGGCCGAGTTCTCTAACGGCGATCCGGGGATCAATGAAGTGACAATGGATGCAACTGATACGCCGCAGCAAACGTCTTTGCGTCAAAAGGGAAAGCAGCAGCTGGGAACGAAGCGATTGTTTGCGAGGTTTTTGGATGGCTGGGTGCTCTTTAAAGACGAGGAAATGTTAGTAAAATGGGATTCGTTGCTGGACTGAAGGGCAAACCTTCTTTTATTTAAACGTATTTTCCTTGCCTTACCTTTCCAGTTACAGTTAAAGTCTATTGTGACACAAAGTCGACTATTATTTAACGTCACATTTTTGTCATGTAGTTCTAATTAAATTAAAAGTAGTACGATGTTATAAAATGTGTATAAAACGTACTTTATAGCGTGTATAATATGAATAAAAACCAAATGCTCGTTTATTTGTATGAAACCAATTACAAATAAACTATTAAAAATATAAGTAATTCGTTAATTCATGTCATTCACTCTTAAAAATAGGAAAATAAAATTGTGACCATTGTGCTGTGTAACTGTCACTTCAATTCAAGAATGATGTAACTAATGAAACTCAAACTATATTATCATTTATTAGTTCTTTTGATTCAATCATTGACCACTCTGGTTTCTTAATAAACTCTATATGATTTAGCTACGATTTGCGCAATGCTCTTTTTATGTGACTTGCTTAGTTGTTTCTGTTCATGTACCTACTTCTTAGTATTTAATAATACTTCAAATTAATCCATTTATTAACTGCGAATAATAAAATCCAAGTCAATTTATAGAAGTCACCATGTAATAAACAACATAATTAAATTCAATCAACAAAACTTGTGTTACATGTTTTCGACTACTAAAGTGATTCGTTCTATTAAGTTATCGTTCAAAAACATGATGCAGAATTTGTGTTCAAAATCGTGATAAACTGAGTTGCTTAAACCCAAAACGAATGATCATTCTAAACATTAGAATATCCTTGCCAGATCTCTGCTCAACTCAACACCGACTGGTAACCTAATTACTGCTAACCCACATTCGCATACCAAGCCAATATTCCATATCGTTAAATTCAGTCAATCTGTTAGATTTCCACTCACACACACACACACACACACAAAAACTCATCTTTAATGTGCGCGCCACTCCACAGTTAGCAATCCGCGAATGCACGGCTAATTACACGCACTCGATGAACCACTTCAAATCAATGGCTGATTATTGGCGCCCCGGACTAGTTATGCTCAAATCAGGCGAAAGCAAGAAAAAGGAGCCACCCACAAACCGCGAAATGGCACTGATTAACCTTCAACCAACCAACCTCAACTCAGCATTGCCCACACAGCTGACTCGAAGACGTCGTGACGTTCTGGCGTACGTCAGCAATTATAAATCAATAGCGCGAAGCTGCGAGCGATCGATCGATCGATCGTTCGCTCTCGTGGAAAATGTTTTCCATCGCCACGGTAATTGTGGTGAAATTGTGGCAAAAGTTTGCCCTGCCTGCCACACCACCACTCTCGTAAATCCTCCTCTGAGTGCTCTGAGTGTTCCAGCAGCGGGAATTGAAAGGTGCACGGGATCCGTTCCGGAGTAAACTTCGCTCACTTCCTACTCCGACAAACTGTTGAGGGCAAATGTGTTATTGAGTTTCGATGGATTTTCTCCTTTCCTCGGATCCGGACTTGCTGACCTGTATCGTGATACTGTTGCAACAACCTATGTGTTTGTGTGTATTTTTCAATCGACCGGCGAGCACCCCTTGTGTTGCTGCTAATGCTAGGTTCTAGCGATAAACGGTCGCATTTGCAGCCACATGTCGCCATCGGTCGAGCATTGCAACGAGCAGCAGTTGTCGTCGCATGCACCGGCATCGACCGGGACCACAAAGTGGCCAGAACTTTTACTTCTTGCCGAGTAAACAATTGCAAACGGAAGCAACGGAAACTTCTCGCAGGACGAAGGGGCCCGTAGTGGTGCTGGTGGACTTGGTAATGAAGGTCTTAAGTAAACAGTCACATAATCATGTTGCGCTTCGGTGCATTACACAAGATTTATTCGATTTCAGAGCAGTTGCAACACGACTATAGGGCACCTGCCCGCGGGGGAATAACTTAATTGACGGAAAACTTTTCCTTCTTTTCTTCCCTTTTTTCTCTCTTTCTTTCTTTCTTTCTTTCTTTCCGAATGTTTCGCCTACATACGCCACACATGAACATCGCACAACAGTTGATCCGAAGTTCAGTGCACCGATCGCCAACGTGACGGTACCGGTGGGAAGGGAAGGAGTGATGACGTGCACCGTCCACGATTTATACAAATACAAGGTAATTGACCGCGCCCTTTTCCGGTTCCACTTTCCCGTCGCTTCCGATGCAATTCATGGTCCAGGCTGTGGCATTGGCATTCGGCGCCTTGTGGTATGTAGCCTAGGGGTGGTTCAAACGATTGCAGCATAAATGAACAACATAACAGAGGCTTACCGGTGGTGCCGGGAAATGTGGAATAATCGCCGATTTCAATTGCTTTCGTCGGGATTGAACAGGTTGCCTGGTTGCGGGTCGATACGCAAACGATACTAACGATCGAAACGCTCGTCATTACGAAGAGCGAACGGATAGCGATCACACACACCGAGCAGCGCATCTGGCAGCTCCGGATCAAGGACATCCGGGAGTCGGACAAGGGTTGGTACATGTGCCAGATCAATACGGATCCGATGAAGAGCCAAATGGGTTACCTAAATGTGGTTGGTAAGTGATACGAAAATGTATATTGTAACTTGTGATTATAAATTGAGATGTAGCAGAGGTAATGAATGTTTTGCATTCGCAATTTAAATGTACTTTTTTTTGTTATTATTTGTTGAGTTTTCTAGAAATAATTTAGTTTATTAGACGTATCGTTATGGCTAAGAAACCTAAGCATACATAATGTAAGGTGCGTCACTAGTCTGGTTCGTTTTTTATTCCGATAGTTACACGATAGCACGAGATAATTTGCATTGTTTTATATAATGTATTCCATCGATAATTAAAAAGGAGCAGATATTTTAAATAGGGTAAGATGGTTGACAAATTCGACTTAACTTCAACTTTGGTGATGTTGATTATTCACACCGAGTTCCACAAAAACTCATGCACACTTGTTGTAAAACCGCAAGCACACTATCGCATTTCTAACTAACGCATAGCTAACTTTGACTTACCAGTTACTATGGTAGTGTTTTAGTTACCAGCTTACTAAGCTCATGTTAACCATTATAATCTTATTTTCGCTAACGTGTTCGCAAAAGTAGCCTAACAAAGTGAGATTTAAAACTGCTCCACCATACCTGTAGGAAAGACAGAAAATGAATTACGTGGATAGTAAATTCAAACATGTTTAAACCGATATTTCAAGTGACTCTAGCTTGTGGAAAAGATAATCACGAGTTTCTGTGTCAATGAAATAACACGACGAAGAGTGAGCGTACCAGAAACCGCGGTCCGAACGGTCGGAAAATGCAAAGCCAATCGTCGTGGCCTTGATTTCCACCCGAGCGGGCCGCGCGTCTCCGTTTACCTAATTGAACATTAAAGCAAAGAGGGGCTTCTTCAAGGTGCGAGCGCGACACGCGACTGCAGATTGCGCTCGCCGATGCTGCAAACCAACAAATCAGACCGCACCACGCAAAGCTAAAAAAGAATGGCCACCACGTGGAGGAAACCCTTGGCCAAAACTAATTTGCTAACAATCCCACTCTTCACCCCGTCGTAGGACATTATGCTGCTAAAGGGTCCCGATTTCGAATTCAAGAATCCGCCCACGTGGCCATGATCATCCATAGCAACGACCGAGCCCGCGCGCGGTCGTCGTATCTCGCTCGCTCCCACTTCTGGCATAACACTTTCAATTGTCTTACGACACGAAAACCACCGACCGACCGAACGACTGGTCTGGCACTATTACACTCCTGAAGCCAGTCAGCCTCGTTTGAAGTTCGAAGCTTTGACTCAGAGCGGCGGCAGTTTCGAAATCACGTTTCCAGACATTCGACACCCCCGGAGTAGTAGAAAGGGCATACCATTCCCAGCGCAGTGCCAGTGACTAAAGCACTGCTTCCTCTCGCTTCCTTTACCCCCGGCAGCACCCTCCCTTCGCAGTTGACTCATTCTCGCACAATTAATGGTTTATTTACATAGCGGCCAGTGTGGTGTGCCCTCGGTCTAACCATTCCATGAAATAGTGCTGCAGCAGTAGTGCTATCCTCTGGTGGGCTCTGCGGGAGGGAACATTACATACGCACACGCACACGCACACGCACACGCACAGGGGGTCACTTGCACCTTTCCGCTACGCAACGCGTTCCTGGTATAATACCCAATCCGAACAAAAGAGAAGGGAAGAGAGACATTCCGGGCGCGTTTCTGCCGTCACCTGGCCTATGGTCCTAACCTCAATCTTGCGTTGCGCGTCGTCGACGGAAAGTACGTGGAAATAGCGACTTTCACTTTCATCTTCACCCCTTTGACGCGCAGGAGCCTAAGAAACCCCACGCAGGGAAACCCCAGAATGAAAGGTAAATAGGGGAGGAAAAGAGGGGTGCGATGAAAATTTAAACCTCCCTTCTATCCACCGGACCGGATATGCGGTGCGTCTTGACACGTGGATAGGTGAGCCATTAGCTTCAAGTGGTTGAATGAGGGAAGGACTTACTGGGACGCCAAGGGGATGGAGGCGAGTTTTATGGAGATTTTTATGATCCGCTTGACGCAGGGACAAATGACGATTGCTGCTGGACAGAGGAGTTTCGAGGGGATTCGAGGGGATCCGAGGGTGTCGTTCACTTGTTTACTCCCGCTGTGGGCGGAGGGAGGTCCAGTGTTTTACGATAAATGATTATCCTATCTCGGAGCACGCAAACACGAGATTATGGTTCCGGGTTGTCCGTGTGTCGGTGTGCGTTTTCGGGCCTGGGGTGGAATGAAAATGCTGTACAGGAAGTGAGGTTAGAATGTAATGTTGAATGCGACGAATGGTAACACATGGAACTCAAGCGATGATGCATTGTGCGCGATCGGGATTTCAAATCATTTCACTTGGTACAATTTATGTTTTAGATTATTTAACGGTCAGGGGTCTTACGTGAATCTTATCTAATTGTTTTTATTTAAATCGTGTCGAAAATAATCATAATCAGATTAAGCACAAGCTAACGTATAATAAACTTGCTCAAACAAGAAATGAAGGAATAATAATGATACAAATGGTAATAGTAATAGTAAAGTAAAGCTGTTAGAAAGTTTAATAAATAACTAGGCTTCATCTATTCCGTAGAGTATAAACCAGAACCGTTCTTCTGTAGAGTATAGTTAATACTTGTTACATATAATTTTCCGAACTGATTGTCAAAAATAGTGTTCGCATTCAACTTTATATTTTCATGCACATACCTTCGCGAAACTGCGAAGGTATGTGCTTGAAAAACTTTTCAACTCGACGCAAAATGTTATACTCCCAAAGGAAAAAAATGAAACTTTTGTACAAAAAGTTCTCCTTCCTATCTTATATTGATACATATTTTTTATCAATCAACGTTATTGCTTAACTCTTCGTGCATTGCAACACGTGATGAGCTCTTGTTCACGATTGTTTTGATAGAATTGGAACACCACATCTATTAGTCACTTATTGGTTTGTGAATTTAAGAATTTTGCTATTGTTGTAGAGTTTGATAGTACACCTTTAACTTAGGCTATGAATCTAATGGCACTAACCTACTACTTTTTACAACTTATATAAATCAGCTTATAAAATAATAATACCTTCTGAAATACATTTACTGTTAATAAGATTCTGACCAGCCTATGAGTGTTTCCAATATATGAAAAATCGACAATTAGATTGGGTTAAGTTATATAATAATAAGTTAAATGATATTTTTTGATACTATTAATGATTGAAATCATTGAAAAATATCGAGGAATAGGATTTATAAAAAAGCTATAAAATTTATAAAGATTACTTGCTAACAGGAAATGTTTTGGGAAGCAAAGAATTCACGCGATTTGTATCATTTTTACAAGGATAATTTGGTGCACCTTCTTTCCCAACAACGCTGTGCTAGTTTTCCGAAATGTAGTTTTACGAACCCTGGAAAAAATCCAAATATCCAACGGAAACGAAACAAAACAGAGACTAATTGAAAATAGAGAGAGGGAGAGAGAGTTTTGCTCGTTGTTCCAATTTGTTTGATTCTACCATTGTTAAGTGAAGAGATTGAACGTCTTCCAGTGAAGAAGCTCCACTAAAGACATCAACACTACACACCGGCACTCGGCCGTTGAATAACACTCTGATCGTCCGTACCGTAATCTGCCACCGTTTCCCACCATTCCTTCCTTCCTACCGTCCCATAACATCTCAATAAACCGAGTGAAAGTGATGATTGGTAGGTAAACCTCCTCTTCATCGACCACCGATGGCACCGATAATGGTTCTACAACCGGTGGTGGTGTTTGACTTCAATCCCACCGCCGGGGATCAAAGTGCCGGCCTTCACACCGAAGTCCGAGTTCCAAGTCCAAGTTTCCTCGCTAATCCAAATCAATAATAATTACCAACGCGTTAGCGACGTGCGAGTTGTTGAGCGCCGACCGGAGAACTCCAATCTCACCCAAAACTCTCCCTCCCGTTCTCTTCCCTTTTCCCGGTCACAGTGCCACCCGATATCTTGGACTATCCAACCAGCAAGGACATCGTGGCGCAGGAGGGCAGCAACGTGAGCCTGAGCTGTGCCGCCACCGGCGTCCCCGAACCGACGGTCACCTGGAAGCGTGAAGGGGAGAAATCGGTCACATCCGTGGAGAACTCCGGAAGTATGTATTATGCATATGGCTAACTCTCACCACCACCACCACCCCGTTCCCACCCACGCAAGGTAATAATAACCCTCCTTTATCCTTCCATCAAACCCCTCTTTGCCCTCATTTGCCATTCATTCGTCATACATCGCCACCAACACCACCACCACCACCACAACGACGGACGTCGAATAGTAACGAGCCATGATGGACCGATGCTGCACATCGTCAACGTTCAGCGGCACAACGCGGGCTCTTATCATTGCATCGCATCGAACGGTGTGCCACCGACGGTCAGCAAGCGGATTATCGTAACAGTCAACTGTACGTCCCCCCACTTGCCACCAAACACCTCACTGACCGAGGCTTACCGGAGGGTTTCTCATTTGAATTTCCAGTCCCACCGATTGTACGGCTACCGAGCCGCCAGTACCATGCCGAGCTGGGTGGCCGGGTGGTGCTGGTCTGTCACAGTGAGGCTCAACCGAACTCCATCAACTACTGGATGAAGGGTAAGGGTGAGATCATACTGCAGGGCGGCACCTACGAGAAGGTGCTGGAGGATCACGTCTTCAAGGTGACGATGCAGATCGTGATCCGGCTCGAGAAGGCGTCCGACTTTGGTGTTTACAAATGTGTGGCCAAAAACTCGCTCGGCACCACCGAGGAGTCGGTGAAGGTGTACCGGAAAACCTGTACGTCACTTACACGACCATCACCTTCTACTCGATTAAAAACCTCTTCATTTTGACACGATTTGTTTTTTGCAGCAAAATCCAAGCCAACGGAAAACCAAATCGTGCAACACTCCAACTACCTGGGACCGGGGACGTACATCAAGAACTACACGGAGAACAAGATCAACGAGATCCTGCTGACCGCGTCGGCTGCCTCGTCGGGAGTCGATCCGAGTATTAGCGCTGAAAGAGGGTTCTTTTTGCTGATGGTTCTGCTACTGTTGATTGGCCGTTTGCAAGGAACGTTGGATGCGTTATGATGCTGGAGCTTAAGCGGAATCTAGGAACATCTTAACAAACGTTATACGAACTAGAGAATATCTTCGCATTCCGAGACCGTGTGTTTGTGTACGTGTTTGTATGTGTGTGTACGTTCGCCAGAAGCCGTAGCGAGAGCCCGTCGTGTCCCGTTTGTTCTCCTGCAATGTGAACATAATAATAAAAACAAACCCAAACTCCCATATCGAGCTATTACAACTAATCAGAGCGTTCGGAGGTTTCAGCTTCATTTTGATCCATTCGTTGCCGAAAGAAACGTGAAATGTTCCTTTGCAGGCATTCCAAGAGCTCGCTAGTATGCTAGTGGCATGTCTTCCGTACATCTATCTCGACAATTCAAAACGCTTACAATGATATTGAGTTGAGGAAAAAGTGAAACATTATTTTTTAAAGAAGTTCAACGCCTTACTTAATATGTTTCGAATGATCCGATGACAGTAACGTATTACCAGCAGCGGGACCAACTACTCTAAATCACTAACGGAGGTGTGGAAATATTAATGCACGAATATGTCGTGGACAAGAAAAGCCACACTTCCTACATTTTGGCATTCCCTTCCAATATGTTCTGATATTTTCTGACATACCTTTCTGTTATGAAAACATTACTTGATACCGAGTTTCGGCTAAATTCTCGTTGGAACGTTTATGATGTTAGTAGCGCGAGCGGCATCCCACTAACATTCGATTGGTAGATGGTCATGCACTTCACAGGAAAAACCGAGCGATCGCCTTGGCGTTTATTCCGGAAAGAGTTTTACGCTTTTCTATACACTACTAACGCCCACAGCGGCAGCAGACTGGTCCTGGCAGCAAGTTATTCCTCTAGGCTGCGATCCTGGCGGCGGCAGGCCGTCAGAACGGTGTCCAGCGGGATGGTGCTTGTCCTTCTAAAGCCGGAGCACCGGTCTTGGCTTGAGGAGGTCTACTTTATCCCGAATTTAAGGCTCTTTTTATACTAAAATCTGACCCCCTCTTGTAGGATGCCAGTCCTGGGCCGGGAGCTTGCTCTAACAAAAAAAAAAGCCTAAAAAGCCAAAAAAGCCAAAAAAGCTTCTCATTTTACATCTAAATAGCGCTAGCGCCCTCTATCGGCGAAACGCCCGGAGCTTCGTGTTTGATTTGACCGTTATCTCCGCATTTTTGTAGGGATTTGGGGGTTGGGGTGGGGTTGAGGGTTGGGGGTTGGGGAATTTTGGGAGGTTTGAATGTTAGAAAATATTTAAAAAAAATCTATTACACCATAACCAATGACTTAATATAATAACGAAGCATACTAATACGCGATAGCACATGGTTTATGTTAAACCGATTAACCTATATAGCCATCCGTAGATAGTCAAACATGTACAATACTATCTACGTTCTATTATTTTATATTCCAAATTAAAATCAACAATCGAGTTTGTTAAACGGCAGCACATTTAAAGGAACCAAAAATAGTAAAAGTAAAACCACTTCTTCGTCATCGCCTCCTTTTAGTTATTAAATGCAGGATAAAATCTGTAATAAATTATTTATCATCGGATAATTACTAGCAATAGCAGTTATCTTCGAATTTTTTTAACTATATTGTTTAACAATATTGATCTGATATGACATCAATGGAAGATTCACTTTGCGCAAACATTAAGCGCATTATGATGGCCCACCTATCTGTTCGACATAAAAAAGAGGTGGATATTTTAAAATTTCAAACACTCGTTAAAACATAAACAGACTGCATTCAAACACTCAACGAAACATGATTTCATACAAAAATATCATCGATGATTATATAAATGTCGTTATTCACTGTAAGTAAAAACATTTCCTTCCAGGCAATCTATTTTTATCGAATGCACGATGCCGCTACCGCCACTTTTGATACCAGCTCACATAATTGCCTCAAACGAGCAGAATATGGTGGATAAATAAAACAAACATCAAATAAAATAGAAATAAAGAAAAAAAACCCTTTACAAGTCTCCAATGCCCGAGCATGCCGGCATAGAAAGTGGATCGCTTTACACTTTTCAAGTCCATCGGATCATTTACTTCGATTCTTTTTTTCAATTCCTTCGTTTGCCCTTCACCGACTGACCCACCGTACAAGCCCAACCAGCGGTCGCGCTGCACTGCCAGCCCTCCAAAACTCGCCCTCACTTGCTCACCCCGACAGTCCCGTCCGAAGAAGAGAAGGAAGCGAGAGATAATTTTCACTTTCATCAATCTCAACCCAGCATCATGAATCAGCGATTTACCTTCACCGTTCGTACCGTGCCGCAGGACGGGGATCTCAGCATCGACGTCAGCCGTCAACCGAACCGGCCGGTCATCGCATTTCTCCTTCTTCGCGGGCGTCGTCTAGCGAGTAATTGGCTCGGGGCATGTTTTATGCTCCTTCTCACCAACACATGTCTTGAATTCGTCTTGGCCACAACCGCAACCGTTCTTATCGCTACTGCTCTCCGCTCTAGAGTCACACGATGTTTGCATTTCTCGTTCCCGGCTTCCCGGCCATGGGTAACGAGACCAACGATCAAACCAGCGGCATGGCCTGGGATGGCAGAGAAGCAGAAAGAGAAACGGAGCCGGCAAGTGCCCGTCGGCTGAAGGGCCCTTCCGTCGTGAGCCGTTCGAGTGTAAATCATATGCTCACGACAATGCGGAAAGGGTTGATTGATGCTGGAACTAAACCGAACGGCCATCCACTGTTCGGGTCTGCAGGAGCGAGTGACAGGCGCTCTACTGCCCCGCATACGCATAAGCATCCGCAAGCGGTCGGCTTTCTATGTCCATTTTGAACTTGTCCGTTGGATCTGTTATGGACAAAGCAGAGCGTCGCATTGTATGCTTCTCCAAATGCTCCTTAAACTGGGAATTTGAAATGCAATAGTTAATGTAGAAACTATTTACGATGTTTTTCATATTGAATTTACTGATGTGCAAGATTTTCTTATCATGTTTACAAAAAGAATCCAATAGCATTGATATGATCTGGTCATCAATCACTGATCAATGGTATCGAAACATTAAGAGTCACTTCTTCTGTCATCCATTGACACATCATTCGTACTGATAAGACCCCCATGGGCCTATTGACCCACCTTTTCGATTGCGATTATCTGGCAATGACCGAGTCATGCGCCAACATAATAATCAGCTATGCGGCGACTGCGGCCTCAGTCCTACGGGAGTCACGCCAGAGAAAGAACATCCGTAGGAGGAGGAGCACCAGCAGATTGGATTTACTTCGGTCACTTCGCGCAAAACGAGAAGATGGTGCTTACAAGAAACAGGCTTTTCTTGTTGGCCCTGCTAGTGGTGGGCAACATAGCCATTCCGACCGGTTCCAGTGCGATACCAACCATCGGTACTTCTTCGTCCCGTTGTGGCTATCAGGTGAGCAAGAGAAAAAGAAGATGCACAAACAACTTGTTTACTCTTACCTTTACTGATTTGTGGTTATGCTTTACGGTGGCAGGCATGTCCGGATGTTAAGTCGGACATGCTTAATGTGCATCTCGTGGCCCACACGCACGATGATGTCGGTTGGCTGAAGACGGTCGACCAATACTACTATGGAAGTGAGTAGCTCCCCTCTAACAAGGAGTGGGACATCATTTGAAGTCATCATCTGTTCTGTTTTACAACAGGTCGAAGTGATATTCAGAAGGCAGGCGTCCAGTACATCCTCGATTCCGTGGTACAGGAGCTACTGAAAGACACCACCAGACGGTTCATATTCGTGGAGTCAGCATTTATGAAAAAATGGTTCGAAGAGCAAAGCCCCAAGCAACAGCAAACTGTGCGACGTTTGGTCAACGAAGGGCGCCTCGAATTTATCGGTGGCGCATGGAGCATGAACGATGAGGCGGCCGTACACTATCAAAGTGTTGTGGATCAGTTCACCTGGGGATTGCGTTACTTGAACGATACGTTCGGCGAGTGTGGTCGACCGAAGGCGGGCTGGCAGATCGATCCATTCGGACATTCACGGGAACAGGGTTCCCTATTCCGCCAGATGGGCTTCGATGGACTGTTTCAGGGGCGGTTAGATTTTCAGGATAAAGCCGATCGGATCGCCACGCAAACGATGGAGATGCTTTGGAAGACCAGCGGTAGCCTCGAGCAGAGCGAACTGTTCACGAGCGCACTCTACTACATCTACGCACCACCGCCCGGGTTTTGCTTCGATGTCCTGTGCAACGACGATCCGATCATCGATGGAGCGCATTCGAGGGACAATAATGTGCGAGAAAAGATCGATCTGTTCCTAGACACGGTGCACAACGTTTCGAAGGCGTACCGGACCAACAACATCGTGCTTACGATGGGGGAGGACTTCCACTATCAGGATGCGAACATGTGGTTCAAGAATCTGGATAAGTTGATCAAGTAAGAAATGGATCCTTGGGAAGTTCGGACCAATAGTAAGCGATTCATGTACGATACTTACCCTCCGCAGGTACACCAATGCTCGACAAGCTGAAGGATCACTGGTGAACGTGTTCTATTCAACGCCTTCCTGCTATCTCCAGGCCGTCCACGATGCTGACGTTGAGTGGCCAACGAAAAGCGACGATTTCTTCCCGTACGCATCGGATCCGAATGCCTTTTGGACTGGCTATTACACTTCCCGGCCAACCCAGAAGCGCTACGAGCGTGAAGGAAATCACTTCCTGCAGGTCTGTAAGCAGCTGTCGGCGATCGCACCGACGAAGGAAACGTACTACGAGGATCATCTGACCGTGTTGCGTGATGCGATGGGAGTGATGCAGCATCACGATGCCATTACCGGGACCGAGAAACAGCATGTCGCTGACGATTATGCTCGCATGTTGTACAACGCATTCGAGGCATGCAGTGTCAATACACGCTCGGCCCTCAATCAGTTGGCTGGTGAGAGGAACAGCTTCCAATTCGAGTGGAACTACTGCAAGAACCAAAACATCAGCGCTTGCGACATTACGGAAGGTGCCGATAGCAGTGTTGTGCTGTTGTACAATCCTCTTGGGTACAGTTCCGATAGCTTCGTACGACTGCCAGTGCCCGAGGGATCCTATCTCGTGCGTAACGATCGTGGACAAACGGTTCCATCGACGTTGATCCCGATTCCAGCCTCTGTCATCGATCTGCCATTCCGCGATAGCTCTGCCACTCACGAGGTTGTGTTCCATGCCGAGCAGATCGCTCCCGTTGGCTACAGATCGTACTATGTTTCGAAGATGAAGACATCAGTGTCGTCCAACACACCAATGGCAGTCAGCCAGGAGGATAACATTAGCATCGGTAACGAACATCTGACCGTCCTGTTCGACGCTGACGGATTCATGAGCTCGATCGTCATCGATGGAGAGACTCATTCGCTCAAACAAAACTACTTCTGGTACCAAGGAGCATACGGGAACAATGAGGAGTTCCGTAACCGATCATCCGGAGCATACATCTTCCGACCGAATGGCACAGAGAAGGCAATCACCGAGACTGTCAAGGTGCAGGTCGTGAAAACCGATCTCGTCCAGGAGGTGCACCAGGTGTTCAACGAGTGGATTAGTCAAGTGATTCGAGTCTATCCGGGCAAGGAGCATGTCGAGCTGGAATGGCTTGTTGGACCCATCCCGATCAACGATGGAACGGGCAAAGAGATCATTTCTCGTTTCGATTCGGACATCGCTTCGAATGGAGCGTTCTGGACGGATTCGAATGGTCGCGAGATGCTGCGCCGAGTACGGAACAAGCGTGAGACTTGGGAGCTCGAGCTGCAGGAACCGGTCTCTGGCAACTATTATCCCGTGACCGCAAAGATCGCGATTGAAGATGAGCATTATCGTATGGCTGTTCTCAACGATCGTGCCCAAGGTGGTTCCAGCTTGCAAGATGGACAGCTGGAGCTGATGGTTCACCGTAGGTTGCTCCGAGATGATCGCTTCGGAGTTGGAGAGGCTCTCAACGAAACACAATTTGGGTCAGGGTTGGTAGCTCGTGGAAAGCACTGGCTGATCTTTGGAAAATCATCTGCACCCACCGTGAAAGGAGAAACACAAAAGGCAAAGGAACGATTTCTTCAACGGAATGTACATCTTCCAGCTTGGGTTTTCGTGATCAACGCGAATGGTTTTTCATTCGATGAATTTGTCGCTCAACCGTACAATAACTTCTCGTTTCTATCGAGACCATTGCCATCCAATGTCCATCTTTTGACCATGGAACCCTGGAAGGATGGCACTGTTTTAGTTCGTTTCGAGCATATCTTCGAGAAAAATGAAGATCCTTCCCTTTCTGGCGTAGTACAGTTTGATATTGCTGATCTGTTTAACGGATATCAAATCAACAGTATTCGCGAGACGACTCTGGCAGGAAATCAGTGGATGGAAGATGCTCAGCGCTTGGTTTATGGTGAAGCGAAAACGAAACAGAACGCTGCGATTGAAGCGAAAGAGCCACACCAAACTCCTTACCAAATCGTGCTCAATCCAATGCAAATCAGAACCTATGTCGTGAGGATGGTTAAAGCATAAAGAAGCGTTTGAAATAAAGAATCCCAATTGTTTCGATATAGGAAATTAAATAGAATACCGCTAATAAATTTTCAAACTTTTTCTGTTTTAGTTGACAATTTAATTACGATAATAAAATGGTACCAGTTTAAAAATATGTGTTTCAATTAGAACTAACATTTATAAGTTCTATTAGTATGGATGATTTTTAGTAGTGGTCGCGTCTGATCGATCGATTTAGGTAACTCTCACGAAAACCCCAGACTAGATACCAGTAAAAGATACGAGTAAAATTATACAACTTAAAAAGTAAATTATACATTACTCTGAAATCATGGCAGATTTCTAATGAATTAATAGTTTTTATTACATGATTTCTACACGAACATAGCATCTTCTTGCATGAACTTGACCTTGTTGGATGCACTATTTAGAATTATGTCGAGCATAGGCAATTGATTAACAAACAATGGGAACAGTTACAAAAAAGAAAAAGAGATACGAAAATGTCGTTCGCAACGGTTTCTCAAGTATTTTGACAACAAATGTTTGTTCAAATAAGTATGTTTTGGCAGGGAAATATGCGCCTGTTCATGTGTTCCATAAATTTGTCTGCTCACTTAAGTGTTCAACGAAGAGAGCGCTCACAACGATCAACGAAATGCTATTTCAATCGCATTTGTTACTCGCGGCACAGCTGAAACGCTGCCTGTTATCATCATCAAATTTCTCCGTCGAGAATAGAACCCGACTGGCCAGTGCGTTTCATCTCGCAACCACGTACTTGCGGTCGAATTTGCTTATGTGTCTGTGTGAGAGTGTGTGTCAACTGAGCTGCAAAATTCTGACTGGCGTTCGTTTAACCGGAAGTGGCATCTATTAGATCATGTTCCTATTGCTCGCAGCAACTCTGCTGGGTGATAAGGAGGCAAACGTTGCTGGAGGAAAGAATCGTTCCCTCGGTCGTCTGTTTGTCGGTCCACGACGATCGTGCAAGCGATGGTATGCCGGCAGTTGTTAAGTGATGATCGACCGGATCAGTTCTTCTTTCCAAACATATCTAACCGCTGTTCACTCTGTGGAACAGAATTGCCTAAAGATGGAAAAAACTTAAGTGATTTAATTGGGTTTAAGGGTGACTGGTTAAGTAGTTTGTGAACATGTAGCTATCGTGCAAACGTTGTTATTCGAAAACGAGGTTGCCTCACCAGGAGAGCTCGTAGAAAGGAAAAAGAAAAAAGCACATCCGAAAGCGCCTCGTGTTTTTGGTGTGTTTAGCGTGAGCATGTGTAGAATGGTGTCGTGGATTTTAGTAGATCGTTCACATCACGCACACCAGCCAGTTCCGTTCTTTATTTTTAACTTTTTTATTAGCTTTTGTTTGATATTGTCATTTTTTGACATTATGTTTTAATTTTATAACTTTAGATGAGTTTGCTATTCATCCAATCTTTTGTCCTTCAAATACCTATGTGTGATGCTTACTCAAATTTTTGATACTAATATACGAGAAAGCAACGGTTCCACTGTGCGTTCCAATAGTTTTCAGGATATATTGTTCGCCTTCACTTTCTATCACGAACGCATCGTATCGGGCATATCTGTAGTTTCCGTTGAAGTGTTTTACTCATAATGCATGCTTTTGCATTTCAGCAAAATCAACAACCTTCTTTACTCTGTCTTCGAGCCGATGTATAACTCACAGGAAATCGACGAATGTTTTCTCGTCAATGCTTTGAATCCGTTCCATTTGCTCCCGGTGTTCGTTCAGTTTGAATTGAATCACCCGTAAATAATGCCCCATGGCATCTAGTTTGATCTACTTTTCGATCGCATTTTCGGAGGTCAAATCAAATGTTTCATAGCAGAGAAAAGGATTAAAAAACATCTCGCTTCATTTTGACCGAATCATTTTTTTTATTAATGAAGAGTATTTAAACAATATTTACCGATTCTCTTTGGTAAAATTATCTATCTAAACCAACATTCTGTTTCCTTGGTTTTCGTGATTCGAAAATGATTTGATAGTTAGTCGGGCTTCCACTGCTATCAAACACCAAGGTAACATGTTACGGTTTAGTATATCTCTTCTTTAATAAACTGAGGGAAATGCTATGGTTAAGTAAACTGACAGTGGTGTCCAGTCATAGTCAGAGTTCCTTTTCATAGTCACCAAATCCTTCGCGAAAATCGATGCAGTCGTTGTTGAAAGTTTCGCTTTCTTGCCAAACCTGCTTTCTTCTCGGTATTCGTGCAGTTGGTTTTCTATTTTCAGCATCTTGTTTTCCATATCATCTGGATTGACTGTTAGTGGCACGAAGTCTTCACTTGAAAGACATTCAATCAATGTAATTTCCTATTTCTTTAATATCAATTATATATAACAAAAACAAGATTGTTGCTAAGAAGGAGTTAGATGTAACGTTCGCTATGCTCTTCTTTAGATCTATCTTTTTTCTATCTATTCTTATTCTTGACCTACGTTTTACGTCATACATCGTTTTATTGTCACCAAAACCATTTCGGTAATCCCTCCGGTTTCCGTAGAAATCTACAAATAAATTGAAGCGGTACATTACCTTAACCTCCGTCGAGTGGTATTTTAAAAGGAGTTTCTTAAAGCGTTTTTCATTGTGATTTGGTCACAAGCGATCATGCTGTACGCTGAAATTTCGGCCATCGTCGTTCTGTAATCGATCATCCAAGCGATGCACATTTTACACAATTTTATAAACGAATTCTCGTGAATGGTTTGGTAGGTTGCCGTTTTCTACCGATGTTCATGCATTTCTAGTTGTATTTCCAATAGTTTAAACTATGTAACATCCCGTTGGATCTGATCGCCCATCGCGTTTTGGGAGGTCAAATCACTTACTTGGCGACAGAAACAAAGTCAATTTTCAACGCTGCCTAAGCTACCGAAAATGGTTTGATAATCGGGCGTCCGATATCATCAAGCTTCAAGATAACTTACAATACGCTTTAACGCATTTCTAGTTTGATCCACCAAAGGCATGAACAAATGATCATTAGAAGTAGCTGAGAATAAGACGAAAAAAACACTTTGCTTCCTTAGCAAGCAGTAATCAATTTGTTTTATTCTGCAAGAATGAAACCCACAAAAATTAAAAAAAGAATAATGTATTTATTCTAATTGGGTGAAACTTTTCGCCCTTATTCTTTAGTTTCTATTTTTATGCTCATTTTTTTCATTATCTATTACTTACAATATGTATTCAGCCGGTAAACCAAATTTAAAACAAGATTTAATGTATCATTCCAAACAATATCATTAATGCATGCTCAGTCACGAATCGACAAGATAAGATTTTCAAAACAATGACAGTGCACAACCATAATGAATTGTATAATTTGAACCCAACGGTTATCAATTGGGTAATACCGTTATTCCGTGGAAGTCATCGTTTAAATATAAGATAACCAATGATAAGTACCATGAAAAAGGTTTGACATAATCAAGATTGTACCACCAGCAAGCATCACTGGCACTCTAGATGATAACTTAAGGTCGTATACCCTTAATTAGGAGATACCAAAAGCGTCCAGTAGTAAACACAAATTGATAACCATTCTCTCAGCGTTCTAGAATATCTCGACCTGACAGCTGTATGGTCTCATACCAATCCATCAAACAGCGACTCATCGCGGCAGCTTCCCTGTCAGCGATAGCTACTATATAGAAATCTCAGCTCGAAACTCTGCTGGGTGCCATTGGTTCCCATTCCCCTCGGGATGCTATGAAACAAACAAGAAGCTCTTGAAATAGAGTAGGTTCCTTAGCACCAACCAGGAGTAGGAAGCAAACACAACGACCACACTACCAGCGTTGCTGTAGCAGTGTGTGTTAAGTGATAAGCTAGGGTAACTCATTATAAATTAAAACTCTCGCGGGTCGGTCGCATACAGTGCCGGATCGCGGCCACTATCAGCAGCGTGCGGTTTCGGTTAGCAGTCAATCAACAGCGTCAAAAGAAGTCAGCCCATTAAAAGCCAGTACATCAGATCTAGTTAGAGCCAAGCAGATTAGTGTTTTCTACATGAACCAGTCCGTTTAACGAAGATGAAATCCCGGTGCCCGGTATTACTGATAGCCGTTGTTTGTGGACTATTGTCCGCCGCAACGGCAAGCCCTGTACATCACTCAAGGGCGCACCACGCTGGTAAATCCATTGGCTGTGGATACGAGGTAAGAAGCAACAAACAGTGATCAGTAAACTGTATACACTAAAGGAAACGATGTGTTACTTACAGAACTGCCCAGCTGTTAAAGAGGGAATGATTAATGTGCATCTCGTGCCTCACAGTCACGATGATGTCGGTTGGTTGAAAACGGTCGATCAATACTACTATGGAAGTGAGTACAAGTGATAATTCCAGTGTTTAGCAACCTCAAGAATACATTCTGGTTCAAAATGCAGGTCGCAACAATATTCAAAAGGCAGGCGTCCAGTACATCCTCGATTCGGTAGTGGAAGAGCTCCTGCACGACCCCAATCGTCGCTTCGTCTACGTCGAGTCGGCCTTCATGCACAGGTGGTATAACGAGCAGACACCGAAAATGCAGCAAACCGTTAAGATGCTGGTCGACGAAGGCCGGCTCGAGTTTATCGGTGGAGCGTGGAGCATGAACGATGAGGCAGCCGTACACTATCAAAGTGTTGTGGATCAGTTCACCTGGGGATTGCGTTTCTTGAACGATACGTTCGGAGAGTGCGGACGGCCCCGGATCGGCTGGCAGATCGATCCGTTCGGACATTCACGCGAACAGGCGTCACTGTTTGCACAGATGGGCTTCGATGGGTTGTTCTTTGCCCGGCTCGACTATCAAGATAAGAACAATCGGATGCAAACCAAAACGCCGGAAATGGTGTGGCACACCAGTAGCAGCTTGTCGAACAGTGATTTGTTCACGAGCGTACTCTATAACCACTATTCGGCACCACCGGGTTTCTGCTTTGATGTGCTCTGTAACGATGATCCGCTAATTGATGATTACGGAAGCACAGATTACAATGTTAAGGTTAAGGTAACGTATCTTTATTTAACAGTGGAGTTTAACTCATGTACTCAAGGATACAATTTCGATTGTAGATTGACACGTTTATCACTTGGTTGGAGAAGATGGCCGAGTCTTATCGCTCGAACAACCTCATTCTTACCATGGGCGATGATTTCAACTACATGAACGCAGTGATGAACTTCAAAAACATGGACAAACTTATTAAGTAAGTGTTAACTGTAGCACCGGCTTCTTTGAGAAACATTGAACGTAATGCACGATATGTCTCCTATTCTAGATACACGAACGCGCGCCAAGCTGAAGGATCGAAGATTAATGCACTGTATTCAACGCCGTCTTGCTACGTGAAGGCCGTCCACGAAGCTAACATTGAGTGGCCAACGAAAAGCGATGACTTCTTCCCGTATGAGTCCGATTACCACTCCTTCTGGACAGGATACTACACTTCCCGGCCAACCCAGAAGCGCTACGAACGTGAAGGAAACCATTTCCTGCAGGTCTGTAAGCAGCTGTCGGCGATCGCTCCGACAAAGGAAGCGTACTACGAGGATCATCTGACCGTGTTGCGTGATGCGATGGGAGTGATGCAGCATCACGATGCCATTACCGGGACCGAGAAACAACATGTCGCTGACGATTATGCTCGCATGTTGTACAATGCATTCGAGGCATGCAGTGTCAATACACGCTCGGCCCTCAATCAACTGGCTGGTGAGAGGAACAGCTTCCAATTCGAGTGGAACTACTGCAAAAACCAAAACATCAGCGCTTGCGACATAACGGAAGGTGCCGATAGCAGTGTTGTGCTGTTGTACAATCCTCTTGGGTACAGTTCCGATAGCTTCGTGCGACTGCCAGTGCCCGAGGGATCCTATCTCGTGCGTAACGATCGTGGACAAACGGTCCAATCGACGTTGATCCCGATTCCAGCCTCTGTCATCGATCTGCCATTCCGTGAGAGCTCTGCCACTCACGAGCTTGTATTCCATGCCGAGCAGATCGCTCCCGTTGGCTACAGATCGTACTATGTTTCGAAGGAGAAGTCATCAGTGTCGTCCAACACACCAATGGCGGTCAGCCAGGAGGATAACATTAGCATCGGCAACGAACATCTGACCGTTCTGTTCGACGCTGAAGGATTCATGAGCTCGATCGTCATCGACGGAGAGACTCATTCGCTCAAACAAAACTACTTCTGGTACCAAGGAGCATACGGAAACAATGAGGAGTTCCGTAACCGATCATCCGGAGCATACATCTTCCGACCGAATGGCACAGAGAAGGCAATCACCGAAACTGTCAAGGTGCAGGTCGTGAAAACCGATCTCGTCCAGGAGGTGCACCAGGTGTTCAACGAGTGGATTAGTCAAGTGATTCGAGTCTATCCGGGCAAGGAGCATGTCGAGCTGGAATGGCTTGTTGGACCCATCCCGATCGACGATGGAACGGGCAAAGAAATCATTTCTCGTTTCGATTCGGACATCGCTTCGAATGGAGCGTTCTGGACGGATTCGAATGGTCGCGAGATGCTGCGCCGAGTACGGAACAAGCGTGAAACTTGGGAGCTAGAGCTGCAGGAACCGGTCTCAGGCAACTATTATCCCGTGACCGCCAAGATCGCGATTGAAGATGAGCACTATCGTATGGCTCTCCTCAACGATCGCGCCCAGGGTGGTTCTAGCTTGCAGGACGGACAGCTGGAGTTGATGGTTCATCGTAGGTTGCTCCGAGATGATGCATTTGGAGTTGGAGAGGCTCTGAATGAAACTCAGTTCGGGGCAGGACTAGTAGCACGAGGCAAACATTGGCTTATTTTCGGTTCCTCACGTAAGGATGGTAGCCCTAATTTGGTGGCCAAGGAACGATTCCTGCAAAACCAAGTGCTACTCCCTAGCTGGACTTTCGTGAATGCTGTTGCCGATGATTTCACTTACGATGAGTACCTAAGCAGTTTCCGGAACATTTACTCCGCTATCGCGCAACAGTTGCCGCCAAATGTAAACCTTCTCACGCTGGAACCGTGGAAGGATGGAACCGTGCTGGTACGGTTCGAGCACCTGTTTGAACAAGGCGAAGATCCAGTATACTCGAAGCCAGTACAGTTTAACGTACGTAATGTGCTGTTTGCTCTTAACATCGAAAGTATCCACGAGACAACGTTAGGTGCTAACCAGTGGAAGCAGGATTCGAAACGTTTGCACTTTAGCTTTGAATCAAATGAAATCGACCCAAAGAAACAGGTAGAACAGGTACGATTTATGCAAAGCAGCACTGATTTCGACATAGAACTGCAGCCCATGGAGATTAGGACTTTTGTTGTAAAGCGTCGTTAGGCAGGCCAATTCTATTTGCTTTGAAATAGATATTTTAGTTGTTGAATGCATGAAAATAAGACTAATCACCCATCGTTTTCTTTGTCATTGGAATTAAATAAACATTTAATGAAGAACACGAATGAAACATGACCAAACTGCGTGATCTTATGCTTGGCACGGGTAAGGACATAGTCACCAGATGCGATTAGTGTCGAATAGAGGAGCGTAAAAAAGCGCAATAATAAAGCATAATTCAAGCGATAACATAAACAATTACATGAAATTATGATGACATTTAAATTCTTTTAATACATCGTTCATATGCTAAAATGATTTTCTAATGCAATGAATATCAGCATAAAATAATTAGACTACAATCAACTCTATCTAATAAACTGTTCAAGTAACGTAAATGAGGCGGTTGGTTGGAAAATTGGTGAGTATCGTTAATACAATAATCAGTTGATTACTTCTTACTTAATTGTTTTAACTGTTAGTTGCTACTCAACACAACTAGTCAAGAGTCACTTGAAACGATTAGTATTTCAAATAGGTAGTTCTGCTTACTATCAATCTATTAGAAAGATAATCATCAAATCAATCTTTCTCAAATCTGCTTTTACTGATTATACTTGATTGAATGTTCCAGACGAATAGTACAGTAGGATTAAAGTGTTATTTAATAATTGCGTTTAAGAAGTCATATTTTCTATTATGGCATTAAACATTTATTTGGGTCAAGACTGCAACCATTTATTTCAAATCAAGTTTTTTTTAAATCATTGCATTAGACTGTAGCATGAAGTAATACATTTGATTGTGTCATTCATTCAGCCGTGCTACGTGATTTGTAGAAAATGGGCGTATTAAGGCTCTTCTAACATATTGTCCACTTGACTGATGCCTGAATACTTGATTCCGATACAATCAACAAAGCAATCGAAACTATCGATCCACTGATGAACACTTCACAATTAACGATTGGGATGTGCATTGACAAATGCGCTTATGAGGCAAGCAACGGTAAACAAGATCTGCTCTCATTTTCTTCCCCTATCTCCGATGCGTCGTGCATTCAGAAGATAAAACCGACTGTTTTATTTCGCCATACCACTTGTGATCTATGCTTGGTTTCAAGAGACCGTGTGCTGCGTGACATATCGCTGACATGCCAAAGTAGGGCGAGTGTCAAGACTGACCCGATTACCGGGTCGATGCAAGCGAGCGATAAAATACTCGCATTTCATAAGACAAGTACCATCCCCGATAAGATTGTGCGTCGAGACAATCACTGGTTGCATCGAATTCGACGTGCCACTTGTTTTATCTTTTCTAAAAAAGCGATTGGAATTTTTAACCACCTCAACCACCTTCAAGGGGCTCGTTGGTCTAGGGGTATGATTTTCGCTTAGGGTGCGAGAGGTCCCGGGTTCAAATCCCGGACGAGCCCACCTCGACTGCTTCCCCCCCAGAAGCAGAGTGAAACTCTTTTTGCTGCTAAATGTTTGTTTGAAAGCATGTTTACCGCTTAATGGAATGCGTTTAATCAATTTTATGTTGTGCGTGGTGGGTTTTTAGCGCCTCAAGTGTGCGACGATGGAGAGCGTTTAAGTTGTTTACCATTACGAGTAACAGAAGTAGCAGTGACTGATTAAGAGTAACAGAAGTAATCTAGATACACTCTGTTTTGTTCAGAAAACTGAACCACTGATGATTCGAGATTGGTTTTGTAAATCCCGGCATAAGTACTTTGTCTAGTAGTTCATCCAGTGCCTGTGCATCAATCATTATTGTTTTAACAATGGAATTACCAATGCTGACAGCTTTAATTAGAGCACTTGGGACGTAAAGTACCCGTCGCACTTCAGCAAAGATCGCTGGTTAAAACGCCCGATTATTCTTAACCCTCTGAAGAGGCTATCACCACTGCCGTCAACATCGATGACCCTCGTCGGCAACAGGCGGCATCTTGGAGTGATAACACCACCGCACAGCCGCCACGATCCTCTATGTCCGTCGACACAAAATCAAATTTTTCGATTGCATTTTGCCTTTCTCTATCCCGGGACGATCAAATTGGAGGTTCGCTTTCGATCGCCAGCAGAGATTCGCCGGAGATAAGTGACCACTTCCGACAAATTGCCTCCCGGCTATCTAGCGCCCACGTGCGCTTGTGTGTGTGTGTGCATGTGAAGGGGTCTTTGGAATCATTTTTAATGCTTTTCTCTGCCATCTGGCTGGCACCCAGACCGTCCGTCGGCGGCCTCCCTCCGTTCAGCTTAGCAAGCAAAAAACCGCGAAACGCAACGCATGAAATCAGTTTCCCGCAATCGTGGCAGGTATGTGTGTGGCTGGAAGGAAATTTCGCTTTCATTTGCGCCACCACGATTGGCGTCAAGCTGCGGGCACGCCTCACGCAGCAAACGAACGCAGCGCAAATTGTTCGAAAGTAAGACAATTCGTTAGCGCGACTGGTGAACGAAGAGCAACGCGATCAAAAGCGGAAAAGCAACGCGCTGGATCGAGAAAAAACAATAACAAACCGCGTTGTTGGCGCAGGTTGTCGTCGTCGTCGGATGATGTGTGTTGGCGCCACATACACACACAGTACCCCGCGAGATCCGGCGCGAGCGAACGATCGCCAGCCAGCGGACGTAGGTCATTATCAGTTTTGATCGCGCTCGGTCCAGCTCTCTCTCTTTCTCTCTCTCTCTGGCTCTCCATTCATACCTTGCGTGCGACAATGATGAGAAATGGGGTTCCATCGTTTCTCTCTCGTCGTCTCTTCTTGGAATGCAGATCGCGAGCGCCAGCAGCACCGGTTAGCGGTGCGCAACTCCGGGAATCGATGGTCACTCATCCCGGACGGCTCGTAGAAAGTGGACGCACAACGGTCTCCGCGTCTCCGGTCGGGCACGAGAAACGAGTTTCAAGCGCGAGCATATAAAGTCCACAGCACGAACCACCCTGGAACGTGCCGAGAATCGAGAGAAGAACCCCCGGCACCACCCCCGGGAACCGAAACCGGCTTTTACGAATGGAACAGTGACTCGGTTGTGTGTACCAAAGTGTGTCCAACTATCAAGTGAGCCTTCGGTGTGATCTTAATTGAGTTTGCGGGAGGACCACGCCAAAGGGCCTCATCATGTTGGTTCGTGGCCACGGTTTGGGTGCGATGCTGGTGACGACTGTGCTTCTGATTGTGCTCGTTGCCCTCACGTTGGCACCGGTTTCCGGTGTTCCATTCGGTATACCGCGGCGCTCCGGTAATGCATTCGTGAAGCGAATGTCGGAAAGTGATGAGTCGACGGAATTCGGTCGTCGATTCGATCGACAAGCGTGCGGCTATCAGGTAGGTGTTTTTTGCGAGCCGAGGGGAGGTATCGATCATCAACCAGTCGTACTGGGCTCAGCACGATTGAGGATGTTTCGCTTTTTAAACCGATAAGCCCGATCGGCCGGAATGGTTCAATGCTGACGCCCATTGCTTTCACGTTAGACGGTTTCGATTTATGTGCTTAATCTACGTCCATCTTCATGCCATTTCCAGTCATGTCCGAAGCCAAAGAAAGGTATGCTGAACGTGCATCTGGTACCGCACACGCATGACGACGTCGGTTGGCTGAAGACGGTCGATCAGTACTACTATGGAAGTGAGTCCCGCGGTGCACCGGAACCGGTCCGCCAAGACCTCAATAAACAATTCCCCTTTTCCCTGCCTCGATAGGTAAAACAACCATCCAGAAGGCTGGGGTGCAGTACATCCTAGACTCGGTCATTCAATCGCTGCTCGCCAATCCGGAGCGCAAGTTCATCTACGTCGAATCGGCCTTCTTCTTCAAGTGGTTCAACGAGCAGACGGAGGAACTGCAAGACCAGGTCCGGCAGCTAGTCAACGAAGGTCGGCTCGAGTTTATCGGTGGAGCGTGGAGCATGAACGATGAGGCCGCTGCCCACTACCACAGCATCGTCGATCAGTTTACTTGGGGATTACGGTTGCTGAACGATACGTTCGGTGAATGTGGACGTCCCCGGATCGGTTGGCAGATTGATCCGTTCGGCCATTCGCGCGAACAAGCTTCGCTCTTTGCACAGATGGGCTACGATGGGTTGTTCTTCGGACGGCTCGACTATCAGGACAAGCAAGAGCGTATGACGCACAAACGGGCGGAGATGATCTGGAAAACGAGCCCCAACCTAGACGATGCGGACCTATTCACCGGCGTGCTGTATAACCTTTATCAGGCACCACCAGGGTTCTGTTTCGATATCTTGTGCTCCGACGAGCCGTTCATCGATGGGCGCTATTCGGCAGAGAACAACGTGAAGGCTAAGGTACGGTAATGCCCCGGATGCGTTGAATCCAGCAGTTGGATCATGCTTCCTCTCCTTCTGTTTCAGGTGGACAAGTTCCTGTACTACGTCGATCTGCAGGCACAGAGCTACCGTACGAATAACATCATCCTCACGATGGGAGGTGACTTTACGTACATGGATGCTAATGTATACTTCAAGAACATGGACAAACTGATCAAGTAAGAGATCTGACGGTGCATGCCACATTGACCGAGATCATCTACAGCCATCGTTATTTTCTTTACAGGTACACTAACGCTCGTCAATCGAATGGTACGAACGTGAACGTTTTCTACTCAACACCATCGTGCTACTTGAAGGCACTGCACGACACCGGGATCACCTGGCCAACGAAGGGTGACGACTTCTTCCCGTACGCTTCCGATCCACACTCCTACTGGACCGGGTACTACACGTCCCGACCGACCAGCAAGCGTTTCGAGCGCATCGGCAATCACTTCCTCCAGGTGTGCAAGCAACTGACCGCACTAGCACCGGTACGCGAAAGTCACATGGAACCGCATCTGACCATATTGCGTGAGGCGCTGGGAGTGATGCAGCACCATGATGCCATTACCGGAACCGAGAAGCAACACGTGGCCAACGATTACGCTAGGATGTTGAATCGTGCGATCGGTGCTTGCGGTGCCAACACGCAGGCCATCTTGAATCAAATTGTTGATCCCAAGTATCGTCGATCGCTACGAGCCGAGCAGGAGTCTGGCGCACAAGAGCAGCACCCAGGAGTCTCTCCCCGACCCAACTACAAGTTTGACTTCAGTTCGTGTCATCTGCTGAACGTGAGCAAGTGTGAGCTGACGGAATCGAAGGATAGTTTTACGATCACGCTTTACAATCCGCTCGCTCACGCCGGTCACCAGTATGTCCGGGTACCGATCACCGACGGGCATTTCGTCGTACGTGACTACCGAAACGTGGAGGTCCCGGCCCAGATTGTGCCGATTCCGGAGGCGGTACAGCGGCTTAGCTATCGGTTCAGCAACGCCACCTCGGAGTTGGTGTTCCTAGCGAATGAGCTGCCACCGTTGGGCTACAAATCGTACTTTGTCAACCGTGCGATTGATACGCTCGATGACTTCATTCACGAAATGTCCAATCAACCAGTAGGCTCCTCGGTTGCCGAAGCAACACCGCTCGCCGATCCAGGCCGGTGGCAATCGCAGGAAGTCACGATCGGTAACAAGTATCTGAACGTCAGCTTCGACTCTAGCGGATTCCTCAGCTCGATCACGGTCGACGGTGTAACGAACCGACTGAGGCAATCATTCGTCTACTACGAAGGTGCGCTCGGTAACAACGAGGAGTTCCGTAATCGCTCATCCGGTGCGTACATCTTCCGACCGAACGGTACCGAGAAGACGGTCACAGAGACGGTGCAACTGAAAGTGATCCGTGGAGGAACGGTCCAGGAGGTGCATCAGGTGTTTAACGAGTGGATCAGTCAGGTGGTACGCGTGTATGCCGATGAGTCGCACGTCGAGTTCGAGTGGATGGTCGGACCGATTCCGGTGGCCGATGGTATTGGTAAAGAGATTGTAAGCCGCTTCTATACCGCCATCCAATCGAATGGCGTCTTCTGGACTGACTCGAATGGGCGCGATATGATTAAACGGGTACGAAATCACCGCGACACCTGGAAGCTAGATCTGATGGAGAAGATCTCGGGCAACTACTATCCGGTTACGACCCGTATCGCTCTCGAGGATGATAACCTTCGGTTGGCGGTGCTGAATGATCGTTCTCAAGGTGGCTCCAGTCTGGAGGACGGATCGCTCGAGTTGATGGTGCATCGACGCCTACTGCATGATGATGCATTCGGTGTCGAGGAACCGCTCGATGAGAAGGCCTTCGGTAAGGGATTGGTCGCTCGCGGTAAACACTGGTTACTGTTCGGTGCGAAGAACACCGAAGCAAGCCCAACGATCGAAGCACGAGAGCGCTTCCTGCAGAACCGTGTTCTGCTGCCAAACTGGCTGTTCTTCAGCGATGCGAGTGACTTCAAGTACGACGACTGGCAGAAGCAGTACACCAACATTGTAAGTATTCCTTCGTCGGTCGATAAAGGAATTACTTGTTACTTAAACTACGATGATATGTTTTCCATTATTTCAGTACTCTGCTCTCTCACTATCACTCCCACTGAACGTCCATTTGCTGACGTTCGAACCGTGGCAAGACAACAGCATTCTGGTACGCTTCGAGCATTTGCTGGAAGCGGACGAGGATCCACTTTACTCGAAGCCCGTACGGTTCAACGTCCAGGACGTGTTCCGTCAGTTTAGCATCGAAGAAATCCGTGAAATGACGCTCGGAGCTAACCAGCTGAAGAGCGAATCCAGCCGGCTAAAGTGGAAACCAGATCCGGACTACTTCGTATTCGACGCCGTTAACCAGGTGGTAGCAGTACCGAATGTGACTTCCGCGACCGCAACTGTCAACGGAGCAACCGTTCGTTCTACTTACCGGCGATCGGTGCGCGATGCTGTCGGAGAACCACGAAACGTTGCCGATGATGGTTACGAGATCGTACTGAATCCGATGCAGATTAGAACCTTCATCTTTCAGCTGGAGTACAAGCCATAGAGGAGACTGAAATGTCCTATTAGTACGCTAGGTTTTGTTTTAGAATAAATTTGCAATTAGACCACATCCAAACATAACAATTGCCTTTGAGCAGAGTTTCCATTAGCTTCGCATGAACCGATTTAATGTAACACAACACCCAGCTTTCTGACAGCATTAACCGTTATTATTGCTAGCGTATTGCAGATTGGGATTGTATCACTATATTGCCTTGGGATAAGCTCATGAGCGGCGATCGGTGTGTGGTCCGAGGCCGATCTCAAAAGTCGGCATCCCAGCCAGACAGCTCGTCCGGTGGAATGTCTAAGTCTTTGGGGAAGATATCGAAGTTTGACATATCGAGCGGTCCGGTCAGGTTCGGTTGCAAGGGTGATTTCAGTGTCTGTGCGATCAGCCCGTCCCAGTCGAATCCCTGGAACCATCTGTGGAGAGACAAGGAACCATGATCATTAACATGTACGCTGAATTAAGCTCGTCAGGGCACTTACTTGTGCTTCTTGATGTCCTGTACTCCACCGCGCTGATAGCCAAGTCTCTCGGAGGGCACATCACGACAGAGCCGCTTGATGAGACTGATCGCCGCACGGGACATGTGCTTCGGGAAGTTGACCATGTCGATGCCCTTCAGAATGATGTTGTACGTCTTCATGGGATCTGCCGCCGTGAATGGTGGTCTGGAAGGTGCCGAGTTAACGAGTGAATTAAGAAATCTAGACTGTTGATCCACCTCACTTAATCACTTACATCCCCGTCAAAAGTTCGTGTATGAGAATTCCGAGCGCCCAGTAATCGACTGAGCGGTCGTGGCCCTTGTTGAGGATGATCTCCGGTGCAACGTACTCGGGTGTACCGCAGAACGTCCACGTCTTGCTGCTGTAACCGATGAACTTGGAAAAACCAAAGTCAACCTAAAATGGATCGATCAAACTCCGAGGTCAGTGCTGAGTCCTGCGCTACTCCAAGCAAACCTTCCCTTTCCTACCAATTTCGCGTATCCTCGAGAATCGAGCAACAGATTTTCTGGTTTCAAATCCCGATAGACGATGCCACGCGCGTGTAAGAAGTCGAAGGCCTGCAGCACACAACCGACGATGAACTTGGCCGTCGAGTCCTCGAACGTGACGTGATCGCGCAGTATCGTCCACACCTCACCGCCCATGCATGCCTCCAGCAGCATGTACGCGAATTTGTTGTCCTTGTAGGTGCGGTACAGTCGGCAGATGAAGGGGCTCTGGCAGGCCAGCATTATCTTCCGCTCGCTGTACATATGCTCCTGTTGGCGCGTGTCCACGATGTGACGCTTCTTCATGCACTTCAACGCGTACACCTTCGTTTCACCGTTGCGCTCCAGCTTGACCAGCTCAACCCGTCCGAACCCACCGACACCAAGCGTACCGACCACCTCCAGGTCGGTCAGGTTCACATCCATTAGCTCTGTGGAAAGAAACACAGAGTGGAAAGAAACAGAGAGAGAGAGAAATGTGTCTTATCCTCCGTGAAGTCCAATCATAAACAACAATCTAACGTCGTCCTACCGGGTTGACAGGAACCCAGCGAAGGATGTGTGTTCTCGAGGTTCCGGAAGGCCAGCACCCGTTCCTCGTCGCCATAGTTCTTCTCCTGCAGTTCGCACAGGTCACCGATGTGCTTGGTGAAGGATTCGCGATCCAGCGTCAGACACTCGACACCCGGTGACATCGCGATAATGTTGGCCGTCCGCTTGTCCTCCCTAATGAGCGCCTGTTCGCCGAAGTACTCACCCCGGACCAAGATTCGGATTTCCTCATCCACTGTGCGCCCTATAAAATGTGCCAAGTGCAAGTGTGAGAACCAGAGGGATTGGCGCAGCAAAGCATAATGAGCATTGTGGCCGCACATACCCGGTAACCGTTGGGTAACCTTTACCGTTCCCTGGCTAATGAGAAAGAAGGTGTCACCGGCGGCCCCTTGACGGATGATGTATGCTCCGGCGGGATAGAACTCCTGCAATATGCAATGTCGGCTCGATTACCACGAACGGAACGTGCCCTGGATCGACCTTCTCGGCGAGAGGGCCGTGTCTGTTTTCCCTTTTTTTTAATTGGCCTCCCATAACGTACCACTTCCAGGACGTCCGCAATCTTTGTCAGCACATCATTGCTGAGGTGCTTCAACAGTGGCACCGACTTGAGGAAGTTGACATTCTCCTCAATCCGCTGCATGCCCGTTCGCATCATTATCTGCTGGAACACTCGTCTATCCAACACCCATACGCGTGAGTCGCACAGCACTACGTCACAAGGCAAGAGATAGCGAGAAATAGAGAGAGATATGTAATGATATTGGATTAGATTGGAATGTTCGAAACATTCTGGAAGCAACCACCACCACCACCGCCGGTACCTCGTATCGATGCCGTTCTCGTGCAGTTGTACAGTATTGCCAACTCGCCAAACGCTCGCCCAGGACCCATCGAACCGAGCACCTTGCCATCCTTGATCACCTCGAACTCTCCCGCGGCCGAGATGTAAAGGTGCGACCCGGCCTCACCCTCGTGGATGACGTACTCGCCCTTACGGAACTCCCGGCTGTACATCGAATCGACGATCTCCCGTATCTGGAGCGAGTCGATATTTTTGAAGAAATCGTTCTCCATGATGGCGTCCTTGATCAGCTGCTTCGCGCTGCGCGAATAATGACGACAAAAGACGCAGATAGATAAGAGATGACACCGGCCACTGGTCGCGCAACTTACTTACCTGAAATCTTTCTTATACTTCGGCACCTTAATGTCGCTCGACTGGCTTCCCATCAGATCACAGCTCTCGCCCGATACACCCTGCTTCTTCATCGCCTGCAGCGTAATACCCTTGACGGATTTCATCTGGTGCAACTTGAAGCTGTTACCGGAAGTACCAAACAGTTCCGACAGGGGCTGACCGGCCATCGCGTAGTTCGCCTGTATGCTGGACAGTAGCTCCCGTTCACCGACATGGCCCTTTCCACCCGTCGGTGACTGGACAGAGCTAGCTGTCTTGTGTACCGGAGTCGACACCGCCATTCCTCCCGGTTGCTCCAAGCTGCTGACCGCCTTCTGCTGCAATACACTCTGCAGGTTGGATGATCCGAAACGCCGGAGTTAATGGAAGATTGCAATCTAAGGCAGGTGTTCGTTCGGTGGACTTACCTTCAGCTTATCGATCTCTCGCCTCAGCTTGTCGATCTCCTCATCGCGCGCCCTCAGCAATCGCCTCAACCCATTGAGCTCCTCCTCGAGCGCGTTCTGGTCTGCTGCGCCGCTGATCGTCATCGAGCTGCCATACGACTGTAGACTGTCGCACTGACCGGATAGCGACTTGCGTCGATCGTCCGTCAGCACCTTGCCCCACAGTTTCACCGAGTTCTTTCGTATCTAGCGCACACCATTAGTGTGTGTGCGAAAGAGGGAGAGAAAGACACAATAGGAAGGGTAAAGACCAATGGTGACAGATACACACACATACAGACGAGAAAGAGGTTGAGTTGAGCATATTAAAGATGGCCACTTAGCACCTTTTAGCGACAGTGAAGGAAACAGCAAACGGGGTGATGGCCAGGGTGGCAAGAGGGCTTCCACTTACCCGCTCCTTGATCGGTGTGTCGATGTTCGGGACAATCTTGGAGGTTTTGCGCAGCAGCAGCGACGACCCATTGCCCATCGGACCGAGTATGCCGGACTGGATGAGGTACTCCTTGGCCGAGGCGCAATCGAACTTGGAGGGAATGACCGGACTAAGCAGTAACGTCGGTGGATCCGGTGGACTATAAGGACCGTTGTTACCACCACCACCACCACTCGTCCGCTGCTGGTGCGCCGCACGGCCACTGTCGAGTGAGACGCTTAACTTACTAGCAATGCAACTCTCACCACCAACACTACCTTCATCAACACCACTACTGGCACCGCTGCAACTGTGGCTAATGTCCGCACGGCTACGTCCGCCGTCGTCGTCGTCGTCGTAGTATTGCTCTTTGCCCTTTCGGACCGGGATCGCACAAGCACTGCTCGCTACCCTCCCCGCTGCGTTGCTCTCCAACTCAATTAGCACTCCGCCGCCGTTGTCGTCGTCGCGGACGTCTGGTCCGCGGATCCGCTCTAGTGGTACCGCCAAGTCATCGAGCAGTCTGTCTGTCTGTGATTCCGCTGTGATGATCGCTTCCTCCCCCTCTAGGTAGCTGCTATCCTCCGATATGCTATCCTCACGCACCCTATCACAAACCTCGTCAATGCTCGAGTTGATCGAGATGCCGTTCGAGAGGGTTGACCGTTGTTGTTGCTGTCGTTGGGAGGGTGGCGAGTGTTGTCCGAGCCTCGGATAGCTGTGGCTACAATGGCGCTGCTTAAACACGACCAGTGACCGGGCCGAACCGGAAGTTGGTGCCGTTGGTTCGAGTTTCTGGAGCACAAACTCCGGATGGAAAGCGTTCGGTGCCGCGACACCGATCGTTGGCGTCGAGTAGCGCTTGCTGGCGGGGTCAGTGTGCCGTACGGTGGCCGCATGCAACACCGCGTACTCTCCGGTGGCCGTTTGTGCCGTCGGTATGAACGGTGTCCGTCCGGTCAGGGCTTTCACAAAGGCAATGGCAGCTCCGGATGACTTGTCGCCACCACCACCACCACCATACAACGTGGTCGGACTGTCCGGATGGACGAACGGTACCGACGGTCGAATCCGCCGGATGTCCTTGTCCGACAGTGAGATGGGTCGGGCCGTGGACCGCACCGGCTGTTGCTCCTGTACCCGATAGACGGGATCCGCTGGTTTGGTTCGCGGTTGCTCTACTCCAATTCCGCTGACGTCACAGGCACACTGTACGTAAAGGCTGCCGCAGGTGTTGGACTTCCGAAACCACGACGCACCAGCGCCAACTCCAGCCGTAGATTGACGGTGCGACGTCGGTGAGCACGGCGATTGAACTGATTTGTCGCTCGTCGCCGTTGCCACGAGCCTCTGTGGTGCTACGTCCAAGGGGGAGACCCCCTCGGTGGTACCAGCGCCACCAGTGCCACCATTGCCATCGTCCGCTGGTGTTGGTGCGGTGCTGGCTAGCGGACCATGGCCGGCGGTGGGGGCCATCGAGTGGCCCACAAGCGCCCGATTATCACCTAGCTGAATATTTTCCCTCTTAATCGTCTCCATTCCTCCACCGCCGCTGCCGCTGCCGCCGCCAGCGTCACCTCACTGGCGATGGCCGGCTGATTAGTGACCGTCACCACCACCACCACCACCGGCGTCGTCCGTGTCGTCGTCGACCACGTTTGGCGTTCTACTTTAACCGAACGACCTTGCCTTCCTCGGTGACCACCACAAGCACCACCCTTCTGCTGCTTTCCGTTGCTAGTAACCTGGGCTCCCCTACAGCCCAGAGCCAGGCCAGGGTTAATGGGTCAACAGTCGGTCCAGTGTGTGAGTGACGCAGCAACGTGAGTAGTAGCAGCACTCTATCCAGTGGGTTAAGACGCGGATAAAAGTCCTAGAAAAAGGATTCCAGCCACACCAAAGAAAGAAAGAGTGAGAGAGAGAGAGAGAGAGAGAGAGAGAGAGAGAAAGAGCGATGAAGTGCGTGTCGATGAATGATTTCACTTTCACAGCGCGATCGCGTGTCACGCGTGCAGTCAGACAGGGTGAAGAGCGATGGAAGGGAGTGGGGCGGTATTACGTCGCTTACAAGCAACCCCACGAGTGGACATGAGCTGTCATTGTTTGCATCTCTTGGTTGCGGCGGCACTTCCGCCAGAAATCGAACCAGTTAATGTTGTTCCGATGTAGCTGTTGTTTGTTGTTCTGCCTGTTTGTCTTGTTTGTCCGCTTGTCCGGCCACCAGGTCACCCCCAAACACCTCTATTCAACCCCCCGCCCGTTGTTTACTGTGGCCGGCTGCAACGAAAACGACGTGTTTTCCATGATGTCATGCTCTTGCCGGGCGTTAGATATCGTTTAATGCACACGCTAACTAGAGATGCTAAGGACTGAGTCCGGGAGTTCGATAACCATCGACCACTGCGGCGATCGCGGATGATTTAAATGTAAAGCAACACCGAAAGAGAGAAAGACAGCGACTCCCGCTGGCTTCGAGCTTCCTGTTTCAATTGATACGCAAACGAGGCCACTTCCTGTCTCAAACTTCAGTTTAATGTGAGTTTCCTGACTAACTAGAATGCAGAACAGCATCTCCTAAGGCAATCTCGCACCATTTTGTCCCCTTTTTCAGCGGTGTTAAAGGTCATAGCACGCTTCGTATCTCTACCTAACTCCATTACCAATGCTAAGCAGCCAACATACACCGATGAGACGATGCAACGCGACGCTTATCTGCTGCTGCTGCTGCTACTCCGTTGTTAAGCAAAGATAGATAAAGCACACGGCCTAACGTGTACTCATACACTCGCACATTCTCGCGGGAGGAGGGAGGAAACGAAGCCACGGAATCATCTTCTTGGATCTACTCGACCCGGGGCCATTGTGGTGCAAACGAACTATTTATTAGAGCCGGAGTGTGAACGAATCCGCGGCGGTGTTTACTGTGCTCGCTGGTCCGTGGTGTATCGCACCACCGTGCCACTAAAGCACGACATGAGGTGTTCGGAGTTAGTTGGAGATACCGGAGGGTGTTGTTGTTGTCTGATGATTCCACTACGTTGCCGCAGAAGATGGATTAGAGCCATCGGCCGTTCGGCCATCGTTCTAATCATCCAAACTGGCCCTTAATCAAGCATAAAATTTGAATGTTGCTCCCCGATTGAAACATAGCTGCCGCCAAACGCGTCTGATACTATGTTAGAGTGTTAAATGTCCTTTCGATTAAGAGGCGTTGTTGGCCACTCTTGACCAGATTCGATCCGGTGGCCGGTCGGTGTTGGCCGGTTCGAGCGAAGATTCGATCGTTAGCGATCGGCTAATAATAGGCGGCTGCGAACATGTTGTTTGTGTTGCGCATCAAAGAAAATCACCCCTACAACCACACACTGTGCCACGCATGATGAACAGGGGACAAACATCAAAGGGAATCACATGCAATCATCGATTATTCATTTCCAAAAAGGCTCTTTTTTTTTGTTACCAAGCTAGTAGAACCTGGAGCGAAACCGCGGTTCGGAACAACTCAATAATCGATGCACCTTTGATGGGGCCACAACACTGATAGTTCGTCGCTTCGGAGCACTCTCCACCTCCTCCTTCCACCTGGATGGAATGGAATGTCGAGATGGGGTGCCACCGAAAGGACGAACCTCATCGAGCATTAAGTATTCCAGCGACCTCGCGATGATTACCAGCGAACAGTAGCAGTGTCGCTCGGGTTTGACCGACATTTCGATGGTTTTCGTGCGCCACTGCAATCACCAAACCAATGGCGTGTGTGTGTGTGTGTGTGAACGGGTTTTGACATGACCACACATCCCTATCGACTTACAGCCACGACATGTTCACGGAGCATCGGTATCTGTCACCTGGTCACCGTGATTTTACCTCACACACTACTTAATGGTGCTTGATGTGGTGGCTCCGAGATTGCGTTGTACACGTTTGGGGGTTCTTTGCTTCTTCTCCATCGTCACCTTCACCCTAGGAGGGGACGAGACCCCCCTCTCCGGCCTCTAATGCCATCGCTTAATGAAAATGAGCTCGCGAGCGCACGGAAGGTCAGGAACTCACACGAGTCATCGGCGAACCGTTTGCTTTGCTGGCGTGGCTGCTAAAAATAGTCACGAAACAATTGGTGATTCCCTCACTCGCTCCCATCCCAGACCCCTTTGCGCCCCTTCCCTTTCACGGACCTTTCATGCTCCACGTTACAAGAAAATCCATGTCATCCGCTTGTCCTTTCCAATGTTTCCATTTCCTTTTGTTCCGCTTCCTGTGTGTGTGAGCACTCTCGCTCTCTCTCTCTCTCTCTCTTTCAGCTCTGTCTTGGTGGGTCTCATAAAACGGAAGTTAATGTGGCCGAGGTCCAGGCCCAGTTGTGGGCCCCGAATTCAGCACGCCATGCTCACCATGGGGTGGCTCACCCCGGAAACATGAAACAACCTCCGAGGCCCTTACGAAGTGGCCCAGTTTGTTTTGCCTAGCCAACAAATACACAGAAAGGAAGAGAGAGAGAAAAAGAATGCTTAGGTTCATTTTGCTGGACCTTCCTCCGTCTTACTTGGCCACTGAATGTCAACGAAAGCGGCAAGGACTCCAGCACACGGAACCGTCGTCGACCCGGTGGTGCCCCAGAATGCATTCCCAGGGCCATGCGAGGGTCATATAGTGGTGGTCACTAATGCGCTGCTGTTTTTTTGCGTTTCACGAATTATGTTCCGGTCAAAGGCCGTTCATTGCCATCCAGCCAGACCTTCAAGGAAGTTCCACAGAATAGGCTGACGAGTTTTGTTTTCTATTTTCCGCTTCCTACTTTTTTATCCCATTTTTGGACATTTATTAAGGTCACTAAACGAACATCAAACAACGGTGAGGCCGCTCCAACAAACACTCGCAACCGTCACCGGCCCGCGAACGGTGATTTGTTAATTTTTGCGGTCCGGTCTGCGGTGGTCTTGGGTTTAAAAATAGATCCTCTCAAGTGGTTCCACCGGTACGAGGTACGGCGGCCGGAACCAAATGTGGGGTAGTGCTGAGCCGATGCCGGGTGGCCATAACAGTCTCGAATGTGTCCATGAACCCAACATTGTAGCTCCACTCTTCCGCTCGCTCGCTCTCTCTCTTTCGCTCTCTTTTTTTGTCCCTTTGTCTCTCTTGTTCACTCTTTGTCAAGACAATAATCGTTAGCTCGATAAGCCGGTTGGCGGCACGCAGAGAACACAAGACCAACTTTCCGCTGTATTTGCCCTCAATAAATCGCAAATCCCGACCACATGCCGGTGCCGGTGAAAACAGAGGGGAACGGGGTGGTAAAAGGGGAGAGTGCGAGAGAGACACGATTAACCACCGCGATCGTCGGTCGGCACGTGACGACGTTTGTTCCGCGATAAACCGCAAGAACCCAAACTCGAGTCGAAAAAAAAGAACGCGAATTTCTTATCGATATCGGGTTGCAGGCGGATTCCGACCCCGTTAACCAGTAATGTCCGGTCCGGTTGGTGGTTGCACTTGTTGCAACCGGCACAAGGCACCCGATACGAGCTTCCGGACGCGCTTACTAACCTTCTCATGATGCTCGTGTTGATGTCACTTCCTCTTCAAACATCAAACAGAGACTCACAACAGCAGATGATGATGATGATGATGATCGATGGGATGTCGGATGTGTCTTCCGGAATCCGGCCAAAAACTGTCTGTCTGCCGATGGCCTAATCATCCTAAAGGCACTCGCTACCCCCAAGCAGAGCCCGCAAACAGCAACTTATCGAGCTGCTGGTAATTGGTCGATTATTTACCCGCTGCCACCGTCACCGCCACCATCATCATTAATGCACCCCGAAAGCGGCGACCGGCTTTCCGATAAAACGTCAAATGGGGCTGCACACATGGCTGCAGAAATGGAGCCTTAAAAGCAATATGGCTCGATGGCCCCGCGAACGTTTTATGATGCCGCCCTCGCCGACATCTGCTCGATGATGCGTCCGTCGTCGGATCGCGAGCGGAGTGTCAACGGACCGAGCCATGGTCGATATGGCTGGCTGGCTGGCAGGCCCTTCCCTTCGACCTTCGGAACCATCGGAACCCACCCTTGTTAGCCTTTATTCAAATACTGATTGATTGCCCTTAGTGCGCGGACTGCTTAAGCGTCGCAGTCGCCGCCGTCGTCGTCGTCCCGCGATGTCGCGAACAATCGAGGCAATCAGCGACAACAAACGTGTTATCGCGTGTGGCGCACGGCGCGCAGAGCGGCCAGTTCGAGGTCGGCTTTTTGGCGGTGAAGGTACAATGGATACGCCTTATCAGACGCGGGCGTGCACTGGGTGACGGTTTTGGGCACAGGAAGGGAAACACTACAAGGGAACTCCCAAATGGTTGGATTCCGCCGGTTGATTATCCGGCGGAATCGGCCGGGTTATCAGTCGATCAACCGAGGAGGTAACAGCGGGCACTAGCCGTGGATGGGGCGTTGTAATGCACAGCTGCTGCTGCTGCTGCTACTTCTGAGCCACCAGACGCCATCGAACCACCGTGACCTGACTCAGAACTGTCTGGCACGCTGGCCGGCTTCATGATTCAATCGGTCAGCACAAAGCGAAACGGCGCCGGATTTCGGTGCAGCTTTCGGAGTCTTATTTTATCTTTGTTTACACAACAAGAATGTGTGTGTACATGTATGAAGCTGCGACCAGGTGTGCTTCGCTACCGATCGAGGCTTGTTGAACCAGTTGTACCCTGTCAGACTCAACTTCAGAGCGGGATAAGTCCTTGAAGGCGCACCATTCGCCTGGACCACTCGGTACCGCGAATTGTGCTCCAGTCTAAACATGGCGTTCGGCGATGTTTTTCATTTTTGATATCAAATCCTCCTTTTGTGCTGCGTTTTGCGCTCGCATTTGCGATGGCGTTTATGGTGTGTGTGTGTGTGTGCGCCGTCGACATGGTAAAGGTCATCGGCGATGGTAAATGGTGATCACGATTGGAGGGATGGTCCGTACACCACATTACGGCTGCGCTAGCTGCGATTGCGTGGCTAATTGCTCGCACCGTTGTACACTTGAACAGAGGAACACGCGACCTGCTGCGCGGTCACAGATAAGCGAGATAAACATTGAAACCAAGCATCACCTCATCTGTTGTGGAATGGGGAAAAAAAGAGGAGCAGCAAGGGTTTGAATATGAACGCACTGAACTAGTACCAGGCATAAGCAGTTAAAAGGCTGGCAATGAGTACTAAAGCTCTTATATTAATTTGCGACAAACCAGCAAGAGTTAATTAATGTCTCTAATGTACATCAAAATATACTGATGCAAGAGAGTTTTTATACAAAATATTTTACAATTATTCACTTGAATTAACATTTATTCACTTGACCAATTAAACCGATCGATCAAATCGAGTTCCCCAAGCGAAACTTTGTTTACACAATTGGAGTGGCTTCGCGAAGCACATCTTTTTCCTCGGATCGGATCTTCCTCCGATTTCTTGGAACAACAATCAACCAAATGAACTCCAAATAATAATGGTCCGAACCGTTGGTCTGGATTGCAAAAATAAACAATAGAGCAGCTCCGAACGGAATGCCGGATCGAAAAACAGAAACCAGCGTGCCAGACGGCATGTCCGTCCGGTCACTCCTGCAGCACCAGCTCACGCGCACCATCGATCATCAACCATCGGATCGGAGCGCCATGCCCGCCGGAATTAAAATTAAAATCCGATCGCGATCTTCACGTGAGATTGAGTAGAAAGGGAAGACGTGGGTGGGATTACGCTACACTCCGGATCCAGGATCGACGGTGATGCATGTTTATTATGTTTTCTCGTTCGCCGATCGCAGAAAGAGGGTGCGCCGTCGTCGACGGAAATTGAGACATACACCTTCCGCCGCCCCCCGGGGATGTGATGCGAGCATTTCAAAATCTCAATCCCGATCCGAATTTACGGAGCGCTAATTAATTGATCTAAATTTAGTCAAAGCACTTGGGTGTGTGGGTTGATCTCTACAACATCGCGATCATCATCGTTCGCTCCCCATGGAAGCCAATGGCCACCGGACGCTTTGTTGGTACTTCTGTTAATGGGAAGCTATAAATAAAATTCCCACACCAACTACTCCACCCCTCCACCATGTTTCATGTTCACACGCGTGCTCCGGTTGCCGGTTGGTGGTTCGTTCACTCAGGCAGCATCAAAGTCGCGGTGGAGTCAGTAGCTGATCATAAAAGTGAAATTAATGCGATCCGAGCGCTATTGCATCACCACGTTTCGGATCATACACGATTACCATTCCAGTTCATCGCTGGTAAAGAGCACCGGAAATGGTCACCAACACACTCGAGGGAAAGAAAAAGTGAACGAAATGTGCCACTCGTGTGTCTGGTGTCTTCATTCAACGACGACGACGACGAGGACAGATCTTCGTTCGGTTGAGCAACGGTCAACCGTTTCCGTTGTTGATTCAATCAACGCAACGAATTGTGCCCGTTTGGTTTGGTGTCGCACTTGCCGCATTACAAAAGACCACTGAGCGTCCAGCAATCATGTACGAAGAACACGCTGCTCACTTCCACATGCCTGGAACGGCCAATGACGGCGTGAAGATGACGTGAGGTGTTAATGAAATAAACGCCCCCGAAAAAAAGGCCTCTTCTAAATTGCAGATAGCAGCACGATGGGTTCAGTGATAAGAGACAATCTTTGGGGTGTCGATGCAATTGACAGCCGTGTTGAGCCGATTTCTCGGGTCCACGGGCCCTTGTCTTATCTTAACCACGGCGCTGTGACGCTTCTTTCTCTCACGCGGGCACTCTGAAAGCACCTTGAGACGATTGGAGTTTACTTTTTGTTTTTTTCGACGCTTTAGCTAAAATGCGCGAATGTCGCGGAATCTGTGATCCGTTCGCGTAAAGCATTTTCGACACACCTTTCTAAATGTTGCGTTAGTCAATTTGGCAATTAAATGCTGAATTTCGTCCATCAGATTGACATTCCAAATGTTGTTTGTTGTAGTATAATAGCTTTTGTTGAAATGGAAGGATCCTCTTAAAGTGTTGATAAACCTAATATGTGCCGCACAATTTTCGGGATAAAAATGTTATTAAATTCCTTTGTTTCGATAGCCGCTAATTAATTGCTGCAAGCACCGATGCCATCGAACCGATTACACACAATGCTTTATGAGTCACCTCCCCCCACCGGAAACGCTTGTCACAGTTCGTCCTGTGATGGAGGCGCCTGGTGTTTTACTTTTTTCTTTGCAGGACGCGCCACAACTGGTCCAAATAATCGAAAACAAAACGAGACAAGTCCTGCAATGCACTACCACCGCCTTTCCCCTCCCAGAACGCACAATAAATCACTCGCCGCGATACGCATCCGGTCGTCCGTGGACGCACATAATCATTAATCGCTTTTTAATGATTCCCATTCCTAGCGTGGCCATCTTGATAAAGCATCTCCCTGTCCCAAAAAGCGTGCAGCACCGTCTAGAACCATTCGCGTTAATGGTGGTCTGCCTGGTGGCATTTAAAGCCACATAGTCCAACCTTAAGACTCCAACTTCCTCTACCAAAGAGCAGCCGACTAAGGCTAAGAAGTCTTTGAATTCTGCTCTCCGCTTCATAAACTGCATTCCCATGTTGGTCGCTGTTTCGTGTTGCTCCATGCAACACATGTGCTGCACCGTCAGCTGTCATTTCGGCCACAGTAACGGACTCTCGTGACGGTTTCCAGCTTCAGGCTATCTTCGCCCTGGCTGCGCGCATCATTGCAGTTTCCGCTAGACCAAAACCATCCAACCAGTTCACTGCATCCATGCACGCCACATTAAAGCATCATAAATTAGAAACACATAAACGAGAAGGACCCTCGTTGCGTGCTTTGCTTGCGGTGCGGAGAACAGGACATTCGAGCATTCCGTGCACCGTACGCTTTTGTGGCGGGATTCGCTCCCGATAATTGGTCACTTGTTGCTCATTAACATGGTTCACATAATCGCCTCATAGCTGGCAATAAATAATGGCGCCTTACACTCACTAACACGCGCACACAAACACACACACACGCGTATTCAATTCCAATCTGAATCTGGTTTTAACCAACCACAAATTTAAGATTTTTGTTTTTCTTTTGAAAAGCGAGATGAAGACACCTCGTGATCATCTTACCAAGGCTATTGGCTCACTGGATCGGCCACCAAAACGAAGCAAACACGGACCAAAATTCACACTCGCACCACGCCACCACGATCAGCAATGCTGCCTCGATGCCTCGAAACAAACTGTCACGATCAAACGGCGAAGCAAACGACAAAAACCAGCAACAAAAATCAGAATCGATGAAACCAATCTCCTACTCAAGACACTCGATGAAAACGCAACACAAAACCGATACTTGTGCACGTGCAGCGCTAAACGAACGAATAGAGTCGATCTGCGTACCAAACAAACGCAACGAAAGAACAAAAACTAAACTGAAGCGAAATCGCGTATCACGCGGATGGCCACGACAGATCGAATCGAGCCAAAGACCAGCCCGGGGATAGCCGACGCCACTGGACGATCCGTTACGCTCGGCTGCTTCTTTCGGACTGGGCCGAACCGGGCGGTGGCGCGCGCGATAAGTCGAGCATAGGCATGATGATGATTGCGATGGTCCACGACCACAGTCGCAAAAAATGGAAGCAACGAAGGGAGTGTGAGGGGGGGAGGGAGGTGCAACCATGCGACATGTACCTGCGTTGCGTGCGTTGCTGGTGCTACCGGTACGACACCCCAGGACGCGCGCGCGCGCGTGTGTATGTGTTAGAACCGGCGTATCGCGCGCGCGAATGCGAAAAAAAAGCCGATGCATTCTGGCTTTACGCGTGCTCCGTCTCGGAGGAGACTTTTCTTCCTCTTCAACCCTTTTTTCTGGTTACTCATTACACCCTTCCCACCCCTCGGAATGCTCTTTTTCTTTGCTCTTCGCCGGCAGCAAATTGGTGTCACCAATTCTCGGGTTCGCTCGGTTTGCTCAGTCGTCGGCCACGCTCATAACATACTCTATGGGTAGAGCGGGGAGCGTGAGAGCGACGCAAGTCGAGCACGTGTTTTTCGCGTGTTCCCCAGTGTGGTGGCCCCGGGGGGAGGAGTAAGGGTGACAGCGGACAGGGGCAGGCACCGACACGCACCGACAGCCGGCGAGCGTAGTGATGGATTTCGCCGCGCGAAGTAACGCAATGACTTGTGTTTATACATATGTTGCTGCTTTGTAGTGTTGGGGGCCGCGATTTGTGCGGTGCACCGGACGATAAGTTTCTGGAACAAAGCATTATTTCATTAGTGCGAAATGGTTTTCTCGTTAAAAATATTATTGAAATTGATCGGGGAATTGAGGCCTAAAAGGAGACTAGTTTTGCGTTAAAGTATGACACCAACACCGTTTGCCGTCAGTACGTGGCGCAAACATTGTTTTACTTTCCCATCAACCGGGAGCTGGGCAAATATTTGAGAGAACCGGGTGAGAACTAGCAACCAAAACATTGGAATGGCCGCAAACGTCGCCATCGGCGTACAGTGACGAAGAAAAAAGAAAACCAAAATCGGAACGCGGACAGTGCGTGGAACCGGCGACCAAAGAGACACCGGTCGGTACCGGTCCGGACGACGAAAAAGTCAAAACGCAAAACGTGAACTGCACGAACCGGGAATCAAGCAGCACGCCAGTCGCGACCTCGTTGATTCGTCGTAACGAGCGCGACAAATATCGCGGCAGCACAAATCACGATCAACAGACAACGACCATGCACGGCGCTGATGCGAGTGGGCGGACGGTCGTAAACGCGCGGAACTCACTCACGCACCACGCGGTTTGGCTATGCTGTGCATAAAATTTGGCCTGATTTATCGAGGACGATGAATAGTATTTTCTGCGAGGCGAGCGCTTAACGGAAACTTTTGCAAACGCACCGCGGCGACAATCGATAAGTGGATCAAACATTCGGATGTTGGGTAAATGGTTTTATTAACTCCAGTGGCTTCTGGGTTATTAGGGCTGCTCACTGTCGAATGTTTACCATCTGGGGAAAAAACTGGGTTAAATCCTTTTTGGGGGTCCTGGAATTGGAAGCAAGAATTAACAAGATGCAGTGGAACAGATATGAACTGTTCTTCCTTACACGCGCTTTATAGCAAATCTTTGGCACGATACTAATTCAATCACTTATGCAATTACGTTAAATTATTTAGCAAATTAGTTTTCCAACATTGGTGAGGTATTAAGACATCTATTGTGTTCATTGGATGGTGATAAGATGGTCAAGGAAGTAGTTCAACTTCGTAATGCATTATAAGTCTCTGGAGTAACTCACAACTCAAAGATTTTGTGCATTGCCAAAGTATAACAACCCATTTCTGGGAGTAGTAATCGAGAACCTTGGTTTTTTATGCGTGCTGTCAAAGTGCAATATCCTGGTAAAGTATTATTAGCTGAGGACACACTCCTCGAGCCGTTAAATGTTGTTAATAAATGCTCAGTAAGTATTGGGAGAAACCGAAATTACCAGCGTAATTACCTTTGACATTTTGACATCACATGATTAGATCCAGCCGTAGCAATACTTCATCGAGAAAAAAAAACGAACACCCAATCCACGCAGTTGATTCATTAATTTTTTGTCAATTTTTTAATTTATTATCAGAAACGTATTTTCAGAGTTCATCCATTTCCTCCTCCTTTCCCACTGATTTGGCTATCCCCATCACCTACGTGTATCGTTCGTTTTGTCGTATTCGTCGTCTGCTAGAGTTGCATGTATTTTTGCAGGATTTTCCCTTCCCTTTCAACCACATTCATGCCCTGCCCACTATCCCTCGCTCAACTGCGCCCTTAGTGTTGCGCTCATAGCATGCGCTTCCGCTTCGCTTTGCGTTCTCATTTCCTCTTGAGTGATGTGATTACAAAATGGCCTCCAAAATGCGTCCCTTCATACTAGAATTCCGTGGGTGTAGCGGCGAGTTTCTTGTTTTTTTGTTTTGTTTTGCTTTGCATTGTGGTGACTGACTGGTGGTGTGAAGTAGTGGTACGTGTACTGCCATTTAACGTGTTCGACTCGGACTCGGGCTGTGTTCATTAACCTGTTGCTGCTAGAGCTTCTACCGCACGCACACCACGGGTTTAGGAAGAAGGGGCTAGAGTGTACGTGTGTAAGAGTGATTGCGTGAGATTCCTAACGATTTGGCTAGTTCAATTGAATTCGAGTTATTAATCTCATACATTCGTCTTCCTTGTTGCGTGCAACGTGTGTCTCTCCACTTCCACTTATGCTCCTCAATGCTCAACCACTGTACAGATTCCCATTGGTCAGTTTGCAGCATTTATTCCGACAACTTCATTGTTCCTACATATTTGCTTATCTAATGCTCATACGCATAGAGTACTAATAATGCTTTAGCACAGCAACGAAAACACAGAGAAGAAAAGAAAGGTGTTTTCAAAACATAGAGTCACATAACACGGAGCGATCATATCATATCGAACAAAAAACCGAATTTCAATCATGGTCGTTTGATCATACAAGGCCCAAAAACACAATTTGTCACCAAAAAAAAAGGCGCTTGGTTGAAGGGAACCGAAATTCGATTCCAACATTCAACTGCATCACGATCCACGGACCACGATTACCTGCCTGCCTGCCTGCCCCTCCTTGTTCGACCAAAGTGCGTATATGCACGACTTTGCGTCTATTAACTTCGCTAAACTTGTCACTGTGGTTGTAAACGATGCTACGATTCAAACGGGTTACGTTATTCGGGTTATCGAATATTTTTCACAGTTGTAAGTCGTGTCGAAATCACTTTTGTCGGGTTTGTCTCTGCAGATGCTCTTTTTTTTGCTTTGTATTATTTCATAATTCTGTTCTGGCATTCGGCCATTTTATTAGATAGTGGTATTTGGTTGCTTTTTCTTATTTTCCTTCGTTTTTTTTACCAGCTGGTTGGCTTCTTCCTTTTAATTCGTTCGGTTTTACCTTTTGCACGTTTGCGTTATGTGTGTTTATTTTATTGACGGTGAGAGCAGGAAAAGAATCTATTCGTTAACCCCCGCCCCGGCAGGGGAGTGGTCAGTGGGTAATAATATAACTGTTGTATGCTACTGCTGCAACTGCTGCAGTTGCTGTTGCTGCTGCTGCTGATATGACATATCAGTGATACTTAGGATATTCAATGCATTGGTTTCTATTTTCGCCACGGCGCACCGGCGAAGCGTACTGCTCCGTCCCGTTGCCGCTCCTGCTGTTTGGCACGTCTTTTGCTCTTCGGAATTCTGCGACCGTCCTACTGTACCGTCCTGTAACGTTTTGCTTTTATCCGTAGATCCCATTTTACTTATATCTGTCTGTCTTTGCTCGCGAACGAAACCATTTGATTTATATGTTTACTCTCACACGCGTGAGTTTTTTTTTCCTCTTTAAAGACTTTTATGCATTACAATATACTCTCTGTGATGTGATGCGCGGCACCCCTGAACCCCGTGCTTCCATTCGTGACGGGGCACGAATCGATTGACATTTGAAGGTTGAAAATGTATTTAATCTCAAACTGCCTGCGGATACCGAAGAATCAGTAGAGACGAGTGTCCACTGAGTGCCGCCTTCAATGCTTAGTAACTTGTTTTTAATGTTATTTTGTGTTTCGTTTTCCCGATCTCTCTCCCCTCTCTCCCCAACACCGTCTTTCGACCATTTCGGCTGAAAGAGAGAGAAACACAGAGAGAGAGAGGGATAGCAATAGAGCATTTCGATTTAGGTTTTACTCTATGTTCGGTTTCCTAAATATTTTTGTTTTGTTGCTTAATATTTACAAAATCACATTCCCCTGACAGACGTGCAGTAGTCGCGCCTCGTGATCGTTCCCATTACCGAAAACTCGTCGACGAGGATTTCGTCGACTCCGAAACGAATACCGCATGACTGCAGGGATGCAGTGCGTTCGAGTACACCGTTAGTAGGAGTTCTAGTTAATTCCATCTCTCTCTCTCTGCCGATCGTTACTTTGCTTGTACCCAGCAGGCAGGAGGATCTTCAGTTTCGCGTGATCTTCATCGCTCTCGCGGCTATTCGAACTTAATCGATTTCTAATGGATCACGGTGCTGGCAGTCCAATATTAAGCGTACGCACGACTGGGTTTTGGATCGAAAGGTTTTGTGGTATTAATACGACAGTACGTGGTAAGTGGTGGTTCTTCAATGTGTAAGTAGCGGAAACGCAGTTGCTTTTACCGAGAAACGTTACTTTGCCTTAGCCTTAGCCGTACGCGATAGGT